>NC_135998.1:18415155-19015155 GCF_048128805.1 Centroberyx gerrardi | reverse complement strand
CAGTTCAGGAGAAGGGACCCCCATCCCTGATTTCACACCTAGGCTCATAGTGGGATAAAAGATCTGAGATGTAACTAGAAGCCAAGTCATGCCGTGCCTTAAAAGTGATCAATAAAATCTTAAAATTTATTCTAAAATATCTTTAATTTTAGCTTAGCTGTTACACTCTACATAATATAAACTCTTTCTACCCTCTCTCTCCATTGTTTCACTGTTGGTGGGTTTGTTTTCGTCCTTTCAAAACTGTAGCAGCAACAGCAGCAACATCTCACCCTCAAATAGGATAGTATAGGATATAGCCAACATATGACAAATGCTCAAAAACAAGATGCCGCTTTGCATAAAAAATGAAACTCAAGAATTTGCTTGCATGCTCTCGTGATCTCTTGTTTGCTATGGATATTTTAAAACTGCACATTTCCTTGCTGAATTAAAATTTGTTGACTGCATAATGTCCGCAGTTCACACGTGCCCACCTGTGCACGTGTGAACTGCGATCATTTGAAGTTGTTCAAATGATCTTAAAACCTCCCCGTCAAAGATCTGACCTATAGTGGTCAACCCCTTGTCAGCCAATATTTTAAATCCCATATCCATTTTACTGGGCACAAATGTAATACTAGCCACTATTTTCAGTGCCCCTGATTTCCTCACATTACTATTGGGCAGCACACCTGAGAATTGTAGTAGCATGGATACCAAAAGACATAGAAACAGGTTGGGTTAGCATAGAGCAAAATTGTCCTTTTTAAATCAACCACTTTGGAGAAAAATGAAAATAAGCAATGAATGGATAAAATCTCCTATGAAAATATGGTTAAATGTGAGGGAGTATGGTGAAGCACGGAGTCAAGCATATCTACTAGTATTCCTTTTTCACAGATCCCCTCTCACCTCTCCTGAGCAGACGGCTTGTAAAACAAAAATGTATGCCAACCAACAATCATATGTGCAATAAATGGTGCTGGCTATGTTCCTGTGGAGTGACGACATATGGTGTGATGATAGTGCTGCCTCAGAGTCCATGTGCACATCTTAGACACACCCTCCATACAGTCCTTATGGGAACTTTTACTATAGACCATGTCACTACCCAGTGCCAAGGCCACTGTCCAAAATACCAATAAATCAGACTGGATACGTTTTTATGGACATCTCATGTTATTGGTCTTTACAAGGCCAGATGCTACCCAGTGAGTGACTATGAGTGGGCAATTACAGTTTCCAACACCATGCAGGTATTTTTTTTCCATTCCTTTGCTTGCTCGTGGCCTTGTGAAGCAGAGGTCAATAATATGCATTTTACTATCGTATACGCTAGTTTTTTGACTGTGTTTAAATTCAAGTTTTTTACTGTACATATCGTACTGAAATGTCATCATATTTTTATGCTTCTTTTTTGTTGGCACTGTGTGTTTTTATGTCTACATATGCATGTGTGCTCACTGCCTATGCTAACAGAATTTACTGACGAGGACAAATACACTGAACTTGAACACTGGCCTGAGTCAATCTCTGTGAAATTATGCTACATTCATTCTATTATCTGTCATCTGAGATACTGTACATCCAGTAAAGTACTAAACAAACTACTGTCATTTGCATGTGCTAATTATGTTGGTATACTGTATATGGATTGATTTCTATTTAATCACTGATATTTTTAAATGTAACAATGATCTGTTTCATACACAGGTAATGCTTAATGAGATGATGCGCTTCATCAGATGGCCTCTAGAGGGCGTTTTTGACTGTGAGATGCAGTGTTTCCCGTACAGAGGCACAAAATCAAAAGTTGAAGAGAACCATGAGGAACATGGGATAGCTGCACTCCAAAAATCCAGAACACAGCAAGATTTGGTCTCAGTTTACCATTTTTTTTATTGTTGGCATCATTGTTTCGGGCATAGAGCCTTCATCAGAGCACCAATACAATACTGGTACCAGCCACTCTTTTTATACTGCAAATCGCGATTGCCCACAGGTGTGTGGGGGCGGTTCAAAATAAAAAAAACAACAACATAATTATTATTTTTATAATGGATTCACCCCGTCCGCCGCCGCATCCGCCGTCTCGTCCACCGCCTCGTCCGCCGCCACGTCCGCTACAGACCCTTCGTGTGAACGCGATAACTTGAACAGTTTTTATATGAATCATTTCAAATTTGGTATGGACATTGATGACCCCTAGAGGAAGAACTGTATTGATTTTGATATGTTTATGATTATAATAACTATTATTAACTGATTAAATTAATCTCCATGCTATTTGGACCCATATCTCACCAATGGTGCATTATATTGTATTGAAATTTGTCAAGAGAATTGTTCAGGCAATTATGGAGATTTGTATGAAGTTTGCACTTTCTGTGATTATTATTAATAAATGAATCAATTAATTTTTGTACGGTTACTTTTTTTTATTATTATTGTTTTTCTCTTTGGGCTCAATTTCCCATGAGATGGTAAATGCTAGAGCCATGAAACTTAGCACCATGGTCTAGTATGGCTTCAATTAGACCCACAAGAAATATGACCCCCATCGGCCTGATGGTGGCGCTATAATTCAAAGTCAAAAATAAAAAGTTTAAAGGGCTGTATCTCCCACACCGTTTCTCTGATTTACATGAAACTTGGTACACATGTCCAGCTGACCGTACTCTACAAATTTGCTAAAGGACCCTCAAGGTTCGGCTGAAAAAGTTTTGAGATATTTTGAATTATTTGAAAAACACATTTTTAACATCTCCTCCTACACCATTTGACCAATTACCAGCAAAATCGGTCAGTAGCATCTATGGTCCCATGCTCTTTAAATTTGGTTGATAGATTGTTGATATCTACTGTAGTTTTGAAGATATTAACTCTTAAAGTTGTAAAGGAGGCGTGGCCTATAAGCTAAATTGTTATAACTTTGTGATAGATGGTCCAATCATCATGAAACATGGACAACATGTTCACATATAATGAATGAATGAATGAACATGTGTGCAAAGCCATTCAAATATTGACCAATAGGGGGCGCCACAAAGGCCAGAAAACTGTATCTCCTAATCCAATAGGTGAAATTGCACGAAATTCGGTACACATGCTGTAGGACCAAGTCCTAGTCAAAATCTGAAGTTTGGTCATCATTAGTGAAAGTGGGCGTGGCCTATGACATTTTTGACTTGAACTCAAACAGAATTTCACCAATCGCTATGAAACTTCAATCATGTTCCAACCTTTATGTGGAACATGCACACTTGCTGTGTTCTGGATTTTTGGAATGCCGCTATCCCATGTTCCTCATGGTTCTCTTCATGTTTTAATGATAGCAGAGCACCCAGCCAAAAGCGCCACAACAGGAAGCGCACCTGCTCTACATTTCAAAATCAAAAGTTGATCAGTATGTAGAAATGGATCTAAATCAGGGGTGTCAAACTCAATCCATGAATGGGCCATATTGAAAACTCATGACAAATTCGCGGGCCAGATAAGAGCCATATTTATTTATCTTAACACTTCTTAAACCACATGAATAATTGCATCAAAATATGCCTGGCCATTTCAAAACTCAAACAATTTATCTTCATGACAGAAAATAGCTGCTCACACAGGTACGTGCTACCAAACATATACAGCATACGGGCAGCATGCAGGCGGAGTTCAGGCATCGTTTCTGGGATAAAGCGGGGGAACTCGCTTACCCTGACAGAATTGTACTTAGCCGTGGGTGTGCTGTTACACTGGAGTTCGATCAACTCCATTTGCATGTTCATTGGGGCGCTGTCCACATCAGCTGCAAACGGATTACTGAACAGTTCGAAATTGAATTTCTGAACCTCAGTCTGCAAATCGTCTTGTAAACTCTGTGTGAAGTGTGCTCAGTTTGTCGGCAAAGTGCACACATGGGAAGGAGTTGAAGTCAGTTATTTTTTGGGATGTCGGGAGTTGCCATGCATTTGATAAAAAAAAAAACATGTCAGTAGAGTGCATGTTGGGGATTGGAGTGTAGCGTTTGAATTACATAAACGGGCCAATATTAATAGAAAATCAACTCATCTCCCAGGCCGGATAGCATTGTGCCACGGGCCTGATCTGGCCCGTGGGCCTTGAGTTTGACATATGTGATCTAAATCGATCTCTAATGCTCCTGAGTGCGCATCACGTCATGTCTGTAATTTGGAGATGTACAGACAGCAGACTGGCAGCACTGAACTCAATCCAGAGTCTCCAGTGTGAAAACAAAAGTGAAACTTAACATTCCACAGTTAGTAACAGGGATTTGCAGACAGTACCTTGTCTTCGCTGCCCTACAAACTTTAACGGTAGGTGAAGTCATCTTGTGGTATTTAAGTAATGTTAGTGGAATTAGGTAATTTAACCGTGTCACAGTGCTTCAGTGCTTGTTTCAAAGCAGTTGAGCAGTTGCCATTGTTTATTTGCCGGAGAGTTTTCCCTACCTGTAGGGCAGCCTGTTCTTGGTAAGGCTCAGAGAAATGCTGGAAAATGAACGTATAAAGATGGATTGAGAGTGTTTTTGGTGACACCACACAAACTGCTTTTAATGGACATCAAGACATAAAATAAAAACACTGGAAAGTGTAGAATATGGAACCTTTAAGTAATGTATTCATGCCTTAGTTAAGCATTTGTTCACATTACTAAATGCATTAGTTAATACAACACATACAACATTATAAAGTCTTACCGAATTTCCTTATAGTGTAAAAGAAAATATTGTATAGGTCTCAGACAAAAAAAAATTATAAAATAATTTGATTTGAGAAAAAAAATAAAATAATAAATATATATATATATATATATATATATATATATATATATATATATATATATATATATATATTATAAATATAATTTTGTAGCCCAATAAATTGTGCAAAAACTCAAGGGGTATACAACCTTTCACAACACTGCATTTATTAGTCATTCAAAGCTTGCAACATACAAGTGAATGACAGCTGTTCTTTGTGGGGTGGGAAAGGAAGGTGTGGCGGTAGTTGTGCAGGGACAAGTGGAGGTCATGGTGGGGTTATAGCAAAGCCACCATGAGTCATGAGTGTGGTGGATGGTGACAGGTGGTGTATACATTAGAGTTGGTGGGTGGGAGGGAATGTTTGGGTGTACTGCTCAGACTCCTAGGCCTCATATATTACATTCATTATGTTCCTTTTTGTTCATGTTTTGAGTGCTGATTGTCTTTATGTTCATGAGCTCTAAAACATCACATTCAAACTTGACACCGGAGCCAATGTCACTGTTGTGTCACAGAATGTTTTTAACAGCATTTTTTCCAATGCACAGCAGCCTGTTCTCCAGAAAGCAGAAAAACCTTTGTTTGGTCCAGGACAGATTCCACTGGATGTGTCGGGGTTCGCCAGACTGCAGTTGAGGAGAGGAGCCAAGCAGACCAGGGAGAGGGTCTATGTGGTCAAAAACTTGAGCACACCATTGCTCGGGAGGCCAGCCATTGCAGCCCTTGGCTTACTCATCCCTGTCAACAGCATAGACATGGAGATCCTCACGAGCTACCCCAAGCTGTGCAGCGGCCTAGGTGAGGTACAACAACCGTACACCATTAAGCTTAAGCCAGATGCTGTGCCATTTTCCCTGAAAACCCCCAGGCAGATTCCGCTTCCGTTGGTGGGGAAAGTCAAAGAAGAGCTCCAGCGCATGGAAAGCCTGGACGTCATCAGCCGTGTGGAGGAGCCAACCGAGTGATGCGCCGGCATGGTGGTCGCGCCCGAGAAGGGGGTTAACTCTGTGCGTTTGTGTGTGGACCTGACCAGCCTGAACAAGTATGTGTGTCGGGAGAGGTACATACTGCGGTCAGTAGAACAGAGCCTCGGAACGTTTGCCGGGGCGAAAATGTTCAGCAAACTGGATGCCAACATGGGGTTCTGGCAGATTCCACTCACGGAAGAATCATCCAAGTACACTACATTCATCACACCCTTCGGGCAGTTTTGCTTTAACCGTCTGCCCTTTGGTATTTCCTCAGCACCTGAACACTTCCAGTGCATGATGGCTGGGATCATAGAGGGGCTAGAAGGAGTGGTCTGCCACATCGATGACTTATCGGTGTGGGGGCCCAGGGGGACCAGGTGGAGCATGATGCTCGACTCCATGCCGTGCTGCAAAGACTGGAAAAAGCAGGCATTACCCTGAATGTGGGATAATGTGAACTCTCCAAGAGCAAGTTGGTCTTCTTTGGCCATATCATCACAGCCGTGGGCATCCGCCCTGACCTGAGGAAGACAGAGGCCATCATGGAGATAAAGGAGCCCTCAAATGTCAGCAAGCTGAGAAGTTTTCTCGGGATGGTCAACCAGCTGGGAAAGTTCATTTCCCAGCTAGCGGAAATAGACAAGCCGCTCCGCAACCTACTCTCAAAGAAAAACTGCTGGGTCTGGGACATGGACCAGGCGACGGCGTTTAAGACACTGATAAAAGCGCTGTCCTCTCCTCCTGTGCTGGCCATGTACGACCCAAACAGCGACATCAAAGTGTCAGCAGATGCATCATCATATGGCCTAGGAGGTGTTCTTCTCCAGAGGGGGGAGGAAGAATGGCAGCCTGTGGCTTATGCATTGCGGTCGCTCACTCCAACCGAACAACGGTACACGCAGGTAGAGAAGGAGGCCCTGGGCCTCACATGGGCCTGCAAACGGTTCCGGGATTTCCTCATAGGGAAACACTTCTGCCTGGAGACCGACCATAAACCCCTTCTCAGTCTACTTGAAGCTCAAGCATTAGATCTTTTGCCGCCGAGAATCCAGCGCTTCAGGATGAGGCTGATGCGCTACTCATACGCCATTGTACACGTGCCAGGAAAGTCACTTTGGACAGCTCTGTCGCGCTCACCTGTGAAAACGAACACGTCCAGAGAAGAAAAGGAGTTGATGGAGAGCACCAACATATATGTGGACTGTGTCATGGAAAGCCTACCTGCCAGTCCCACATACATGGAAAACCTGAAGGTGCAGTTAAAAGCTGACAGTGTTTGCTCACGTGTCATGACGCTGTGCACAGATGGATGGCCAGCGCATGCAAAACAGGAACCTGTGCTGAAGTCCTACTGGCCAGAGTGAGCCACATTCACAGTGGAAGACAGCCTACTGCTGAAGGACACAAGGCTGGTGATACCTTCAGCAATGCGGAATGACGTCTTAGCCAAACTGCATGAAGGACACCAAGGAGTGGTGAAGTGCAAAGAACGTGCTCGTCAATCTGTGTGGTGGCCCGGACTCAGCCAGCAAGTGAATGAAATGGTGCTCAACTGCAGGACATGCATACAAGAGCGACATAATCACAAAGAGCCACTCATGTCATCAGAACGCCCTGAAAGACCATGGCAAAAGTTGGGGGCGGACCTGTTTCTCCTGGGAAGGTAAACTTACCTGCTTGTCGTCGATTACTTCTCAAGGTATGTGGAGATTGCATACTTATCTCACACCAGGTCCACTGACATCATTGTCCATTTAACGCCGTTCCGGATCATTCCGGCCCACTTTAACCCCTGCACATATATATATATATAAACTTGTCGCTGAAACCAAACCGTCTCAATGCTGCCCACAAGTAGGCCCACTCAAGGCGGTCAAATGCCTTTCTTACCAGTTTTAACAACATCCATAAAACTGAAGTTAGGGGGGGGCTGACTCAATAAGGATGGTTGCACGGATGGTTTGCAGCATGGAGAGAGTACATCTTGCTTACTCTGCTGCTAGTTAAAACAGGAATGGGGAAGGTTACGGGCACTGACGTAGCTATGGGTCCATGCCTGGAAAAAGAGACATTGGACAAGCGACTGGGAGAGGGGCAGGGACCCTGACGATATCAAATCGCAGTCCTCATGGCTGAGAAATTGGTAGTGACCTGATGAAGGTTTGATTGGTTGGAGTATCGCTTGGTGGCAGCCACTAGTAATTCGTCCATTTCTCCTAGTTTTGGATCTGAGGCTGTTGGCGACCTGCTTGAAGGGGGAGGTAGGGGGAGGCTGGGGAGCCTCAGGAGCACATTGTGTCATGGGTCATGTGTCTGATAGCCATGTTGAGTTTCTTCTCCATGCCTTCAGTCAGGCCCAGAAACGTATCAGAGGAGAGGGAGGAGGGGGAGGGGGAGGAAGGGGTGGAGGGGGATGACGCATGCTCCTTATCAATGTTTTTGTCCTTCACATTTATCCTTATTTCCATCTCTGACTTTCTTTTTTCCAGCAATTTCGAAGTCAATGTATCATGTTGGCCCTAAGCACATGATTCCCAATCCAGTTTGGATGAACACCATCTTGTATAAAAAGGCTTTTTCGCTCCCAGAAAATTGTCAATAAAGTTCACCCTGTGAGCAACATAAGCTGATGCCAGCCATGTGTTAAGACTGAGGAGCCTGCTGAAAGTTCCAGCTCCCCTGTCGGGATGGGGCCTGAGATAAATGCCTGTACAGGAAGCTTGCCTAGCCAGAATACACGCTTTTTCCTCCCCGGCTCAGCCATCGCACACGTTGGATCTTGTGTTTACACTTGCGTATTTTCCCCTCCCCACTCAAATTGAGCTTGAAAAACCTCTAATGTGTCCCCCCCTTAAGACTACTCCCTTTGATGTCAGCTGCCAAGGTGCCAGAGGAGGATCATCATTGGCAATTTCTTCTGGAACTCAAAGATATTGTGGAGATGTCTTTTACTCATGTATTGGCAGATGACCACACAAGCCTACTTGTACTACTACTAACAGAAAATTGGACCACATAATGAATTTCAAGGAAGCTTCCATACAAACCAATAAAGCCAAAACAACATTTTGTCATACACTATCCATTCTGTGAGGCTGTTGGGACCCCTTCAGAACCACTGGTCCATGCATTTTGAGGCAAAGCATCACTACTTCATCCACTTGATGAGAGCAGCAAACAACTTCATCAATCCTTGCCAAACATTATCATCAAGTCATAGGCATATGACTTATCTTGTATCTCTGGATGTTTTCAAGATGCTGTTGAGTAGCCTACTTTATTGAGCAGTGGAATATCCAATGAAAAACCTCTAGATGAGTGCAAATTTATTTTTTAAAATTGATGGCATCAAATATGATATAAATATGTACAGTATGTGGTGCTTTGGATGGACAATTATTACCCAGTGTATGGAAGAACTGACAGTATCTTTTTTTGCAAGACATGCAGTCGTATTTTCATGTCAAAACACTCCTGTGTGAATATTACTGCCACAGATCTGCTTACCTGCTGGAATCTACACCTGAAGTATACAGGCCTATGGATTTACATGATTTTTACCCTCTAACTGCCTATATTGTTGGGGGCAGATATGTAATATTGAAGAACTTTTTTTTGACAATCAGAGTTGCGTTTAGACCCCTCTGGCATGATGCCAGTGATCTATGAAGTACTGGGCAAAAGTTGACCCTCAAATGTATGAATAGTGAAGATAAGATTGATCACTGGCCAATGTTAAGCTGAAATGAAGACTAAAAAGGACTCATTTTTGGAACATGCACTATATGTTGTGTTTATTTCAAAATCCTCAAATACTGTTCAAGAACTGTCAATGACTAACAGCTATTGTTACATCATTTGAAAGGTCAGTGTCATGGGGATATCCCGTGTCCTTTAAAGTAAGACGCAAACACACAGACAATGCTCCACAGTATGGAAGGCCGTTGGGGCAAAAAACGTGTTGCAAGATACTTGCCGACACGGTCATTTATTACCTTTACTAGACATGAGTAAAAAATACATGTTGAAGAGGCACTTTGCCGTGTTGTTGTGTCTTCAAGCAGTTCAGCCAATGATGTTCCTTATATTTGCATTTATTTGCATACTACTATGTAGACTTGGTCAGTTGGTATGTAAGCACCTATGCACATTTCAGAGCGTGTAAAAACATGATGTAGTTTGTGACTACAGCCTTATGCCATGATTTATCATGGTTACATCTCTATCAAGGCATCTGACATGGGAACTATGTCACCCACCTTCCTTGAGGAGATGTATCAATGGGGCCATAGCCTATATAAGCTATACTACCCCACTCAACACATGGGTACCACCAAGGGTGGTATTTTTTGTATTTTTTCCCAGTTCAGCCAGTTAGAATACTTCTACAACAACCATTCAGATTTCAGTTTGTTCCTTGCCAACAGAGGGATGCCTACTTATGCTTTGGTGATGTATGGGGTGGTAAGCAGTTGTGTTTTAACTTTACCAAAGTCTGCCAATGGGTGCAACTGCCTACACAAACAGGCACTGATGACATACAGTCTGGATTCGTTTTTTAGAGGCGGATGCACGCTCCAATTAAAAGTCAATGCCCCCTGCTTGCCACCCTTAACATTTTTCTTCAGATGTAACAGGCTTGGCCCTGGTCTTTCTAAATGGAACTCACCCACTGATCACACTTCTGATACTAATATGTATTTATCTGGTGCAGTGGGTCGGGAGTTCATTCATTCCCTTTAGCATTATTTAAGTATAAATAATTTGTTTTATGCCTCAAACTGTCCCATACAACATCAGAAATCAGTTGTGTAACTGATTATTATTTAACATTATTTTAGGTTCACTTTGCTAATACCAGATATGTCCAAATAACTGTGGAATGTAAGTGTGTTAGATGAAACTAATGTCATGACAATGGATCTGTCACGAGGGAGTCAGAGGCGGACTTTACCATTAGGCAAAGGTCGGCAATTGCCTTAGGCCCCAAGCTACCAAGGGCCCCATAAAACGCCTCATAAACTTATGGTTAAGAAAGTTTTTTTTTACTTTTCGCTAATTAATTATGTCTTTCTAAAAATCCATACGCTAAAATGGCATCAGAATGACTAATTCATGAATCATGAGTGTCTCAGGGCCCCCCCCCTCAGTCCCCACTATTGGACTATTCCATGATCTTACTGCGCATCTGCGGAAATGCATGAGCATGATTCACGGCGTGGTGTACACAGACTGTTGAAAAATGAAGCGAAGCTACCCCAGCGGTGCTGAAAAAAGGAGGAAGCGGGAGGAAAGCAGAAAGTTTTTAGCAAAACTGCCAAAGGTAACAACCTTTTTCACGGCAGCTACTGACGACACTAACATTACTAAAGAGCAGCAAGAAGCCGCTGCTTGCGCTAGCACTAGTGTTAGCATTGCTAATACTAGTAGCGAAGAGGAGCTACCCGTTGCTGCCGGCAGTGCCAGCCCAGGTTGCTCAAGCGATGCTGCTGCTACTACATGCAAGACAACCTTACAGGATCCTTCGACTTCGACTGGAGATGGTAACGGAACTGACGAAGATGGCGATACATAATCAACAAACTGACGAAGATGGCGATACAGATCAATAACTAGTGAGTAGCAGTAACCCAACTAACCAATGTGTTACACTTGAAGATGACCCAGCACTCTGGCCGAAACAGCTGTCAGACAAAGAGCACTGCTCAATAGTGCAGAGAGAACCAGTTCAGGTCAAGGACAGAATTTTTCAAAAAAATCAAGAGCGGCGCAGATTTACAAGCAGTAACTTTTACATGCAAATGAAGAATGGAGAAAAGATCAGCAGGTCCTGGTTGGTGTACAGTGAAAAAAAGGATTGTGTTATGTGCTTTTGTTGCCGCCTGTTTGGAAACCGAGAAATGAGCACTCAGCTAAGTGGGGATGGGTTCAATAACTGGAAAAATCTTTCAGCCCACTTGAGACAGCATGAGAAGTCTGCTGAACACATCACAAACATGGATACCTGGCGCAATCTATCACAGAAACTACAAACAAACACAGCTATAGATCAGGGGCCTGTACTACGAAGCAAGTTCAACATACCCAGGATATCTTTCCGTGATCTGGCTTGACTAAGCCTAACAACCGCAATCACGCTAAGCGGTCACACGACGGTGGTTATCAACTCGGTAAGTCAACCCAGGTTTTCCCAATCTAGCTATGAGCGCGTGCACATAAAAGGGGCGGGGTTTGCAGCATATGACCAATCACAAACATGGACAAGTCTACTGGCAGCAGAGCGGCATATTTTACAAACAAAGAGCAAACTATAATATTAGACAAATACGAAGAATTTAAACACATAATCCAGGCTAAAAGCAACACAGTTGCAGCTGCCAAATGCAGGAAGGACAGCTGGCAAAAAATTGCCGACTGTGTGAATGCGTAAGTTAATAGGCTTATAATATCACTGCCCCATCATTAGGGCATGAGTAGATCTGACTATAATTACATTTGTGTATTCCATTAAATTAATATGTTGCTTAGATGTATTCTTCTGGCGTGTATGACAATATCAGCCTTATCCTTTCAGCTGCAACCCCGGCGGGGTCAAACGTACTTGGGAGCAAATAAAAAATAAATATAAAAACATAATCCAAAGTGGTAGGGGGCCCTCCCACACAGGAGTACACTCCTGCTGAGGAGCTGGCCCTCTCCAACAATCAGGGTCGCCCCTTGATGGAAGGGGTGGAAGGGGGTGTCACATCAGACCCTGGTGGAAGAAGCAGCTCCCAACAGGCCACATTTGTACAGGGTATGTGTCAATGACTCACTGTTAAACTACTGGGTTGCTAATAAAACACAATTATATAATAATTAATTATTGTGGGAGTAAGTAACATGTAGGCCTACCTACTGCCTCTACAGTTGATGGGGAGACATTGGTGTTGCTGCCACCACCCACTTATACACTGTCCCAGACAGAGGTAACAGCGAAAGCAACCTGTCATATACACTGGCATGTCATCTGTGGTTGCTGATCATGGATCAAATAGACCATTTACATGTCTTATTTTCCCAGGTGGAGGTCCTAGATGACGAGACGGTGTCTGTATGCTCAGAGAGAGCTTTGGAGGTACACTTTAGTCCTTTGTTACCAATTTTATGCAGTGTTCAACTTGCCCATCTCAACACAGATGGTGAGAATGTGGACACTTGGCTGTAATTGATTTATCTCCAATTACTTGCTATTGGTGGTGGTCTGCACATGGGACTAATAACTGCTTCAAGTGCTCTCTGTCCTAAAATGAATCAATTGCTTCCATTGCTATGATGTTAATCTTGCAGGAAGAGAGAAATCTTCCTCCCCCTGAGCCTGTGGCCTCCACTTCTAGGCCAAGAGGATCACAAGTGGTAATGAATTAACCTTAATTTAAACAGGGTAGTCAATGTGACATTTGCACCTTCCTTCAAGTGAGCCTTGCAAAGGGACAATGCTTAAATGTTAAAGCAACTGTATTATGTGTTTTATTTGTTTCAGGTTGGAGCAGACAATGTGAGGTCTCTCTACAAGAGGACCTTAGAACTCGATATTGAGTACAAAAAACATTTAATCAAAAAAGTGAAACTCGAGGTGGAGAAACTAGAGTACGAAAGAAGGTAATTCAGTAACGTAATTGATTTCCAGGCATGGGAAACAATTAAACTAAAATGTATTTTCCTTTGTTCCCAGGAACAGGAGAACAAAGGATAATTGAAGAATAAAGACTTGTAAATGAAAAGAAAGAAGGTGTGTTCTTTGTGTGTGTTCAGGCAAAAAATTGCTGGGTGATGGCCTCTCTCACAGCCCTGCCAGTAGGGTGGTCCAGGGTGATGGGGTCCACAACATCAGGGGGCTGTGGGTTGACAGGAGGGGCTCTCTCCTTCCGGATGGTGGCTATGTTGTGGAGCACAACACATGCTGTGACTATTCTGCAAGCCCGGTCTGGGGCCACTCTGAGCCCATGTAGACAGGTGAAGCGGGCATTCAGTATGCCAAATGTCATCTCTATCCTGGCCCTGGTCCTGGCAAGGGCCACATTGAATCTGGTTTGTGGCCCTGCATCAGGGTCAGGATAGGGGGTCATTAAGAAGGGCTGGCAGGCGTACCCCCTGTCTCCTAGCAGCACTCCACTGAACAGCCCTGAAGATAAGAGAGAATATTGCCATGATCAGTATCACAAATTGCAGTTTAAGGAACATAACACAGAATGATATGCAATGTACAGTTGTCCTACCCTGCTCAAATCTGTGGCACAGTGCAGACTCCCTGAAGATCCGGGAGTCATGGACTCCAGGCCACTTTGCCTCAATGCTGGTGACCATGCAGTGATGGTCACAGGTCATCTGCAAAAGCATTTGGGATTAACAATACTTCCACATGATAACAGCATTAAGGTCAATGTAGCATCAATGTGCATTTGAAAGGACCCCATGGTGGAGTGAAAGATAGTCCAACTGTGACACCTGTGCTGTGTGAATATTTCCATATGTGCTAAGAGGGAATGACCTTAATTATCCAGGCTACTGCATTACTTACTAAAACACACACAATGAGGTGTGTGTGTGAATTACCAAACATATATATCAGAATCAGAATCACTTTATTGCCAAGTAGGTAATTAGATTACATACAAGGAATTTGAATATAAGAATATAAAGGTACTGTACTACATGCAAATACGTGGGATAACAGCAACGTGGGATAGAAATTCAAACTTGGGGCAAGATATTGCTATTGATGTGCAAGTTGAATGTAAAATGTGCATTGTGCATTGCAAATTATCATTGCAAGATTTACCTGAACGTTGAGGCTGTGGAATGACTTACGATTCACATAATCGGCTTCATTCTCACCCAGATGTGCGGAGATGGGGATGTGGGTGCAATCAATGGCACCGATCACTCTGGGGAACCCTATGACAGGAGTAGGCTGCATTTAATATGCAACAGTATACGTCATAGGGTCTACATGATGTATAGCTCAAGTAGTCAAATAGGTTAATGCGTACCTGCTCTGTCATAGAAGCCCTCTTTTATGGACTGCGTGGGCAAGTGCCCAGGGAACACGATAAAGGCATCCAATAGCTCTGTTAGCGCATGTGCCACCTTATGGATTGCGCTGCAGACTGTATTTTTGCTCAGGTCCTCCGCATCTCCCACAGCATACATGAAACTACCCGTGGCAAAGTAGCGCAGGGCAATGCATAGGGTCTGCGGGACTGTGAGCGCACTACTCCGACGTGTCGCACTGGCAATATACGGCTCCAGCAGCTGACACAGATAGGTGATTCCCTCTGACGAGAATCTATATCTTTCATATAAGACATCATCAGGGAAAGCCAAGGGGTTTTGCCGGTCTCTAAACACTCTTTCTCTCCTAAGAGCCCCTCTCACGATCCGCGCACCGAGGTCCACGGGATCTTCGATGAATGGTGATACCATTTGGAGAAAAATGATTGGTCAGTGGGTGGTGCTTTTATGCCTGTTGATCTGTAATCTAGAACATAACCTGCTCCGGAGCAGGTTAGCCGTGCAGCATAAGTTGCCATGGTGATCTACCCCGGTAAGAAGTGAACCACCTTCGTGAAACTGAAAACCCAGGGTTAAACCTGAAGTTACCTCGCTAACCCCAAATCCTGCTTCGTAGTACAGGCCTCAGGTGAACCAAGATCTAATTGCTCTTGAAGTAAATCGCTGGAAAGGTCCTTTTCTTGTGGTGCTGTTCCCTCGTAGATCATTTTTCTCCAGAGATTTCTGTCCTGCGCCATCTCTTCCCAGTTGTTAAGATTAAAGTGGCACTTCCTCAGGTGGGTTTTGATGTCCTTTTTTTCTGTCCCCCTTGTGTGTGCTGTCCTTCCCTTAGTTGGCCATAGAGCACTTGTTTTGGGAGGCGGGTGTTTGTCATGCGAATGACATTGCCTGTCCATCGTAGCTGGTGCCAGGTGATGGTTGTGGACATGCTTGAGATGTTAGCTTCCTCCAAGACACTGACGTTGTTTCGCCTATCTTTCCAGCTGATTCTGAAGACTTTGCAGAGGCATCGCTGGTGGTACAGCTCAAGGGCTTTAATATGTCTGCTGTAAGTTGTCCATCTTTCAGCCCCATAGAGCAGAGAAGGCAGAACAACTGCTTGATAGACGAGCAGTTTGGTCTTGGTCTGGATGACTCAAAAAATATCTCAAAAAAATCTTCCTCAGCCTTGCAAAAGCCCAACTGGCACATCCCATACGGTGGTGAATCTCAGCATCAAGGACTGCTCTTGTAGAGAAAAGACTGCCAAGATAAGGGAAGTGATCCACATTCTCTAAGATGTTTCCATCAACGGAAATAGTGGGAGCTTGAGGGGGTTCTGAGTCTTCTTGATGTTTAGATCAAGTCCCAGGAGCTCCATGATGGTGGAGGAGAGGACCTTGCTTTTTGCCTTAAGCCGATTGAGGTTGAAGAGCCTGCCGTCGGTCCTGTACATGAGTTGGACACCCTGATTTAGGTTATTTCTGGTGAGGCGGAGGATGGCTGCGATGAAAATGGCAAACAGGCAATAATGCAGCCCTGCTTCACCTACTCATCATCTACTCTGAAGGGGGCTGTTTCAGAGCCACCATTGCCAACTACTATCCTCATGCAGGAGTCGCAGGATCTTGAGGTACTTCTTTGGGCACCCACTCCTGGAGAGGGCACACCAGAGGGCAGCCCGATTCACAGAGTCAAAGGCCTTTGTGCGGTCAATGAACGCCATGTACAGGGAGTCACGTGATCAGCGGGAGTCACGTGATCAGCTGGACAAGATGGCGGCATAGATCGAATCAGCTCAACCCAGTGTTGCTAATTTTGTTAATATTTTCCGTTGTGACAACTTTTTCTTTCATCATCTGGCTAAATTCGTTATCTTACAAGGAGCAATGGCTGATTCGAACAAAAAATCTCTGCCTAACACCAGCTCGAAAACAAGAGGAAAGTCTGAAATGGAAGCCATAGCGGAGGCCGTGCTGGAGAAGCAGCGTGGCTACCTTGAATCACGTTTCGACCGACTTCAGCGGATGGGAGAAGGGATGGAGGAAAAATTACGAGCTATTCAGACAGACCTCGTGGCACTAACTGAGAGTATTGGCACCGTTAATGTGGAGATGGGTAAGATACGGTCTGATATCGAGGACAACTCTGAAAGGCTAGTTAGCCACGAGGCCACGCTGGAGATGATGCAGCTAAAGCTAGCGGACATGGAGGACAGGAGCAGGAGATGCAACGTCCGGATCACCGGACTAGCAGAAGGACTCGAAGGATCCAACGCCGTCCAATTCCTCACACACTCGCTACCGAAGTGGTTCCCCTCCCTGGGCACCCTCCAGGGTGAGATCATGCGTGCTCATCGCATCTACGGTGACAACAAGAAGAAGACAGTGGGCACTCGCACTCTGATCTTAAATGTTCTCCGCTATACTACCTGCCAGCACATCCTTCTTGCTGCAAAGAAAACCCCTCTCACCATTGATGGACGGAAGATTCGTTTCTCGCCTGACTACAGCAGCCATACTGTTAAGCGTCGTCAGGCTTTCTCTCAAGCTATGGACACAGCCTGGGCTAAAGGTGTGGAATTTTTCCTGCTTTACCCCGCTATACTGAAAGTCAAGGGAGCTGGCAAGGTGGAGGCCTTTCAGTCCCCGGAAAAGGCTGAGGAATTCATCATCTCCCTCCCGGTAGTGCAAGCTCCACCATCGGCCGGGGACGAAGAACCAGAGCCAGGGCCTGAGTGCTCGGATGAAGCCATCGAATAGCCGTGGTCTCTCAGAGCTGACATAACTTGCACAGTTTTTGGACTAAATTCACACTGTTGGACATTGCCCGGAGCCTCCGCCACATTATTGGATGTTCAAGTAGGCTTTTTTCCTGGGACTTCCACTTTAGCCTATTGGGTTTTTTTGTTTACCTAACCAGGCTGTGTGGGCTGAAATATCCTACGGCGGATGGTGATCCTTGTATGATGTAATGTTAACTTACATGAATACGAGCTCTGCCGGTAAGATATATATTTTGCTAACCAAACAGTGTGTATGCTACTTCCTTGTTTTGTTAGCATTCTTGAGCTCGAACTCACGGCTACCCCTGCTAAAAATCCCATATCCATACTAGATCACGGATCAACATAAGAATGTCCGTTTCATTTACTGTTTAGATATTTTAGGTTTCATATTTTTTTGTGTTTTACTTGTTTCATCATTGTTTAGATGGTGCCACCGGGGAAACTTATGGGGAAATGTAATGTCTTTGTCCTTGTCACATTTTGGGAAAAGCACACAGGACAAGTTCGGTGAATATGGTTGCTGGCAATATATCATGTCACCTGACTTATCGGGGATTGCTTTGAGAGCAGCGCAATACAATGGGTGAATTATCTATTCTTGTGTGGTACTGTGATGGGTTGAACGTGCCTTATAAGCGGACCAGTGTCTTGACCCTGATGTGTCGTAGAAAAATTGACCGGCTCTCCTACAAGAGACGCACCTGTTAAGCAAAGACTCCAGACGTATGGCTAATAAGTTCTACCACACTATTGCATCCTCTTCAGCTAACTCAAAAAACAAAGGAGTAGCCATTGTATGTAAACGCAATCTGAAAATTAAAGTGGTGGACATATGGGCGGACACTGCAGGTAGAATAATGGTTGCCAAAGTGGACATGTACGGGAGAACGGTAGCTCTCATCTCCGCTTATGCTCCAAACAAATTTGATAAGGATTTTTATGACACGCTTACACAAAAGATGTTAGAATTAACTGAATATTCATTCATTGTAGGAGTGGATTTGAATGCAGTGTGGCATGCAAATGAACGGTCAAGTTCAACTGCCTCTAAAGACCAGGAGCTAGCAACTGCTGCTCTGCAATCTTGGGCTAAGAGTCTTGGGCTCATGGACATATGGCGTTCTTTTAACCCGACGATGAAAGATTATACATGTTTTTCAGCCAGGCACAAATCTTTCTCTAGGATAGATTTTCTTTTTTCTTTGCCACAACTTTTCCAGAAAATTGATAACGCTGTGTTACTCCCTATTGCTCTTTCAGACCATAAAGGGGTGTTCTGTTGTGCTACTTTGGGCCGCTTATCTAAACGCGCTACTAGATGGCGCTTCAATTCCACCTTGTTAGGAAATGACGAATATAAATCACAATTTCTGACTCAACTAGAGGATTTTCTTGATTTCAATATAGGCTCAGTTGAGGACCCCAGAATATTATGGAATGCGGTTAAAGGCTTCATAAGGAGCAACACCACTTGGTTTTCTTCAAACTTACGTAAAGCTAGGTCCGCTAGATTACAAACTCTGGAAGCAGACTTCGCCAGACTTGACTCAAATTTACAAAATAATTATTCCAAACAGGTAGAATCTCAGTGTGACATTGTTAGGAAGGAAATAAATGATATTTTTAAACAACGCTCGGAATTTCTAATACACAGGACTAGGCAGCGCTATTACTTTCAGGGGTCTAGACCCAGTCATCTTTTGGCTTTGAAAATCAGGACCAGTGAGCATTTTGCAGATATCCCCTCCATTAGATCTTCAACAGGCGACATCACAACTGAACCCAAACAAATAAATGAGACCTTTCGCACCTTTTACTCCAACTTATACCAGTCAGAGATTCAGCTGGACAAAGAAAGGTATAGCGACTTTCTTGGACAGTTGGACTTACCACAGCTTGCAGCAGCTGATTCCATGCGTCTTGATGAACCCATTTCCTTAGAGGAACTGAAGGAGGCAGCACTCGCCATGTAAAGAAACAAATCACCAGGTTTCGATGGGATACCTCCCGAGTTCTATGTAGCATTTTGGGACAAGCTAGGCCCGTTACTTCTAGACATGATAACAACCTCAATAGATAAGGGCAGTTTTTCAAGGGATGTTAATATAGCCCGAATATCCTTACTCCTAAAGAAAGATAAGGATCCAACAGAATGCGCTAGCTATAGGCCACTCAGCTTGTTAAATTCAGATCTTAAGATATACGCGAAGGTGCTTGCCCGGCGCATTCAGAATCACATGCCAGCATTAATTACCTGTGATCAGACGGGGTTCATAAAGTCTAGGCTGGCTGCTGATAATGTTAGGCGCCTCCTCCATATAATAGATGCTGCAGTAGCCAAAAAAGCCCCAACAGCAGTGATGTCCCTTGACGCAATGAAAGCCTTCGATAGACTTGAATGGTCTTTCTTATGGGCTGTTTTGGAAAAAATGGGTTTTGGTGAGAGCTTTATACATATGATCAAGGTCCTGTACTCTAACTCCTCGGCTCTGGTGCTCACTGGGCAACTATCCTCTGCGCTGTTCCCTGTTACTAGATCCTCCCGGCAGGGTTGTCCCCTGAGCCCAGCACTTTTTGCACTTTCCCTTGAGCCTCTAGCCCAAATGATTCGTCAATCTAATACTGTACAACCTATTTCAGTTCGCGACACTCACCACCACTTGGCATTATATGCCGATGACGTCCTGGTTTTCATGGAAAACCCAGTACAGTCTATGCCTAGTCTGCTATCCATTTGTGAGGAATTTGGCTCTCTTTCTGGCTTTAAGATTAATTGGTCCAAATCTGCCCTGTTACCCCTGAATGACCCAGCTAAAACGCTGCAATTTCCAGCCAATATCCTAGTTGTCCAACACTTTAAGTATCTTGGGATACAAATTTTCCCATCCTTGAACCGCATTGTGACATACAACTACTCAGAAACATGGAACAAAATAAAAACAGACTTGGACAGATGGACTAGTCTTTAATTCTCTCCAGGCCCGTATCTCTATAGTCAAAATGAATATTTTTTTGTTATTAATTTTGTCAGCTCGATGATCCCACTCTCTCCCCCTGTCAACTACTGGAACAAAATCCACTCTAATATCTCACAATTTGTCTGGAACAGAAAGCGCCCACGTTTGAAACTGTCCACTATACAGAGAGGGAGGGGAGATGGTGGTCTTGCAGTGCCTAACTTTAAGTTCTATTTTTGGTCATTTGTGCTTCAACCGCTACTTGTATGGCGTGACCCTCATGCCTCGGTTTCCCGGCATAATCTAGAAGAAAATAGTGTACGACCGTGGAACTTGCAGGATGTTCTTTTTGCCAACATATCCAATAAGCAATGTCAACTATGCTTCGGCCCAATTGTTTCTCATCTTATTCAGACCTGGCGCACAGCTGAATCTCAATGTAAGATCTCCTGTAAGTGGCACACGCTCTCTCCGATGTTTAACAACAAGGATCTGTTAATTGGAGGGGGACCTATCTCAGCCTCTCATTGGAATAACAGTAACATTCACTACTTGAAGGACATGTATAACGACATGGGTTTGCGCTCCTTTCAAGATATTAGTGATGCTTTCAATCTGCCGGTTTTCACATTTTTCTTTTATTTGCAGCTCAGATCAGCTCTCCAGGCATATGGTGTCCCGTGGCAACAACCTTTGCCCATTCACCCACTTTATAAATTGTTTGTTACACAGGGGAAAACCAGAGGTATGGTGTCCACACTGTATCAATTTTTTCTGGAGGCTACCTATGATAGCCTACCACTAGACAGACTATGGAGGCGTGACTGCCCAGGTCTGGACCCAGATTTCGAATGGGAGCTTGTTTGGGCAAACATTAAGGAGGCCTCCCGCAACCCTGACCACCAACAGATTCATTTTAACTATGTACACAGAACATATCTATCCCTGCGTAAACTCCACTGCATGAGAATGATAAATGATCCCTTGTGTAGTTTATGCACTATGAAGGCCCGTACTTTCCTTCACATGATGTGGGACTGTCCACCAGTTTCACGGTTCTGGACTAAAGTGGCAGCCAAGCTGTCTGACTTAATATCAGTGACCGTCCCAGTGACTATACCCGCCTTGTTGTTAAATAATTTGTCGGAGCTTAATATTACCAAGCTTAAAAGGCGCATTGTACTAGCTGGCCTGACAGCTGCTAAAAAGATGATTGCGTTGCGATGGAAACCTCCTCACTCCCTCACCACCAGATACTGGGTCCTTACATTTTTGGATGTTATTTATCTAGAGATGTCAACTGCCAGAATTAATGGGGCTAGTGAGACTAGTTTAGACAATTGGCGTGCTGCAGCTGACTTACTAAAAGATCTTTTAGGGTGAATCCTTCCCTTAACTGGTGCCTTTCAAAGTTATTTTATAGAACCTCTACGTTTCCCTTTGTGTGTGTGTGTGTGTGTGTGTGTGTGTGTGTGTGTGTGTGAATATGTGTTAGGGATATATAATTTTTCTGATTGCACTGATTGAGTGCTGGTAACCAACAGCGGACGTCCCTAGTGTGAGTGTGTGTTAATGTGCCTGGGGCGTGGGTGGGGGGGTGGTGCTCTCCTCTCTTCTCTTTTGTGTTGTATTATTACTTATTGCATTTGGTTCCTTGTGGATTTTATGTATGTAAATTATAATATCATTGCATTTGTTATAAATTGATTTATTTTATTTTATTCTAATTATTTATTATTTTTCAAGTATGTACCTCTGTTATTGTTGTTAAACTCAAACAAGTCATGCTTTTGGTTGTAAATTGTGTGTTTTCATTTCAATAAACATTTGGTTGCAAAAAAAAAAATGAACGCCATATACAGTGGTACATGTTGTTCCCGACACTTCTCCTGTAGCTGGCGAGCTGTGAAGATCATGTCAGATGTTCCCCTGGCAGGGTGAAAGCGGCATTGCGACTCAGGGTGGATTTCTTCTGACAGTAGCAGTAGTCGGTTGGCCAGTATGCGCGTCAGTATTTTGGCTGTTGTAGACAGGAGGGATATCCCTCTGTAGCTGCCACAGTCCGCCTTATCTCCCTTCTTGAAGATTGTGATGATCATGGCGTCCCTGATTTCAGCAGGGATCTCCTCCTTGTCCCACATCTTGCCAGGCAGGTTGTGGATGTGGTGCAGGTGTTCTGGGCCACCTTCTTTGAGGATTTCTGCCAGATCCCATCAGGTCCAGAGACCTTATTGTTGCTCTGTTTCCTGATGGCATCCAGGACCTCATCCGCACAGGTCATGGCTCTGGTGATCTTGACATCTTTGCAATTATTATTACAATTGCTATTATTACTATTACTTTTGCGACTATTATTATTATTATTATTATTATTATTATTATTATTATTATCATAATTACACCTATATTAGGCTAGACTATGTAACGCTTCCGTGTTCTGTGGACTAAAAGAAAAAAGTTGTAGGTGTCCAATACTGCCACAAGAGGTTTTACCATGGAGTCTATTGAACACCCGGTGCGTTCCTATACAGATGAAGTAGCTACAATGAATTAATATAATAGGACAAACTGCATCAAAAGTTTAAAATGAACAGTACCAGGATTAAATATAATCATAGCTCCCGGAGTCTTCGATACTTCCACACTCAGCAAAACACCACCATAAAAAAGTTTACTACTACTGGAAATCACATTGATGATTGACATCATGAGACATATATGAATTATTAATTAAGGTAATGGACAAAAACAATATATTATCAAAAACAAAACATACGATCAAGCTTTACATTTAGATGAAATACTACCTGGGTTGTATTATATATGTCAGTAAATTCAATCTGCAATTGAAGGTTTCAGTCATTCACAAAAGATGCTTTTATGCAAATTCTCCATAGGGCCCCATTCTCTGAATGAGAATACAACCATATTTGACCACTAGGAGCACAAAGTTGCATGTGCTTTCGGAGTTGCATGTCTGTGTAACCCATAAAAAGTTTTGTAATAGTGTGCTTTTCCCTCAGCAAGCACATTACGTCACTTGCTAGCTTGAAGTCACTTGCTCCTGTCTTTCTGCACATCACTGCACATCAAGTCAAGTCCCAAGTCTTGCAAGTTTCATTAAAAAAACACAGGTCTTTCGGGGCACAAGATATAGCAGTTTTTGCTCAATCACTGAAAGCGATTTACTAACTGTTATTTGTATGAATTTATTTGATGAGTTATGATTGGTAATATAAAATATAGCATAAAAAATGTAAACAACACACACACGCCATTATTTACCACCAAATGCTTTCAATGAGCTGGCTAAATTAGATTAGATCAGATTAGACTGACTCAAACCCAGACCTCCAAGAATGTTTGTGCGATGTGCCACAATGTCATACTGCGTGTTTTTACTCTTCTATATCTGCCACATCATCAGCGTTCCTCAACAGAGAATCACCTAGCTTCAATCTGGACTATTGCAACTCCTTCCTGGCAGGCTCTCAAAGTACTCTCATCAAGAATAGTGCAGCCGTCTTTGTCTTGAACTTCCACAAACTCTCCTACATCACCTCCCTCCTGCACTCTCTCTGCTGGCTGCCTGTGGGTCTTCATATTCAATTCAAAACCCTGGTGCTGCCATAAAAGCGAGCTGCATCCCCATACCCCGAGGCCAGCCCTACACCCCAGCTCATGCTTTGTGTTCAGGGACCATTGGGCACTTAGCTCTCTCTTCCTTGCGGTGACCTGGTCATCACTCCTCCTAGCCTTGACTCTTCTCCCTCTTGGCTTCCCAATGGGGGAATGTCCTTCCCATTCCAGTCAAGATAGCCAGATATGCTGTTACCTTAAAATTTGTTGCTTCAAAAATTACTTCACCTACCCTTCTCCCCCCTCCCATATCTTCACTATTTTAACATGCTCCTGAAAAAAAAAATACCTTGCTAGCTTTTCTACTCAGCAGCCATGACTGAAGAGAATAGACAACGGAGCATGGAAAAGGAAGATGAAGACGAAGACAATAATGTCCAGGTCTGGATTGGAAGTCACACAAAGGGAGGCATGATTCTGTCAATGAAACTGAATGCATTCAATATCCAGTTATTATTTTGCCTAATATCCTTAAATAACTTGACTCCAGACAAGGGACACAGTCTGTACAACATGTCCAAAATCTGTTGCCTTGTGCTTAAATTAAGGTGGTGATATAGATTCAAAGCAACACGGCTTTAGGCTGTTAGGTAGTGGGCCAAGTCCTCCTCATCTCTCCACAAGAGGAAGAGTGAGCTGACAAGGAGTGCTTGCCTCAGGGACAGGGAAATATTGTCAACTGATTCCAAGGTACTGGAACTGTCCTTTACCCCACTCACAATATATCTACACCGGCTGATTTGCTGAAATGTGACAACTCAGTGGCACTTCTGTGTTTTGTCTAAATGATAGAGTGGAATGAATTGGAATAGAAACAAACAAAATAAATTAATACTTGACATTGCAAATGTAAGGATAGTACAAAAGACAGTATTTTACATAAACATTAAGATGTATAATGTA
Source organism: Centroberyx gerrardi (assembly GCF_048128805.1). Taxonomy (NCBI): domain Eukaryota; kingdom Metazoa; phylum Chordata; class Actinopteri; order Beryciformes; family Berycidae; genus Centroberyx; species Centroberyx gerrardi. Next base: position 18,990,105 of record NC_135998.1, on the reverse strand, counting down.
ATAAAACGTGAGTACACTAAAAATGCCTAATGGGAGTAGGCCAAGTTGATGTTGGTAGGGACTAAGTAAAATACATTGAAATTTCATGTTATAGTTTGAACAAACAAAATGGATATTTTTCCTGTCTAATAAAATCACAATCTGTTCAAACAATGTATATTGTATTATATTCATTAAAAGAAATTGTTATAATTTCTTACCATTTTGTATGCAAACAAATAGCCTATCCCTCAAAGCTAATGCCAATAAACATCTGCAGGCTAGGGCTTGCTGTGTCTGTCTATGGATTGTACAAAAGTAAACGCAAATGTTTTTGTAGTTTCATGCATGAGTTCTCATAGTGAATCTAGATTGACATTGAAGTGCGATCAAATTCTTCATGCGTACAGCCAGCAAACTGGCGTTATTTTTAGAACATAATAATCTCTCTGAATCTGATTCTGATATTAGTGTGTGAAAATCACCATGCTCCAGGCTGGTGCATCATTGTCTTCATCTTCATCTTCCTTCTCCATGCTCCGCTGTCTATTCTCATGGAGTCTCAAAGGGTCTCAGAAACTACGCCTGAAAGAGGCTGGGGCGGGACAGAGGTGAAAATTTAACTTTGTCATAGGACAAAATTGAAGACATTTTTGGAAAGGCCTTGACCTGGAGAGTAACATATGTCAATATGAAGAACATGGGTGGTTCCTGTACTGCAATATTGCCCTTTGAACTCTGACCCCAGGCTACTTTTGAAGGCTTATTATGCAGCAACACAAGGGGCTAGAGACATGGGGTCAACTTCTCTAGAAAGCTATTGAGCTGTACTTTCATGAGAGTGGGGTTACTGATGGCAGGCGGCACTGAGTTGGGTTGAAATGCAATATTTTCTGAAATTCTCCTGCTTCCCATTAAGATGGCTGAAATCTGACAAAAGATGTGTTCTTTTCCACCCTCAAATACCCTAACAATGTCAATTCCATGTTTACAAGTCAACTATGGGAGAAACAACAACAAAACCCACGGAGCAGGGCTTTTATTGTGAAGTGCTCATAGGAAGTGCTGAACAGCGTAAGCTGTAGTTTTTCCGGGTGGAAGGTTGCGGTTGTGAAAAGGCAAACTGCTTAATATTAGAAAGATGCAATACAATCTGAACCAACAGGTTGATGTTATAAGAGGATATAATTGAAAAAAATTACAAAAATATGCTTTTGTTGGTGCTATTTTGCCGCGATTTCATCAGCTCTGTTTCATGGGCAGAAAGAGGTATGTTCAATGACGAAACGGATTATGCAACGTTTAGAAACATTAACTCCCGACTGCGTTCTTCTATTTAAATTGTGCTTATTGTAAAGTAGATGTAACGATACAGTCGTTATAAAGTGCTATTGAGATGCCACTGAAATAACTTGTTATATGGGTTATGAGCCAAATTTATTTATTTATCTAGCAGGTGACATCAAATGGTAAAAGCAAGCGATTTTTTTTTTCCATTTGGCCTCGAAATTGATCTACAACCATACCAACCATTTTTTATTTTTTTTTATTAATATTAGCACCAAAGAGCTCAAGCAAAGAAATGCGTCAAAGCGGAATGCCTTATTTGGGCAGAAATTGTACGCCAGACTGTGTGTTCCATGGTCCAGGAGAGAAAGTTGCAGGCGTCCAATACTGCCGCAAGAGGCTTTACCATGGAGTCTATGGAACACCCGGTGCGTCCTATACAGATGCAGAAGGGTACCTTTAGCGTCGTTATAGCAACGCCAAGGGATTTGACAAAGAGTCAATATAGGACGAGTAGGGAATGAGAACGGGTTGATTATATCCTGCCCGGCACAGAGTAACGATGCCCGATGGTAAAGAATATTCATTTGAATATAATCCAGGCAAAGCTGAGGATCTCGCCCGGTCTCATATATGTATATAGAGGAGGAGGCTGGTGTTTTGGTTGTTGGCTAGCTGGCCAACTTCTCATGGACAGGATCTTCTTCATTTACACATTTGCACTTTTGCTTGAGCATTCTACTCTCCCTTAGGTTGTTACATGGACAAATTATGACTCTGAAGCAGGGAATGTACGATAATGGTCCCAGCTATACATCTGTGTTGGCCACAAACTGCACATTCATCTGCGGAGATGAACAGATGGAGCTACCTTGACACGTGAGTGTCCAACTACCACTTACTGACTAGTTGAAGACTAGCTAACTGTTTTACAACTCAATATGAAGGTAACTCTATATTACTTAGATTTTTTTTTATTACATTGAGAAGTGTTAGTTAGGGACTGCTGCCATCTTGTTAGGATGGCTTTGGTAGGTTGGGTGGATTTAACGACCATAGTTTCTAAGTTATCAGAGGGTGAAGGGGGGAGGATGAAGTTATTTGTTTCTTCTTTTTATGGAGCTACTGTTGTATTTCATAGCCCAGGTGTGTGGGAGTTATCGAGCCATTTCCTTGATTAATTGTGGATGTAAAATATTGGCTAAGATGCTAGCATTATGCCTAGAAACTGTGGTATCCACTATTAAAGGTTGGCATTCATTCCACAATATTAGACGTCTTTATAGATATACTATACACAACATCTTCCAAATCTCCTGAAATGGTTATTTCTATGGATGCTGAAAAAGCTTTTGATAAAGTAGAGTGGGGCTACCTCTTCGAAGCTTTGAATAGATTTGGGTTTGGTGAATGTTTCATATCCTGGGTTAGGCTACTTTATACTCAACCTACTGTCTGTATCCACACCAGCAATAATTATTCTGAATAACTTTCTTTGAGTAGAGGGACTAGACAGAGATGCCCTTTATCTCCACTAGCAATTGTCATTAAACCATTAGCCATAGCACTACACACTAATCAGGGAATAGATGGGATTAATCATGCTGGGTTTGATCAGAGGGTATCTCTTTATGCTGACGATGTATTGTTGTTTGTCTCAGATCCTGATAAATCCATTTCATGCATTTTATCTATAATGAAGGCTTTTAGATCAATATCTGGCTATAAGCTTAATGTGGATAAGAGTGAACTCATGGCGATGAATCCGGCCGCTAAGAGTTGCCCATTGTCGAAACTACCTTTCAAGGTATCAGCCCATAAGTTAACTACAGGTCACAGATAGCTTTGAATCTTTGTTTGATAATAACTTTGTCCCTCTACTTAACTGTTTAACCCAGGGCTTTCAACGTTGGTCCCTTCTTCCGCTTTCACTTGCTGGACGTATTAATTGCGTCAAAATGAATATCCTTCGGAACTTTTTATATTTTCAGGCAATTCCAACTTCTATCTCTAAGTCTTTTTTTTTAGGAAAGTAGACAGCAAAATTTCTCATTTCATTTGGGGTGAGAGAAATCCTAAAATTCAAAAACAAATACTCCAAAACCTAAGGACCAAGGCGGGATGCCTTTGCCTACTTTCCTTATTTATTACTGGTCTGCCAATCTATGTCCAATTCTGCATTGGTACCATCTACATTCTATCTTCCCTTCTCCTGAATGGTTACTAATGGAATCATCTGTGTCTAGTCCCTCCTCGGTCTGTGTACTTTTTGGTCATTCTATTTTCTTTTCTGAAACTGATTCTGGGTAAATTAAGACTTAAAGTGAAATACATGTAAAGAACCCAAATACAGAGGCGATTCTAGAGTCTGATGGGGCTCCAGGCAGAAAATCCCATGGGGCCCTTCTGACCGACTTTCGTTGCTATTATGTTCCCCAGAACATCTATTAAATAATCAGATATCAATCAAAAAGCGTTTACAGAGTCTATTTTTTATAATTTTCACACATTTATATTAACAACAAAAAAGGGCATGCTATATGTCATCAACACCACTAGGATGCAATGAACTCACATTTATCAGTATCAGCACCTGGAGGGAGGACTTGTTCTTTTTGTTTTGCTGATAGTAACTTCAGCAATACTTCAGCAGAGAGATACCAAATAGCGGTAACACTTTACAATAAGGGTACACTAAGTTAAGGGTTAGTTAATGCTTAATAATGGTTAATTAATGCTTAATAAGGGTTAGTTAATGCTTAATAAGCATTAACTAACTAACCCTTAATTAACAGTTACACTAATGTGTAATTTACTAATGTGTTCATGTTAACTAAGGTATTAATTACCTTAGTTAACATGAACACATTAGTACATACATATACATTATTTAATAGTTTATAAAGATGACTATTAAATAATGTATAAATTAATACCTAGTTAACATGAACACCATTAGTAAATGATTACCAGACACATTAGTTAACTGTTAATTCAGGGTTAGTTAATGCTTATTAAGCATTAACTAACCCTTAATTAATGTAACCCTTAATTAATGTATTGTAAAGTGTTACCCAAATAGCTACTCTATGATACTAAGCAGCATATTAAGAAAGTAAATTCAGAATTATTTCATATTAGATATACAAATTCCTGAAATTAATCTTTTAAATATTCCGTCCATTTTATTTCAATTTTAATATTCTCCCAATTCGTTACAGAAAAATGGCCTAATTTCTTTATATTATTTATATCTTTTTTTTTATATATATTAATATTCCATTTGATTAAGATTTAATCAGTTTCACAGGCTGGTTTCACAAGCCTAGCTTAAAAATATTTATTTACATTACATTTTAATTAGTCTCATATGAGTTCATGGTTCATATGTTTAGATTTGGGGGCAAAGCCAGCTGTCAGCCAGTGGCAACTTTGTCAGGCTAAACCAAACAAATAACTTTACTCTACTACTTTAAACCACAATTAGAATTACTGCTTGCAAAAAAAAACAAAAAAACTTATTTCTAGCTAGCTAGCAAACTAAATTATGTTAGCTTGCTAGATAGCATTAGGGAAGTGCCAACTCCTAAAACAAAAGTTAGCTAGGCTAACGTTACATGACATCATGTATCTTTGCTAACTAGCTTTTTGGCTTACTAACGTTATTTCATATCATCAATTATCATCATTCGTCATTATCTGCTCCACTTACCACTGTCCTGGTTTCTTTTCTCTTCCTCCCCTTTCTTTCTTTCTATTAATTTTTTCACTCCCAGATGGATAAGCCCTCTTCATGTTGCATGGTAAAATCAATCAATCAGGAATAAAAAAAAAACTTCCGCTTTAGGGAGGTTTCCTACTGTTTGTGTCGCTGCAAGGGTACCGCAGTTTAGGTGCGTTCCCACATTTTGATACATTGCCTCTATGCTACTGGTCTACTGTGCATCTTAAAATGACAGATATGATGTGCACAGGACACATTAGACATTGATTTAGATACATTTCTATACACTGACCAACTTTTTATTTTGTGATGGTGTTTTTTATTTTATTTTATTTTATTACATTTTAACAAGTTATTACATTATCCAGCAGTTATTACATTATCGGTTGCTACAGGGAACTATGGGAAACTATGGGAACTTTGGCATGGACAGAATGCGGGCTATCTTCGTTTTTTTTTCTGTTGTTAAAGAGGAAAACTAGAGACAATGTAAATGAAGAGGATAGGGGGAAGAGGGAGATAGGGATTAAGGAAAATAAATCAAAAAGAAAAGACAGTGACACAGAAAGCCTGAAAGCCACAAACAGCATAGGGTGTTTGAGGTGTGGTGAGCGAAGTATGGAGAAATAAATGGCAGCATGCTCCCTGTTTTGGAGTGCAGGGTGACAGAGCTAATTATAGCCATCAGGATGTTCTTGTGTTCACAGGTATGGCTGTGCAATGAAGGAGACAAAGCCAAGCTGAGGGAGAAGATACTCAGCAGGTGGAAACAGCTGTGCAGGATCCCCGGGGGCCAGCACCACACTCTTTAGCACGCATGACTCTTATTATTAGCTGAATTTTTGCATAAGCGCAGAAACACTGTGTCCTTGTCACTTGTAAGGTTCAGCAACTTTGATGATTTCCACCTTACTAACTCTCAGCTTGCCCCTTTGCTCAAATATACTTTTTCTTCAAATGATTCCACCCGCCATGCCTCTTCTCCTCTTACTGTATTTCACGTCAGTATTGCAACGCAGCTGTTTATTTTTCAGGATGTGGCAGGAGCTACTTAACAGGAATCACTGAACGCATGACAGCAGTTAAAGAGGGCAAGGCCTCTGCCAGGTATACAAGGCAATAAACAGCATCTCAAGTTTTTTCCTCCCTTTTTACATTTTCAGCTAATGCACCGTGAAGTGAACACTCAAGTAAAAAGACACTAGTCAGTTCCTCCTTCTCTATACAACAGGGATGTGTGTGGGTTGTGAAGCAATTAAACAAGTTAAGAAAGCATTAACCTAATGCACATGTTTAAGAGAAAGAAATGATATTTCCGTTGCACACTCAATATCCAGCTAGGACAATGTCACACAGAGGAGGGATACTATTTCACATATGCAATTAATGTTTCATAGCAGCATGGTACAAGGTACATCACCAAAAGATGCTTTTTTTTAAACAATGTTAATGTTTTAGGATGGTTTGAAAGTAATCTTCCTAAGTATGCAAAGCAGCCACTGAGGCAGTTTACAAGGTGAGGATGAGAACCACCCCTGATTTTACCCTGCCAGACAGAGTTCCATGAGATTTGGAAAGCACTGAGTAAGGAATTGATCCAAACAGGCTGGCATTTGCCAAACAAAAGTGCATCATTTTTGCTCCTAAAGACTCCTTATCTGAGACGGCTGAGGAGGGAAGACTATGAAACAGAAGAGGACAGGCCACTTGGATGTTTGGCAAAGGCAGCTGGCAGAGTAGTCCTGCCAGAGGATGGATGCTAGACAAGCGATGATACAGTAAGATAAATACTGACTTTCACACTAATGTAAACAATAAAACTTCATACGGGACAATAAATGGCATTCAAATAGTGTTAAGTGTTATCATTATGTCATATAATCTATCTATCTATACAAAAGTATGCCACGATCGGTGTTGTACCAGCACACAGGGGAGGTGGGGGAACTCTTGACCATGACCAGGGGTTAGAGAGTGGGGGGTGGGTGGATAGACAGTTTACCTATATGGTAATGCTATATGGAAATAAATAGTGTTTTGAAGTAAAATTCCCAGTAAACACAAAAAGCACAGATGGACACTTTGGCCAAACCATGGAGACCGCCTGAGTATATCTTTATAAATTGTATCATAAATGTTGTATTTTAGTGTATTTTCATCAAATTTACAGTTACAGTTGTAGTCAAGGAGTAGGAGAACACATTCAGTTGCATCATTATCCATGGGATCTTGGTTATAATGGTGATATTGCCTTTGAAATTTAGATTATATACTAGGTGAGGATGAAAATCTTATTTTTTCCTTTATTTCATCTCCATTTACTCTGGAATGGTAATAGATATAGGTTTACTTACAATGGATTGATATTCCTTAGCTTCTTACCTATCAAAGGAGACCAGAACTATGCATATAGGCCTTATGGTTGAGGAGCTATTCCTGATTCATTTTGGGTATGTAATTTTAGGTGTTTTTTCCTGAATTTTGGCTAGGGTCTAAGTTTAACGGTAGGTGACTTTAACATTACCTTGTGGTATTTAAGTAACGTTAGTGAAATTAGGTAATTTAACCGTGTCGCAGTGCTTCAGTGCAAAGAATTGAACATGCGCTTATTTTGGAGCAAGACATCGTACCGTAAACATTCGCTTTGATTGGCTGAGTTCAGTGAAGTAGATGCATGTGATTGGTCTGTGACCTGCGCCTAAGGTCTATAGCTGCGTCCGTGGAAGAAAATGCTCCATCAATCTTATTTATTCTCATTAATTGATCAGAAATGGGTTGCAGTCCGCACAGAACCGTCACTGGGTCCGGATCTGGCCCGGAGTCCGCTACTTAGTGATACCTGGTCTATAGTCTTGCAATTGCTGCTTTTGGAAGGCTGGTAGAGCATTGCAATTGTCCAGGTGGCTATATATAAACATTGAATGAAATACCTTGAATGAAAGCTTCTCAGCATCTTGTGTTAAAAAACGTCTCACCTTAGCTATGTTGCATAAGTGAAAAAAAGTTAAGTTTTGGTCAACAAATTAAAATGAGCTAAAAAATTAAGATCAGAATCTAAAATAATGCCCAGGTTTTTGACTTGTGGTGTTGCCTGTGAAGCCAGGGTCCCTAAGTTTAAGCAGATAAGATCCCTCCTGGATTTTGGGGGCGACTATAGAATTTCAGTGTTGTCTTTGTTTAACTCTAAGAAATTATTGCTCATCCATTAATTTATGGCAGACAAACAGTCAGTTATGGTTGAGATAGCACTTAGGTCCTCCAGCTTCACAGATATATACAACTGTGTATCAGCATAGCTATGAAAATTCACACTGTGATGATGAATAATATTATCCAAAGGAAGCATATACAAAGAAAACAACAAAGACCATAGTACACTGCCTTGGGCTGACAGTTTTTGAGATAAATTCTCCAAGTTTCTCCAAATTTTCTTCCGGTAATATAAGAATGAAACCAACTTAGAACTGTCCCAGAGAGACCAACCCATTTCTCAATGCGGTTAAGTAAGATGCGATGGTCAATAGTGTCAAATGTGGCACTAAGGTCCAGCAGAACAAGGACAGAACCTCCAGCATCAGCACTCAGTCTCAATCTAGGAATTTCACAAGAACTGTCTCAGTGCTATGATTGCCTTGAAGCCATATTGGAATTTCTCTAGGATGTTATTCTCAGATAGGTGTTTACTTAATTGTTTGAACACTACCTTTTCTAAAACTTTGCTCAGAAACGGTATGTTAGAGATTGGGCGGTAATTGTTGAGGGCAGAGGGATCCAAGTTGGCATTCTTAAGTAAAGGCTTTGCAATTGCAGTTTTAAAAGCATTAGGGAAAACACCACTCTTTTAGTAGGAGTTTATAACTTGGAGCATATTAAAAGATAATAATGAGTCAAACGTTTTCTTAAGAGTAGCCGGAATGGAGTCAAGGGAACAGGTAGAGGGCTTCATACTTGCGACAATTTTGTAAAGAGCATCATAACAGATCATGTCAAAGCTATTCATGCAAGGGGAAAGGACAGTTGGATACGCCAGTTCACTATTTCCAGAGATGGGTAAATGTTATGCCTAATATTATTAATTTTCTCTGTAAAGAAATGGCAAATTCTTTACATTTGGAGGGGGAAGCCTGATCAAGTGTGCAGAGTATACACGTGGGTTTAATAAGCCGTCAATAGTTGAAAACAGTATCCTGGGGTTATTGGTATTGGCTGTAATGATATTGGAGAAATAGGTTTGTGTCTTGGTTGTCACAGCTTTATTGTACCTAAAGATTAAATCCTTGTAAATGTCAAGATGTACACTGAGTTTATGTTTTCTCCATTTTCGCTCTGCTTTCCTACATTCTCTTTTTAATTGATGGAGAGAGCTGTTTTTCCAAGGGACACAACATTTAGAGAATAGTTTCTTCTCTTAAAAGGTGCAACAGTGTCAAGCTGTAAGCTGACTATTAAAATTATCAACCAGGTCATGTATACAGCCATATTAAGGAAGGGACTTAATAAGATGACTTAAAATATTAGAAAACGTAGTCACTACAGAGGCATCCAGTTGACGTTTCTTAACAGTAAGCAAAGCCTTTTTCTTGGTGGGACATACTGTAACTTCAAAAGAGACGCAAAAGTGAAACATTAATGCCAATTTTTTTTTCTGTGTGACCAAATTTGTATGTAGGCTCATTTACAAATTGAGTAAAGTCAAAAGAATGTAGGAGATTGATAAAATCAGAGGTAAAGGAATGAGATGGGTCAAAATGTGGATATTAAAATCACCTGCAATAAAATAATACTGCAGAACAATTGTGCATAATAAGTCCGAAAATTCTGATAGGAAATTGTTATTTTGTTTTGGGGGATGATAAATAACCACGCAACGATTTTGAACATAAGTGTCTCAAAACTGAGGAAATCTTCAGGCTTGATGGGAGTACATATAAAATGTTTCTTAAAAACAGCAGCCACCACCACGGCCAGACAATCTTGGACAGTTCAAACAAGCGTAAATGGGAGGACAGAGCTCAACTACAGGGCAGTGGTCCCCAGGCCTCAGCCAAGTTTCAGACAGTAAGAGAAAATCCAGGACATGTGAATTTAATAGAAAAGTCGGTAACGTTTTATTATACAGCCCGCTAATTACGGTGTAACTAGTCTGTAAAAAGTGTAAAAAGTCTGGGAATTAAGGGGTAACAATTTTGTAATCATGAGAGATATGGTAGTTATGGTGTAACTGTTTTCGTAATTACTGCATACTTAAAAAATAATTACAGGGTACAATAATGTAATTAGGGGGGACTAAACAAATGTTATCAGTTCTTAAAGGTTCATGCACTGGAAAAAGGACATTGTAAAGTGCTACCCATGTTTCAACTACATGGGTTGATGCACAGGTTGCTCTGGAAAAAATAAATTCTACACCTGAAAAGCTGAATTGAAGATGAATAACTTTTCAGGTACTTTTCAAGTATCCCCTCAGATGTGATAGTAGTAGTAATAGGTAATGGTAATATATAGTAGTAATAGTAGTAGGTAGTAGTAAGATTAAAGTAAACTTGTGGCTTAAAACAGTGAAATTGCAATAGGAATTAGCAATTAAATGGATGTTTTCTGCATAAAAAATATGTTATCTTAATACAAATTCAAAATATTCAGTTATGTGTTTTTAATCGTGTAGTTTATAAACCATGTACGAAGTGAGACATCTCTGTCATCGAAGTTTACTGGGGCCTGAGCTTCATCTGATGAATCATAATGCAGCTGGACAGAATGCAGGCAGAGTTCATACAATTTAGAATGTCAGTGTCATAAAGACAGATTGACCTGAACACAGGCTCCCCTGCAAGAGTGATTTCCATCTTTTGTATTAACAGGGAAATATTAGTACAGAGGATTTTGCTGAACAGACAAACAAGAGACAGTCAGGATAGACTGCATTTGTGTCTAGTACTTTTTTAGTTTGATTTACATTGTAAATTCAAAGTTAGATTTGTTGTTCAAACAAAATTATGATGAAAGGCATAAGATGAAGCTATGATGAAGCATGTTTACCTTGAATGAAGCTACATCAGGTGGCCTTATGGTTATTTGATTATTAAGATGTTGCCATTGCATTTCTTTCAGCATCCATGCAAATGGTCGCTCAATGAAGAAGCAGCAATACCTTTATGCTGAAGCCTCTAGTTTCTCTGGAGTTCCTGCTGAGCTCGACTGTGATCTTTCACCTCAGTCTGCTGTTGGTCTCAGCTCCAAACCTGCTTGTGGATTTGAGAGCCTCAATATATGGGAACCAATAGCCAGTGCAGCTTCATCAGCATGCAAACTTCTCTTGAATATGGACAAAAGAGACCTTCCTCCCACAGAGAAAGAGTCTCCTCTCATGACTGAAGTCACAGCGTTAGGAAATGCTGGAGCATCCATCCACCCAGCTCAGCATGTTGAGGCTCAATCCAACCAGCTCCGCCTTGTTGAGACTCCATCCCATGAGGCTCAAATGACTGATGACTTCAAAATCATTGAGAGATTGAGGCTGCTTCAGCACTCCCCCATTGGTTTTGACGATGACAACCACCTGGAGGCAGTTGGAAAGAGATACCTCTATGCTCCCTTATGCGACACAGCTGGCTTTGTGTCTGACTGCTGCTCACCCTGTGGATCTACTCCGGGCTGCCTGGATGAGCGGGAGACAGTGGTCAAATCCCACTTTGACTTGGAGAAGGAGGGATTTGGTGAGGAGCACCTCTATGCTTCATCACATCTCTCTAGATTTGTGCTTGACTGGTCCCCACAGCATGGGCCGACTCTGGACCATCTTGACAAATGGGACCCAGTAGTCAGCACTTGTTCTCAACTGATGCAGTTCCTCTCAGTCCTCCTGGAGGAGGAGGAACTTGGTGAAAAGCACATCTGTGCTTCCTCAGTGAGTTCTACATTTATGGCTGCCTGTGCTGCACACCATGCCCCTACTCAAGATCATCTTGATGAATGGGAGCCAATCATCAAAGCTGATTCTAAACTGATGCTGTTCCTCCAGGACTTGGAGAAGGAGGAAGAACAACATCCTTTTTTCATCAAGACGGAAACGGTCAACTCTTGTACACAGATTGGGGCCACTGCTGAAAGCTCTGTCACCATCCTGCATCAACCTGAACGTTGTGAGGGAACAAAAGTTACTGTCCTCTCTGCTGGACCTGACAACTCCACCTCAGAGAAGGTTCTCCCCGACTCTCTTGATGAATACACCCTGATTCACCTGCTTAAGGAAGGATCAACCAACCTGCTTCAGGAGTCCCAGGCTCCAGCCATCCAGGTTGAGGTCAAAGCTCCACCAAGCCTTGTGGTTGAAACTGTAAAGGACACCAAGGATCTGTCCTGTCTGACCCTGGAAAAGACACTTTCACCCGTCCAACTGGTCAAACCTACAGGACCTCAGAGTTCCAGTGCCAGACAGTCTGACGACAAAACCAAAGAAGATGAAGCGTGGCTTCTTTTCTTGGCTATCCCGCATATTCTGGGGGAAGAACAAGAAATCTGCTGACAACATGACTACAACAGCAGAGACGCCACTCCAATAGACCTGCCAAACAGAAGCAGATGAGCCAAAGCCCTGCTTGAACACCCTCTCATCTGCAGTCCACTTCTGAACTCCTGTGATCATCCTATCTACTTTACAGAATTGAACAACTGAATCATTTTATTTGAATACATTTATTTGCACACTACTGTTACAGTGTCTTTGCGCATTTCTACAAAACACACCTTTATTCCTGCAGTTATGGGTAACCTGTAGCCTAAAGCAGTGAAAGTGTAATGGAATTAGTAAATATATGTTGGCCATTAACAATTTCTCTACCCCTATTACTAACAATATAATCAATATTCATTCTAAATGTGGCTGTTACAGTACTGAAACATGTCATGATCCCTGCCTAGCCCTTGTGTTTTCCTTGTGTTTCCTTTTCCCTGTGTTCCCAGTGCTCTTTTGTCTGTCTCTCTCTTTCTGTCTTGTTGTGTGTGGGTGTGGTCTCCCCTCATTCTCCTGGCTCCCAGCTCAAGCTCTTCTTGCACACCTGCCTGTAATCTGCTCATCTCCAGTCTGCTCACCTGCTTTCCATCAGCTCATCAGCCCACAGTATATTATCCCCAGTTTGCCATCCACTCTCCGCCGGATCATACACTTTGTTCTTCCAAGGACTCGGCTACCGTTTAGCCTGCCAGCCAGACTCCAGCCTTCCTGCCTCGCCTGCTTCCCTCGTCGGATCAGTTCGGCTCCCTGCTCTTTGGAGCCCGCTCTGCCTGGCTCACCTCTGCACTTTCCCTGTCCTGCTTTGGCCCAGCTGCATGCCAATCCTCAGCTCCAGGTTTCCGACTGCCTGCCCAGGCCCTCGCTCCAGCTTCCAGCTACCAGCCCAGTAAATAAACTGTCTTTTGAACTGTGCTCCAGCCTCTTGTCTCTGTGTCTGCACTTGGGTTCACTTGCCTAGCCGTAACAAAACATTTAGTGTGGAAAAAAAAAATGTGTGGGGTTAAAAACGAGGATTGTAAATTTTGCGGTTCTCTCCCAGTGACACAACACACCCCCAACTTACGGCCATAATTACAAACTAGTAACACCGTAATTAGCGGGCTGTAATATAAAGCGTCACCAGTTTTTTTTTTTCTTCTTTTTTTTCCCACACTTTATTTTTCACGCTGTTTCTCAGGAGAACGCAAAAGTTTTGCAAGATAATGCAAAACTTTTGCTCAATAGCTTTGCAAGAGAACGCAAATGTTTCTCGGCAGAACGTAAAAGTTTTGCCAGAGAACGCAAAAGTATTCCTCCACCCCACCCCCCACCCCCCCGCCCGCCCGCCCCGTTTATTTTTTTTCCATCTATTGTTTTTTTTTTCCCCATGTCCCCTTAGAAGCTCTGTACCACTGCAATCAGGGATATAGAACAAATAAAAGACTGTTCCCCTGTAGTACTGTGTGCCAAGTAATTACACTGTGTGGGAAAAATTTCTAACTCTAGTTCTCCACCTCCCATCGATTGACTTTCTTTCATTCCCTTGCGCAGACCAGAAATGCCCACTCCATCTAAATTGTCAGAGGCAGCAGGATCCATTTATAAGTTCTTCTCAGGTAATTGCAATGCAAATGAGGTTCTCCAAATTAGCCACCCTGAAACAGAGGCCATGTCCTCAGTTGGCTGTCTGTCTAAAGCGGCTGGTCCAATGGAAGGTAAAAGGCCCCCACTTTGATTAATAAAACATGACTGAGAAATCCTGCTGATCTGCATGGGAGACAGCTTTGATCTTTATCTAAGTGGTGGCGAACACCAGTGCTCCGTGCTTGGCATTCTAAATGACGAATGTTAAAATGTGTAAATTATTCATTTAATAACGGCAAACAATGGTCCTAGCAATACTCTGTCACTCATCCCCCTGTGCATTGCTACACAGGGAGTAGGAAAATTATTTACCACATGTTGTTATTTTGGCCTTCTGGTGATGAGATGGTTGTATGTTGGCTTTTGGATATCAGCTGAGACTAACCTATGGAAAGTTATCAAGATTGGTTTCCAGTCACCTCCTAATACTGAAAGTGACCCAGGCAGTCAGAGAATCACAATTTATCTTTTTATTTGTGTATTCCAAGCAACTGCAAAATTTGAGAGATATACATTTATTTTAAACTCATTAATAGTTTCATTTTTTTCCATTGTTGCAGTAGGGAACAATTTCCTTTGGTTAAGTGTTAATGCGAATATAGGCTTAAACATGCAGTTTCTCCTCTTTGAGTGCAAATTCAGTTACAGTGCACATCCACTCAGCCCTAGAAAAAAGTAGTCTCATTTAGTCTGTGAACATTAGGGTCATGCAGGGTCTCCAACTGGGATTGCACAGAGTGAATTAATTCATGTTAATTCGTGCATAAACAAGGTGTGACTGTGTGAGTAGCAATGCATTTTAATGAAGCTGACACTGAGTTCTTGGGTGGTAGTGTGTTCAAGTGTGGAAAAGAAGATGTTGGTTTGAACTTCTTTTACAGTAAAGCTTTATTTAGCCTTGAGAACGGGACACAAACTCTAGAGCATTGTTGGACTGAATCTCACTGCAATTGAATTTTAAATACTACAGTGATTAATGACGTGTTGATTAACCATCACTTACCCTTCCCTTTTGTATTTGTTGTATGCATATGTTGCAAATACAGTATAAATTAGTATTTCCTATTGATATCTTTTTCAGAAACATGCATACCATGAAATGTTGAGCTTCTGTACCTCAAGAACAACAGCATTATTACTTTCTTTACTTTCTTAGAATAACATATCACTTGCCAATATTATTCAACAGATGTTTGCTTATATATAACATTCAGTGAACAGGGATTCAACATACCTGGTGGAACAGAATTTTAAACCTTTGACTTTTGACTACAGATTGGGAGGCTGATTCCTTGAATGATGGTTTGCAACAGTGAACCACAGCCCACTCTGAGTCGGCTTGTACTCCTATAGCTCATTAGCACTAAGCTGTTGTGGTATCAAATGATTAGTGAAAGATCACGCCTGTCAATTCCTCAAACCTCCCACAGAATATATGGCACCATGCCCAAAATTCTGAATAATCAACTCCAACATGGTGCTTTGGTCAAGAGAGGCTAAATCAAAGCTCCCACCTGCATTCATTCTGAAGCCCTGGACACACCAGATGGGTAGGGGTGGAAAGAGTAATAAAACATCCTACTCAACTAGAAGTACTGGTATGTTACGTTGATGAAATTTTACTTAAGTACAAGTAAAATTGCAGTTGTAAAAATCTACTTAAGTAAAACAAGCTCATTTAAAATGTACTCAAGAGTAAAAGTTACTGAAAGAAGAACAAGAACATGTTACATGTGATTTCTTCTATGCAATTCAAAAAGATGAGAGGAGGGAGTTCAAACTAGACTAGACTACTACTTTAGAAATACTATTACTTAACTATAAATGCTGCATATATTACACTTGCAGCATGGCTGACTTTGAGGGCCTGCCATGACTTTTCTTAAACCACTTGGGCCTGCATGTTAGTGTGTAGTGAATGTACAGGTCTGAAGGAGTGTTTTGACATAGAACTTGTGCTGTTACAATGAAAGGTAAACTGTACAGTATCCAATTTAGTCAGAAAATGTCAGAAAGCAGTGTTTATAGTTAGAAATGACACATATTATGGCATTTTTCATTATTATTATGACATCAAACATTAATATGGGTGCTCACTTATTGAATTTGATGATTAAATAAAAAGTAATTGGTTACTGCGGTGTTTCGTGAGGCTCACGGCTGCAGTTTTCAGCTTGGTTGGTAGTTACTTGTTTTGTGATTACTTAAGTAAATATAAAATAAAATTAATGACTTTAAAAAATACTCTAAACTAATCTACACAAAAATCTACTCAATTGCAGTAACAGGCTAAATGTAATTACCGTATTTCCTCTAATAGTGGCCGGTAGTCAATTAAAAGCCGGGTCTCCGATAATGGCCGGGGCCGTCGTCGACACGAACAAATAAAGGCTGGCCTCAAATACAGGCCGGGGGAAAAAACAAAGGAAACAAGACTAGGTCAAAACCTAGTATATGGCTGGACCGTGTCCGTCTCCTCTCTCCGCCGCTGCCTCTCCACCGCGCCCACGGCCCGTACCTATCGGGGACACCCGGTGACGCATCGGCGTGGGGACCCCGCCGCAATCTCGGCCGGATCACCGGGAACAAATCGGCGCCCAGCTATCGGCACTGGCCGGAACCGTGCCCCCGGGAAACTCGAAGCGTCGGCAGTAAGCCCTCGGCGCAACGAAACCTCCATGCCGCCGACAGAACAGAGGGCTGTCAGGTGGACTGAGCTCGCGCATCGAAATAAACGGCGATATGATATAATTGTATAGATTGTACTTTAGCTTCAGTTAGCTTCAGCGTACATGCAAACAACGGTGGATACCGGTAAACTCCTGGTGCCTGTTTGTAATTGTAGTTTGTAGTAACGTACAAGTGCCACAGGCTGGTGGAAGTCTCTGGAGCATGCCGTCGTCGATTACCGTAATTATCGTAATGCATTGCAGTAACAAAAAAACGGCTACCTAACGTACCCCAACAGAAGCAGATCAGAAAATCAAACTTCATACTAAAATATGAGCAAATATACTTATCAAACAGAGGGAATTAGAAATAAAGGCCTGTCTCTAATATAAGCCTGCTTCCAATAAAGGCCTGGTACCCTCTGCAGTTGAGGTAAATAAAGGCCCGGGCCAATATTAGAGGAAATACGGTAGATACTTCCACCCTGGCAGAACAGGCACCTGCTGGGTGAGCACACCAGCTGCGGCATGACGTGGTGCTCCACTCACACCTCACTGAGTTGTAGAGACAGTTTCACCATTGAGTCTATTTTCTCTGCACCCAGCACGCAAATTTCACATGGATTACACACTGAAATACACTGGGGTTTTTTTTATTGTTTTTTTTTAAATGTATTTATCTATTTTAAGTTGGGCTTTTCAAGCAATGGATAGTCATATGTAGGACAAATGGAATATTAAAGAAACTTGAAATAATGCATGATTTGATTTATTGATGATGATGAGATTATTTTAACAGTTTCAATATTTATATACAGTACATTATAACATCAGGGGAAAACTATAAGTCCAGCCATTCATATAGTTATTATGAAGGTTCAGATAATTATTATGTATGTAATATTTATATTTTATTTATTTCTCAACCTCTGATCATATGATTGATTCATAAGATAATTGATTTACTTATATCACAAAGCCATTGTTGCAGGAGATTTTAACTTAATGGATTCAAAGCTGGACACTTAATGTAATAGATTACATAGGTCTGACCATATAGCAAAAGTAATGCGGAGAGCTTTAAAGGGGATTGGAATAGTTGATGTATGGATATTATTAAACTGAAATTAAATAGACTATACATACTCTAAATCATATTCGACATACCATAAATCCTCTAATAGTGGCCTGTAGTCAATTAAAAGCTGGGTCTCCGATAATGGCCGGGGGCGTGGTCGACACAAACAAATAAAGGCTGGCCTCAAATACAGGCCGGGGAAAAAAACAAAGGAAACAAGACTAGCCCTCGGCGCGCCGAAACCTCCAACGGCGATATGATATAATTGTATAGATTCTGTTCTTAGCTTCAGTTAGCTTCAGCTTACATGTAAACAACGGTGGATACCGGTAAACTCCTGGTGCCTGTTTGTAACTGTAGTTTGTAGTAACGTACAAGTGCCACAAGATAGCTCGGCCAGTGGAAGTGTCTGGAGCGTGCCGTCGTCAATTACCGTAATTATCGTAATGCATTGCAGTAACAAAAAAACGTCTACCTGACGTACCCCAACAGAAGCAAATCAGAAAACAAGGAGGCTTCGTACTAAAATATGAGCAAATATACTTATCAAACAGAGGGAATTAGAAATAAAGGCCTGTCTCTAATATAAGCACATTTACTGTTTAATATATGGTTGAATCTGTCTCATTTTTAAAAAAAATAAATGGCGGATATTAGGCCTTTATTAGTTCCAGATCTCAGGGAAGAACCAAGATGCCAGTATCAGATTGAAGAGTTTGACCACTCTGACACTGACTCTGACAAAGACCAGTTCCCTCTCTCTCTCTGCTCCATGTGTGAAGCAGGCACCAGCAGACTGAACCAGGAAAAGAAACAAATTCTGCCTCCTCCTCCTCTGAATTCAATGAGAGAAACCAGTCAAGTTATATTCAGTTGAATATGTTTTCTCTGTGATTATAGGCATACTGATAAAACATCTGAATAATTCCGAAAAAAATTTGTAAGGAAAAAAATATTCCACCCAATCACATTATTTGTGCTTTGCTGAATATGGTATTTGATTCGGGAACATCTGTATGGTTCAATGTTGTCTGTAGACATTACCATGCCCCCTAAGGGCACAAGGGATCAGATAGGCTAACCATGAGGATGTGAGTGAGTGCGTTACTTTTACAGGTCCACGAGTTGCTTTGCATCTAAAAAGGTAGGCTAAAATACAGCCTAAAAACACAAAGCGAAAAATCACAATATTCCTATAGGGACTTCACGTGTCTATGGTAGGCTACTCTGTGATAATAATAATAATATGACTCGGCAAGCCTGATCTCTGGCAGATTGTGAGTTTATAGTGAGTGGGTATCTTCATTAATTTATTGGTTTCAATCGGGGACAAAAGAGATCATATAATATATTTATTTTCTATGTCTGTGTTGTGTATAGATACACTCACAAGTCAAAACAATGTACTTCCCCTTCACATACGCAAGCAGCTCCAGCAAAAATAGACAAAACAAAACAAAAACAAAAAAGTGAATTCACATAGCATCGTTATGAATGGAGATTAATACTTGTTTGGTGATATTAAGTGTCATTTTTAATTAACTGGCCTGAAATTCATGTTTTGCAAGTTGTTCAATGGCAGACAAACTATTCTCTGAAAAAATAACAATATGCAAGTATGTGATTCATTCCCTATTCAACAACTGATAAGATAGGGAAGACATAGGTCAGAAAACAAACTTAACTCGGCATAAGGTTATCAGGTTGAAGTAGGCTACCTAAGGAGCAAACAGTGGCATAAGACAGAAACAGAATTAGCATTTTGATTAGAAAATACCAGCACACCCAGATACCCATCTATGACCTGTTGAAGGTGACTAGGGATATATCGTGAACAAGATTATTAATCGATTACATTGATATTTTGTACAGCCTTCAACATAATTAAAATCTGAGCAAAATGTATTTGACTGACCATTTTGACTTAAGATGGCTGAGTGGGCTAATAGCAGTTGGTTTAATTCCCCCTTATTTTTGCCTAGCTGTTCCCCTGTCATGGCTCATCTCCTTTTGTGTTTGTGTGACTGCCCTGCATAACTCTGTTCAAGGACTCCAGACCTGGACACACACACACATTATTTTTGCAAGAATGAAAATGTCATGATTGATGTCTACAAACACACTGACAGTGTTGTCAATGAAGACAAGACCAGATTGCAGACTTAACTGTCAAAATTGTGACTACAATATTTGTATTTATTTAAGGCAAATTTTCATACAATTTTCCATTAAAAATATATCAATACCCTAGTCAGAGTTGTAGTGTTATTCTACAGATCTGTGCTTTTTCTCTACCATGTAGGTATATGCAGTGTGTATCTCAAGAGTGAGACAGTACTAGAAACTAAACACATTGTCAGTTTGGAAGACATCTGCATTCCACATTTCAGAAGAAAAGTTCTGTGCTGCAGACTACAAACAGAATGATTCAGTCAGTTCACAAGGTTCATTGTGGAGTACTTGCAGATGGCCGTAGAAAATAAATTAGATTTTCAAAGTATGTGTAGGTGGAATATTTCTGTCTATGTGCTCTGCGATAAACACAATTATATGTCTAACCCTTGACAGCAGGTTGAAAGAGTGAATGAGTGAGAGAGAAAGAGTCTGCATATATCAGCTGACTGATATCCACTGTGTGTGTGTCTGTGTGTGTGTATCTTGAATAAGTTTGTATGTGGGTCCATGCAGTAGAACCGCCCTGTGAACTGGTTAATATTTTCATAAGCATATCCAGAACATCCTGAAAGACAAAAGGCAAACTTTGAGACAAGTCAATAATCTAATTTGACAGATAGTTACTGCAGTACACAAGAACAGACAATCAATGCCAAAACTGTTTGTGTTGGCTTTGATTGTTCCCTATTAAGCCTGGGGATGCTTCAGCTCTGTTGAGAAACTAATTATGGTGGATACCATGCAACATGAACTGAAGTACATCTCTGCATTACAGAGAGGCCTCACTAGCCGTTTGGACAATGATATCCTGTCATAAAGCCTGTAAACTTAAAAAAAAACAAAAAAAAAACAGCCAGCACCCAGCCCGCTCACACATAGCCTATACACAAAGACACATGCACACCCTCACATGCCTGTGCATAGTTTGTATTTTAATGCTCTTATTCAATAAATTGTGTATTGTATTACATGAATGAACCAACTGCAGCTGTTAAAGACCTCATGTTATTCTTCAACCCTTAGTTAAATGATCAATATAAGTGTTAACTTAAAAATAATGTTTTAGTTTAATTAAGATTGGAATTTCAATAATAATAATACAATTATTAGTTGAGATCCAAATTGAAACTTTAGGAGCCAGAATTGTAGATATTGTGGGAATATTTACATTATCGCTTGAGCCACCTGAAAAATAATAATTCTTCATTATCAGTGCCATCTTGTGTGAAGACCCCATATTCCTTAGATTAATATTACCCACCTGGGAGAATATTCCCTACAATAGTGCTCTGGTCCTCTTACACAATAGGCAGTGAAGGGACCTCACCACAGGTGACTAGCCTCACCTATAGGCTAAACACTAAAAATTGCCAAAGTAGTAAATGGTAAAAGGCAACAGGCAAAACAGCAGCATAGCAAGGACCTACAATGAACAAACAAAGTTTAATACATGTTCTCCAATCAACAGTTACAAAAACAATGAAAAGTTACCTCAGATGCCGTCTGGTATCCTACCATGGCTTGATCTATGCAGTACAAAAAGACACCTAGACAGGGGAAGGACACAGTGGTTGCCTTGGCTGAGCATATGCCAGTGAGCACTCATTCAGCCTATAGATGCCTTAGTGGAAAATCAGCACCAACAAGCAGGAGCAGGAAGCTACACATACATCACAACAGTGGTTAGATTTGGCTGGAGGCAGTTAATCCTAAGCAGACAGAAGTACAACGCTACATACTGTACCGCTTAAGCAGAAACAAGCACAGGACAAGGCAGGCACACAGTCAACAGCACATCCCAGCAGCTGTCTTAAAAACACCCTGAACTAATTGGATAATTGGATGAAGGGGAAGAGTCGGTAACCTTTCAGAGTTGTGTTCAGGGACAACTAAGGGATAGTGTTCCCTATGACATAAGGGATGCGCTGAGCTCAGTCAAGGGAAGTAGGAGTGGAAGGCTGTTTCATGTGCAGACCTGTACTACTGCTTGTGTGCACCAATACAGCTGTGTTTGTAAATATTGTATATAGATTAGTGGCATTTCTCTTTCCTTTCTGGACACAGCTTTTGGATTTTTTTCTCTACTGTGGTTGACCATAATTAAATAGCAACAGTGTTTTAGGTCTGAGCTTGCCATTGTTTACCTGAGTTTTATTGAAAAAACCCTTCAGTAACTTATCCTCTCTATAGGCCAAGTGACAGTGACAATGAGCAACAGGTTGCAAAAATATCATCACAAAGTATGCAACAACAATAACAGGCACAGTTTCATTACAACAAGGAAAGTTTTATCATGGAAAGCTTTTTCACTTATTAATTTGCAGAAATACAGTAATGTTTCTATAACATTTTCTACAACAAGATACATCATGTGTAGGGATGTAAAACATGACAATTGCATGTGATCTTATGAATGTAAATTAAATTAGTTGCTCTCCTATGTGAATTCACAGTTCAATTTGGTGGAAGATTTTCATCACACAGCACAAACAGTTACATACATGAAATAAACAGAAAAAGTCCTTGTCCTTGCTATGATATTGATAGAATGGCAACATTACTTACAATTCACTTGATACATATTTTACTAGCATTTCCCCATTTGAAGGGAATCGTACCTGAGTATCACTATTTTCTGCCACTTACCTCAAAACTGGCTCAACTTCCTCCTGCTAGAGGAAACATGACATGACAAAAACATCAGCTCTCAAAATATCATGCATTAATATTTTTTATACATGGATGGATACTTGATTCTGATTGGCTGTAGGGGTGTTGATTAATTTCAGATAACCACATGGCTCTGACATAGTAGTCCTTATCACTGTTCAAATTAATGCACCATGTTGAGACTTGCTTTCAAATTGAATTATATTATTGTGTACAAGGGTACCAGTTAGGAGATGGATATCACTTTTATATGATGGCACCAGCAAGAGCTTTAGGAAAACCAGGGATACACTTATTTTAGTTTAATCAACTTTCTTATCACCTCAACTCTGCTGGCCCGTCTCCCCTAATCTGAGGCTGATCCTTGTGCCACCATTTGGCTCTGTTAAGTAGTGCATGTATTTATCAGTTATGAGATTGATGGCCATCTCTAAGTAACTTTGTTTAATGACTATATTCAGATTAATGCAAAGTTAATATATGATACACCACTGCAGCATATTTATTTAACGTTACAGTCAATGACACAACAATAGATAACTACATATTCCTTCACTCTGCTTGCCAGGTAGCAAGCAAACATTGGACTGTAGTAATTTCAATTAGAAAGATGGATAATGTGAAAATGACAGTGACCTGTCCGTCTGTCTACAAGTTAAATTCACATGAACACATTGCTTTATGACTCACACTGGGCTCAGTGTAAGACAGAATGTATAGTTTATTCTTTCCCAACATTTTCACAACACAACTTGGCAGCTCCACATCTCAGATTAAACTGTCTGTACTTGTCATTTAATTGTGCATTTGTGTAATGTGGCCAGGCTTCCTTGTTGGGTGGCATTCCATCATCAAATTCACTCCCGAAACGCAATTCCAGTGCATTCTGGCCCTCCCCTAGTTACAACTACAATGAGCTAGCAGAGTTTTGCGTAAAAGGTTTGGAATTCATCAAGTTTACCCAAAGCTAAGTGGACGGCGCTCTCTCCCCTGTGTAGCTTCGCTTGACCAATGTTTGTATCACAATGTGTTTGTAACTGCAATGGCTAATCTATGCTGACAAACAATGTGTTTTGCTGGCGTATGTTTTGGTAACAACTATATTGAGCAAGCAGAGCTGTGCTCGGGAATTTGGAATTTATTAAATTTGCCCCTCTCGCACAGGCATGCACATGCATGCACCTGAGCCTCGTTTGGAGAGAAGAGTAATGGGAGTGAAGGAGGGAGCACAGAGGGAGAGGGTGGATTTTTTTGTTGTATACTTTGAAATTTAAAGTTGCTACAGCAGCTTTAAATGGCATTAATCATACACCATTCAAATATAATAATTTGATAAGACCAAAAACATTCATGTGTGTGTGTGTGTGTGTGTGTGTGTGTGTGTGTGTGTGTGTGTGTGTGTGTGTGTGTGTGTGTGTGTGTGTGTGTGTGTGTTTGGTTAATGAGAAAAATAACCTGCAAAGAGCATTGTCTCCAACTCTCATATGAATTTATTTAATTGCTTACGTGGTTATTAAAAATGTGTTTTCAGACTATATGATTTATAGTCAGATGACGGGGTAGGAAATGGTAAATTCATTGTCGTGTGCTGCACCAGCTAAGGCACCACCTGCTCAACAGCATGTGGAAGGGGAAACACCGCAATCTATTACAAGCTCTCTCTAGAGCACAGCTTGTTTGGCGCTCCATGCCCAGTGGGCAATTTGGAACCCAGCCCACTGTTTTCTGAAACATTCAGGATACAGGGAAATATTTCAAATTCAAGATCAGATTCATTTTAATTGCTGAGTACAAATATATTTTTTTTTATTTGCTTTGTGACAAATGAAAAGGCGTATTGACAACATATCAAATTTCACAAAACATACTTACACATGATACAAACACTGCTTGGTAATGAGCAGTACTTACGAAGCAGCAAAACAATGCAAGGATAGTTTGGTCAACAGCAAAATGAGAATTAACTCTTTGGAAAGCACTCCCTTTTCTGAAGACAAGGCCAAAAATGACATACTCAAAATAAAAATGGTTACTGTCCTTGAAACCCTGTGACTACAAGCATAATCTTGGTCTTTCCTTAAACATAATCCTTGGGAGTTTGTTCTCCAAGTGTCTGAATTACTCTAAGTATTACTGAAACAGAGTAACAGAAGCTAACGCACTAGGTAAATTGACTTCTTGCCTAAAACTTTTTGAGTGTAAACAGCTGCCTGTGGCCATGCCAGTTCAGCATAGAAACGCAATGGAGCCACAACCACAAGTTAATAACAATACCACCAAAATGAGAATTTGGAAATGTTCTTTCTACGGTAATGTCTAGGTGGATTGCCAAAAAGCCATTTGGAGACTCCAAAAAGACACTTGGTAACCAAATGACATTACAATAAAAGACTACATATTTTTGTATATTTCAATAAAACCACACCAAATCCGCACAAAAATATGTTTTGTAATTTAGAATGTGCTTCTTGTTACCTCTACTAACCTGTTGGAGTGTCCCAAAACCTGCCCATCATTAGGTCCAATTGGGCCTAATGATATCCAGTGTTGTGCAAATAATTTTCATGTCACTAAACAACATACCAAAACGTTTTGGGGACTATAAAACCTTTTTTCTGCCATCAGCATACTGTTGATCATAATATTCTTTCCATATCAGGTATCTTGGATGATTCCAACCTTTCTCCTAACCTTTCTGTGTCCTAATTATTCCATTTTAAACAAAAAATAAACTTGAATAAACCTAGTAAGCCAAATCAAACCCAAAAATTACATAGTAGATGCTTGCCTCTTTATTGTAAAAAAAAAAACAAAAAACAATAATATATAGCATAATATAAAAACTGCATCTATTAAAGATAGCACAGAAAGTAAAAAAAACAACAAAAAAACACTGGAGATGGCGTGTGAAATGGGATCCAGGCCATGCCTGAGCTGCCTCTGCCCCCTGCTGCTAAATCAACACTAGAGGTGTCATGTGAGACTGCCAGTCCTTGTGTGAAGTTTCTTAGTGAAACAAGTCTTTTCTTTTACTTTTAATGTTGCAGATTTATAATTTCAATGCAAAACAAAAAGAAAGCTTCAAAACGATTGTTTTATTGCCACAGAAGTGTCTGTATTCTGTGTATAATGCTTTGGTGCGTGTGCCCTAGACAAAAGGGCAGCTGTGTTGACATGCTTTACGCACAAGCTGCAAAACATGGCCATTAATGGAAGCCTAACAAGCCATTGGCTGGCTGTGTGCGTATATGCAGAATATGTGTAGTTTTAGCTATTGGAACAGAATTCATAGTGCAAATAAATAAGTGAAATTACATGGCTGTATTTAAATTGCATTTTGGTTTTGTTATCCAGTATAATTGCAATACATTGTAAATAATAATTATAATACATTTTATTTGTAAGCGCTTTACATGGTACGCAAACAGCTAAGGGAAAAAGAAAATGTCAGGATCAGAACAAGGACTCAAACGCAGACACGCACTCGAGGTCGAGAATACTGTTCAAAAATGTCTTTACTGAAGTAGTAGGCAGGTACAGGGTCATAGACAGGCACAAGTCAAACACAGGTGGTCACAAGGCAACAATACCAGTAGGGGTAGGCAAGCAGGGCAGTCCAAAGAACCAGCAGGGTCAGAACCAGGGAGACAGAAAAATATTCAGCAGAGCAGAACAGGTAATGGCGGGAACGAACTAGGTAGCAAGCTAAAACGATCTGGCAATGGGGAAGGCTAAATGAGCAGATGAGCTGCAGCTGGTGCAGCCAGAAGCAGGCAGGGCTGACTGCACACAGGGGTGCAGTGACAGGAATAATGGTGAGGGCAAAAACCAGGACTGGAGCAGAGCTGGTCAGGATGATAAGCCGATCGTGACAGTAAATAAATATATAAAATACAGAAAAATACAAAAGTGATGATAATAAAATTAAGATAAAATAATGACATGAGTATACATATTAAAACAGTAAAATGTTGTTTTTCTGTTGTCAGTTTGTTCATTTCTGGGGAGGCAGTGGGAGTCAGATATTGTAGGCAGTTTTGAAAAGGTGGGTTTTGAGTTTATTTTTGAATGTATGGAGTGAGTCCGAATTTCTGAAGTGTGAAAGGAGGGACTTCCAGAGGGTCGGGGCAGCGATGGCAAAGGCTCTGTCCCCCAAAGTACGGTGCTTGGTCCTGGTGATGGGGGTCAGGAGGTTGGCATCAGCTGATCTGAGGTGGCAGGTTGGAGAATGTTCGTCAGGTATGAGGGGGCAGGATTATTGAGACCTTTGTACGTGATGAGGATCTTGAAGTGGATTCTGTGCTGTATTGGGAGCCAGTGAAGGTGTTGAAGGATGGGTGTTCTCTGGAGCGGGAGTGGGTGAGCAACCGGGCAGCTGAGTTTTGAACGTATTGTACGTTTTGGAGGATGGTGGAAGGGATGCCATACAGGATGCTGTTACAGTAATCTAGTTTGGAGGTTATGAATGTGTAGATGAGTGTTTCAGCAGCTGAGAAGGAGAGGGTGGGTCAAAGTTGAGCAATGTTGCGGAGATAGAAAAAGGACGTTTGGGTGATGTGGTTGATGTGCAGCTTGAAGGAGAGGGTGGTATCCAGTGACGCCAAGGTTTCGGACCAGGGGGAAGCTGTGACTGTGTGACCATCGATGTTGAGTTAGAAGTTCTGGGAGAAGGGGAAGAGGGATTTGGGGCTGATGATGAGGATTTCCAGGTTTTTATTTCTTTGAGGCAGTTCGTGAGGGTGGAGAGAATGGCAGGAGTGATGGTTTTGGTGGAGATATAGAGGTGGGTGTTGTCGGCGTAGCAATGAAACTGTAGTCTGTGGTGGCGTATGATGAGACCTAGGGGGAGCATGTAGAGGATGAAGAGGAGGGGACCAAGGACTGAGCCTTGGGGGACACCATGGGTAACTGGGGTGGTGGCCGATTTGCAGTTGTTGATTGAGATATAGTGAAACCTGGAAATGATGATTTGAACTATGTGAGCGCTGAACCAGCTATGCCATTGCAGGATTGCAGGTGACTGCTGAGGATGGAGTGGTTGATGGTGTTGAAGGCTGCACTGAGGTCGGGACGAGGAGGATGTTGAGGGAGCTGGAATCAGAGGAGATTAGGAGCCATTGGTGACTTTAAGCAGAGCAGTTTCTGTACTGTGGTGTGTTTGAAAGCCTGATTGGAATGTATCATATAGCTGGTTGGCGTGGAGGTATTGTTTGAGCTGAGTGGCGACGTAATGGGAGGTTTGAGATGGGTCTGAAGTTTTGGGGTTGTCAGAGTCCAGGCCAGGCTTCTTTAGGATGGGTGTGATTGCAGCAAGCTTGAGAGGAGAGGGTACAGTGCCAGAGGTGAGGGAGGAGTTTATTATGTCAGTGATGAGTGGGCTAAGAGAAAGGAGACAAGCTTTCACAAGGGTGGAGGGAATGGGGTCCAGGGGGCAGGTGGAGGACTTGATGCTAGTGAGTACTTGAGTGAGGTCACTGAGGTTATGGGGGAGAAGTGAGAGGCTATGGTCTGTTGGCGGGGGAGGGACAAGCTTGGGGTCAGGGCGCCTCCTTTCTGCTGTAAGTCAGTATGGCCAGTTAGTTCATACCCGGGGACACAGAGAATGAACAGACTGAAAGCAACACATAGACTAAACCAATTTTCTCCATAATGGTCTCATTTTTCTACTGACAAACTTTTATGGTATCAAAATTAATTGGAGGATGATATAATCAGATACACATTCTACATGTAGGGGCTTTAAGAGATCTCTGAGAGTATTCTCAGATTATTTGTGAATATGGCCCCAAGTTTTGTCACCATTTCCCCTTAGTAGTTCACCTTTTCAGGCCAAATTTGAAATTTGTTGGTCCTTACTGAGTTGTGCGCAAAGTGTCTAATCTTAATTATTTGATATCTACCTCCAGATTGGAAGAGGGCTGTGCAAATGTGTCCCGTGAATCTGTTAAAACCTTATTTTGTCCGTCCTTGTGACACATGTTCCGTTCCAGAGGTGAAACCAGTGGCTCTGGTTTCTGCTGTAGAAGGCTCAGATTGCTCTTCATCCCAGGTGGCACCAGGTGATGAGGAGGAACTAAAAGCCCCTGATGAATGTATCTTGCAGGGTTATCTGAAAAATCCTGAGTTATCTTGCAAATGTTGACACTGCATTAAGTCACCTGCCTGAGTCTAAACGTGTGGAGTTGGTCAATCTTATTAAAGATTTTCCTTCCTTGTTTTCAGATACTCCTTCCCAAACCCATTTCATCGAGCATGATATTGATGTAGGGGACGCAGAGCCCATACGGCAACGGTTTTATCACATCTCACCTGAAGAAAGGGATCATTTGGAGTCTGACATCAAGTATATGCTTGAAAATAATATTGCAGTACCTTCTGCCTCCAGTTGGGTTTCCCCATGTCTTTTGGTGAACAAGCCAGACCAAACATTGAGACCTTGTACAGATTTCCTTAAGTAAACAAAGTCACCAAGCCTGCCAATTCCTACCCCTTACCTCGGATGGAGGATTGTGTAGATCGGAGGCCTGTCTCACGAAGGAAGTTCACCAAAGTCAGGGTATCTTTGAGTTAGCCGGCTTCACTAAACCTAACATTGGCGATCCTGGATAACCGGTCTCACGTAGCTGGTTATCAACTGGCTCTGTCAACCCAGGATTTACCTATCCAGCTATGAGCGCGTTCACATGAAAGAGGTGGGGTTTGTAACAAATAGCCAATCACATGCAACATGGACAGATCCAGATAAGACAATTCGGATAAGATAAGATGAAACTATTGATCCCCGTGGGGAAATTAGATTGTTGCACAGCAAAAGTAATAGGATTCAGCGGAGAAAAGGACATAGAATATAAGCGCAAAACTATAAAAAGAAGTAATAGCCTAAAAATAGGCGAAAATAATAAAATAGGCTAATCAAACTGCTGACATTTTCAACACATGGGTATCGGAAAGAAATGGATATTAACATTGGGTTCTTTTCTCAAGAAGAACAAATTCTTATAATGAATAACTGTCAGCATTACAAAACATAACCGCGAAAAGTAAAAGTTGTTTCTGCTTCCAAGGCTAGAGAGGATTACTGGAGGACCTGCCCCGTCATTAGGAATATTTTTTTTTTGATAAAATAGTTTGTGGACACATTGAGGCTTTAAAAAGATTTTCTATTCATAAAGTCGGCCTCATGTTCTTCGGGGCTGCGGTAATGGAATATGAAATAGCCGACATTGAACCAAACACTGTCGGGAATCCAATTAAATAAAGTCAGCGCAATTAATATATGCAACAGTAACTTTAATCCATTAATAATATGGTCAATTAAGTAGCCTACCAAGTTATCATGGAAAACAACGTGATTCTACTGGTCTGTAAACACGTCGTCCTGCGAACAGCACTTCTTACTGTCTGTTAATTAAAAAATAGCCTAACAGTTTTCAGTTTTTTATTGTGATTTTCATTTGAATGCAGTATATTTGTCCATATCGGGATCCTGTAGGAATGGTGACTCCCTGTTTCCAGAGAGCTTATTGGTCAGGAGGCAGGCCTTTCATACATTTTGATCCGATACCCTGAACTTAACCTGGGGTGAGTCAGTCGTCTGTGTCCAGATATTTATCAGCATTTACAGCTTCAATATTAAGACGTGCCCATCAATACATCTCCTTTCCAAGAATCCCCGAAGCTGTGCATAAAACCCAGAGGGATTTTTTTCAGTGTGGCAGATTTCCCCAAAGTAGTAGGAGCTGACTGCACCCATATTCCCATAATTCCACCAACGGAAAATGAAGCAGCTTTCAGAAAATGCAAATCATTCCATTCTATAAATGTACAAGTCACCTGCGATGCAAAGCTATTCATCACCGATGTGTGCACAAATTATCCAGGTTCCTGCCATGATTCATTCATCTTGGAGCAGTCAGGTCTTCACCATCTGTTTGATAGCCAAGAAATAACCAGGGTATGGTTGTTGGGTAAGCAAAAATGTTATCTATTAATGTATCTATAATTATGCCTACCATAAACCAAACTTTAACAAGCCAGTAGCCAACACACATTGATAATAAATCTAATTTTAACTAC
Source organism: Centroberyx gerrardi (assembly GCF_048128805.1). Lineage (NCBI taxonomy): Eukaryota > Metazoa > Chordata > Actinopteri > Beryciformes > Berycidae > Centroberyx > Centroberyx gerrardi. The sequence continues at coordinate 18,959,311 of NC_135998.1, read as the reverse complement.
TGTTTCAATAGGTGATTGTGGATGGTTAAAACCCTGGCATCTTAGTCCAATTCTTAACGAGACCTCTGAAGTCGACAGACAATACAATCATGCTCATCACTCAATGCGCAGCACAATCGAGAGGGTGTTTGGCATTCTAAAAAGCTGTTTTAGATGCCTGGACCACACAGGAGGACATCTACTCTACTTGCCCAAAAAAGTGTGCGACATTGTAGTCGTGAGCTGCATCCTCCACAATTTAGCAATTCGAGATGGCATCCCGCTTGAAGATGAGGAGGGTGACGACAAAGAGCGCAATGAGGATGGAGAGCTGGTATGCAGCAGGACATCCAACACGGACGCCAAATATGCCAAAGACTAAGGGATATAATTAGAAACAACTTTTATTTTTAACCAAAATCATACTGACAATAATTTCTCATTTCATTTCTTGCCTATAAACAGATGGCTTAGACTAGAGACAAGTAGCATAAATGTGAACACTGCATAAGTTCCTTGTTAAAATACTTAATGACTTAAAGACTTATAATAAAATAAGACTTCAAAACTTTTTTCTACCTCTCTCTGATTTAGTGCTATGCTCATCTTGCACATTTTTTCCTCTTCTAGTTGACATTGAGCTTGAAACATTCACTGGTGTTGTCAAACTGTGCTGTAATGCTCTGATGGAAGATGACAGCCTATCTAAAGCTTGGGCAACTGCAATATTTCCTTGCGCAATTGCACTTGAAATATTGGCTTGGCCTGTTTCCATTACATTGAGTAATCGTTCTAGTAGATCTTTCTCCCGCTGAAGGTTACATGTCCCACAATGTCAAGTGAGGAGATAGGTAGCAAGTTTACTAGTTTAACAAGTTTACTTGCTCGCTTCATCAATTCTGCCATTACGAGAATTTTTTTTCAGGGATGGGAGGGGGTGAGGTGAAAGAGGTGAAAACAGCAACACAGCTGGCCTGCGTGTGTGGATATTGGTTTATATCATTATGTCTCAATGAAATCTCCACATAGCATTAGTTTCAGGATTGGTTATAAGGTCTGATATCGCTTATTGCCAGACCGTTCTTTAAAATCAATTCTAAAATTCTCGGGAAGCCAATGAAGAAATGCTAAAACAGGAGAGAATTGACCCCTTTTGTTTGATCAAGTTAAAATCCTTGTGGCGGCATTTTGAACCAACTGTAGACGATTTAGAGAGCTTTGGCCAAGGGAGGAGTATAGCGAATTACAGTGGTCTAATCGAGATGTGTCCAATGCAAAGGAATCATTGTAAAACCTGCAATAAGCGATATCAGACCTTATGAAACTAATGTTTCAGGATTATGTGGAGATTTCATTGAGACATAATGATATAAACCAATATCCACACACACGGGCCAGCTGTGTTGCTGTTTTCACCTCTTTTCTAAAGCTTGTCAAATTCCGCTCTGGAACGAAGCTCCTCCCGGGCCATTCAGTAGCTTTTCATTTTTTAACAAGACTAGGTCAAAACCTAGTATAGGGCTGGACCGTGTCCGTCTCCTCTCTCTGTCGCTGTCCTCTCCACCGTGCCCACCGCCCGCATTGATCCTCCCGATCCAAGCCCCAGTCGCTCTGGTACCCATCGTGCCGAAAACGCCGTTCGCCGGACACCCGATGACGCATCAGCGTTGGGACCCCCGCTGAAATCTCGGCCGGATCACCGGGAACAAATCGGCGCCCAGCTATCGGCACTGGCCGGAACCGTGCCCCCGGGAAACTCCGGGAAGCGTCGGCAGTAAGCCCTCGGTGCGCCAAAACCTCCATGCTTGTCTGTGTCTCTCTCTCCGCCGACAGAACAGAGGGCTGTCAGGTGGACTGAGCTTGCGCATATGCATCGAAATAAACGGCGATATGATATAATTGTATAGATTCTACTTTAGCTTCAGCTTACATGCATGATATTGGTCAGCATGCTTACTGTGTGGGAGAAACGGGCTCCCGATCTCAGCGGAGAAACAAGATGGCGGAGAAAACGAAACTTAAATTTCTGGCTCTGTGATCCTATGATGTGCCACGTGCCACGTGCCACGGCCGACCAATGGTGTAACTTCATCACTCAGTCAGTCAGTCAGTCAGTGAGTGACAGACATTCACGTTTATACGTTTATATATCTGTCAAAGTGAGACAGGTACCCGGCAACACTCCATAGGTATGGTTAGCTTAGCTATTAGCATTTATCCTTCCATTTGTCCTTCGTAGGCCTCCGTAGTGCAGTAGCTTTGCTGTGTGTTATTTACAATTGTGTTGCGGTTTCTGTTGCCCTATAGTGGTACAAAAAAATGCTTATTGCAGCTTTAAGTATTATTTAAATGACATTTCTGCTTTATTGGAGTGTATATTGTAGAAATAGACAATATGAACCCATGATGTTGTGAGCACATGGCATGCACAACAACCCACTGAGTCACCAGCAATCCCAATCCTGTGGGATTAGAGTTGTTTTGGGGCTTGATAGCAGGGGTAACTCTCAAACTTGCAATCAACAGCATGTCTCGGCTTCGATGAAGGGGCAATTTTTTTCAGTGGAACATAAAGTGATACTGAAAGGCATTATCTCTTACCAGTCTCTGAAGAAAACTATGCCTACACTATCATGCTGCATGTCCATGATACAAGACATGGCGGTAACTGCATCACAAGTGAGTCTGTTATTCAAAATGTTTTGTCTCACTAAAACCAATAATTTCCCACTGCTGTATTATTAATTAACTCACCTACAATTCCTGTTGCCTTATGACTACTGTACAACCATATCTCCACTGAGAGAGGTTAACTCTGAATAAAGAGTGTGAAATAAATTATAAATATCCTGGAGCTTGTCTTCGAAGAATGAGAGTTGTCAACCTATACATGACTTCTTTTAACAAGGTAGATTCCTCCCTTCATTCTTTTGATGTGTTTCATACTCAGTGTAATTGATTCCACTCACTTCTGTCATGCTTTTGCCTACAATTTGTAGTGCAGTGTGCAACCCTGAACTTTTTGAACTCGTAGCATAATGGAAAAGCTGTAGGGCATGTGGAGCGTGCATTATCACCTGGTCTTGCACATAATTCTGCTGGCACAAGAACACAGACAGACAATGAGAGTGTCTTAAACAGTGAGCAAATAGGGTTTCTGGTTAAGTTAGAGAGAGGAGTCATTGATGCTTCACTATGTAAGCTATAGATGGCTCAAGAAGTAACTGATTAGACTGTTCCTGTTGTATTCAGAAGGGTTTCTCTTTTACTATGCCCCTTTTACGATGCCTATCTTCTCACTCCGTCAAAAAAAAATCTGTATCCACTTCCACCATGAGCACTGTGAAGCTCAAATGTAATCAAGGCTCAACTGCTTAGCAGAAAAGGAAAAGCAGATAGTAAAAGTAGAATGGGTTTGTGGCCAGACCCACTGTAAACATAATGTCATCTCCAAACATGGAGCTTTGGTAAAGGTGTTAATATAACACTGGAAAATCTCACGTATTGCATGCATTGAAAGCTAAGAGAATATCAAATGTGATGTCTATGGCTGCTGGTGATTATTAGTTTTCCTTCTCCTTCAAAATGGTGGCATAAGATGAAAGCAATATGTTGTTGTGTCAATTAAAAGTGTAGTGCCATTCATCACCCATAAAAGCATATGCTTTGTGTGTGCTAATGCTGCCTTTCACTAATGCAGAGCTTCCTGACATAAAAACGTCTGCTGCCATGGAAAAGTCTTTGAAATACATAATACTTACAAAAATACATTTGGTTGTGTTTATTTTGTTTATTCTGCCACTCACCTAATTGCTAGGATTCAGTGATATTTCCAAGATGAAACAACTCACAAATTTGGCTTGACAAGCAGAGAGACATTATGTATGGGGAGGAAATGTGTTAACTTTTTGTTTTCCCTTCTTCTTTACATAAGTAACAACCACCTACCCACACAAGTAATTGGGCGGCGGATGGGGGGGGTGTTGAAGAATTTTTATACCCATTCCACTGATGCCATATTAATTAATTTGGAACATTTTTGCCACTGTTTCAACTATTAATGTATTGAAATCACAAAACAAAGTAAAACATCAGAGTGGACTACTCTACCCATAAGTGAAGAGTTTGATATAGCAAGCTGCAGCGTTGTCGTGAATAAAGCAAATTCTTTGATGCAGGACACCTGGGGCTGGTATCAAAGTATAATACCTTCTCCCAAACTATTGTCTTTTGACTGTTGATCAAGGATGCAAAGATCTCTGTTGGCAGCCGTTATTCTATTTAGTTTTCCATGAGACTTTTTGCAGATTCAATCAAACATAATGAAATTGAGGGTCAGGGTTTGAAATGGAATGCATGCATGATCCCATGGCAGTTCTACATTTAGTACTCACAGAAAAGAAGCAATAACACACACACTGTATATACTTAAAGGCATCAGGCACTTATTACATACATAAATTTGTTCTTGAATAGTTTTCTTGCACATATCCCCACATCCACACGTGAACGCATATACACTCATTTCACACACACACATATACACGCACGCACACAGGTGACACAGCTTAACCAACCCAATGCAAATCGTAACCCAGAAACAAGTACAGCCTAGAGGAGGGAAGAGACAAAAGATAAAACAAAGTGACTGTGTTCTTGGTACTAATAGTATACACTGTAACCCAACATGTTTTTCAAAGTCAGCTTGGGGCAAAAAAGTCATTTGTTTAATGGTTTCTGCCCAGCAGGAAGCGAACAGTCTATTTATAAAAAGTGATACTTGTAGTGAGGCCACACCTTCAGAACACCCGGTATATTTTAGTGTATCCTCAAACGGCCTCACCAAAAGTACAGTTGCTCGATTTCAATGCGTACCTCTTCAATGAGAGCATTACAGAGGACAACTTTCTAAAACATTTCATGGTGATTAGGTGAGGCAAGTGGGAGAGAGACGAGAGAGAGAGAAATATAAAGAAAGAGATGGACAGAAAAGAGACTGGAGAAAAAAGACTGTAAGAGAGAGAGAATTATGAGAGAGAATGTCAGAGAGACAGACAGAGAGATAGAGAGAGATTAAACACACAGCTTAGTCTCTATATGCTTGAGTCAAAGGCTTCCCTCCCTCTCTCCGCTCCCTTCCCCCTTTGTCTAGTCCCTGGAGTGTTGCCGCTGTATGTGGTCTTGGAGCCATTTCACTGTGACCCCCTCAATGTGGTGCAGTGGAGCTTCCATCAGCAGGGAGATATGACTGATAGAGGATCTGAATAGACCTCTGCTACCACCTAGAGGTCACAGGAATAAGTGGCATCACACCTTACTTCAACTGTCAAAAAGACCAGCAGACATCAATTAATTGTGCTTGTGTAGAGGCTGCGCAGATTGACATGTTGTTTTGAAACATGTAATTCAATTTGATTTTAAGTTTAAAATTAACGTCTGTTTTTGACATTGGTAAACTGGACAAGGCATTTGTGTGTGTGTGTTACTTGTAGAGTTTACTCTGTTATTTTCACTAATGGTCAAGATGAAGATGATATATATGCAAATCTTAAACTATTAACTAATTAATTTCCAATGTGTTATGCTGGTAAGTGACAAAAGGCATTTGATTTTGGCAAAAATATTCTAACACACAAATCTTTTTTTTTTTTTGCTCATGATTATTTTTTATAACAGCATGTCTCTACGATGCTAACTGCTCTTTTGGCTGATTGATTTTAAAGATGTGGCAGATCAACATGTTCGACAAAGATGAGTATTCAATATAATTAGCCTGGTTCCAGACTCCTGAATCGCATCCCACCCACTTTTCAGATTTTGTGAAGCGATTCAGAGAGTCTGGTGTTGCTTTTGATTGGCTTGATTTTTTCTCTGAGCTAGAACAAGCAATGGCTTGTTCTAGCTCAGAGAAAAAATCAAGCCAATCAAAGAGAAAAAATCAAGCCAATCAAAAGCCAATCAGCCAATCAGCACTGTTGCTGGCGGGACTTAAGTTTGAACCATTCGTGCAACAGTTTTTCATTAGCGTTTTAGCAGAATACATTTGTTGAAATCACACCCATGAACCAACATCAACGTTAAAATCGACCGACATTCTCGGTAAAGTTGGTAACCATGGATGTACTGGTTTACTGGCTGCCCAGCATCAGTGTCGACTGAAGTAACATCAGAGCAGCCGGATATGTCTGTCACTAATGATTGGTTAGGGGAAAATCAACCCCCCACACAAAATGGCTAACTAGGAGACAATCTCGGGCTGAAAAGAACAAAAAGGCCATTCAGTCTGAATATCAGGCTACAATATGATGGCTTTTCAGCATCAATTCTGTCTGTCAAAGCTAAGCAGTGAAACTTTTGGCCACTAGTCTTGAAATTTGCACTAGCAAGCACATTAGAAAAAAATGTTTTGTCCCAAGGTGTGATGTGCATTTTTGCCACGGCGCAGCCGAGGACATCACAAGGCAAATTCAGATCAGGCAGTCAGTCAGTCAGTCAGTCAGTCAGTCAGTCAATCAGTCAGGTAACGCTTAAGGCCCTGACACACCAAACCGACGTCAAAGAACCAGCGGCGAAGAAGGCCGACTGTTGCGTCGCCTCACGTCGCCTGCGTCTGGTCCAAAAAGTTGCTCTTGAACACACCGCAAAGACTACAGCCGACGGCCAACTAGCACGTACGTTCTGCGCCTGCGTGAGGGGAAATAACTCCATACCATATGTCTGATAAGAGGTTGCAAATGGCACTGGTGTTGTCAGCCCTTGGTCTTTTGGTTGTGGAAGAAGAAAGGAAGAGGCGGAGGCGAAAAATAAGGAGAAACCGCACTAAATGGGTGAAATCATGAATACTCTAGCGACAGGCTCAAGGGGCTTTCCCGAACCTGTGTCGAGAGCTGGAGATAAATGAAACCTCTGATTTTAAAAATTTCGCTCGGCTCTTTCCTGTTCAGTTCCACATGTTGAAGGAATTTATCAGTCCAATCATCCAGAGGCAAAACACGAACTACCAATCAGAGTGATCTCTCTCACCGACGGGCTCCACCGCCAATTCAACATGCTCAATCGGCCGAAAAGCCGCCGACAGGGTCCGACTAGTGCCGACGGTGCGGGACACACCGCAAAAACTAGGGACACCGACGCTTACCGACGGCCCAACATTGGCCGATGGCCGACCGTCGGCCTGGTGTGTCAGGGCCTTTAGTGAGATGTCGTGTCATGAGATGGCCTCTATAATAATAGATAATGCCATATTGGATCTTGTACATTGAGCACACTTCAACATCCTTTTTTTCTGCAAGCCTGATTTTTATTATAGCGTGAGTAAGTAGGTTTACATGTTGTCACCATATCGTACAGTAATGTGGAAATATGAATAATGCACATCAGATCATAAATTAGACATACTGTGTGATCAATCAATAGGCTGTTATGGTTTAGAATGTATAGTGGTGCGTAATGGCTGTGCCTAACGATACAGTAGCTGCTTTGGCGCTGTTAGAGGACGCTTGAATCTATATAATTTTATGCGTCTGGCCCCAGGTGATGGCCAGCTATGGTGTGCTAGTCAGCATGTTTGTGGACAGCAGCAATGCTGACTTTAATATGACAAATACGGGAATGGCACTGAATAAAAAAAGGCCAGTTAGCCAATCTACCACAATCATTATGCCTAATTTGTAGCCTTTTCGGTTGTAGCCTAAGATTTCTCACTTACTATTCCGTTAGCGACCCCCCCATAAAAACAGGCAAAATGCATTGCATTAAAATAATCAAATCAAGTAAAAATAGAAAGATAACACAATCACATTAAACAGTTAAAAATGAAGGCTAATTAAAAGCTAAGGTGAAAAGATATGTTTTTAGCAGTCACCTGAAAATGCTTACAGAGCCCGCTTCTCTAATATTCTTTGGTAAATTGTTCCACAGTTTAGGAGCATAGTTAAAAAAAAGGCTGCATCCCCAATCTTTTTTTGGGTGGGGTATTGCACTTCTAACAAACCAGTAGTAAACCCGAGGGCTCTTGAGGGAATATAGAACAGCAGGGATTCTGTAATGTAGGCCGGTCCTAAGCCATTAAGAGCTTTGTAGTAATAGGTCTAGAAAAAAAGTCTAGCTGTAGAGTTCTGGATAAGTTGAAGCCTCTCAATAGACTTTTTAGGGATGCTGTACTTTGGCAATATTTCTAATATTAAACAAATATAGATAAATACAGATTTAGGTAACAATAGCACATTTTTGGGTGAAGGTCTTTAAAATAATTACACAGAGATTCCGCCTTTTAGTCCTTTAGTCTCAGAGACAGGGAATCAGGGCTGACCACTGGAATCGAGGATTTAGAAGTCCTCAATTCACAGGGCTTGCAACAAGCAAATGATCGCAGCTGTGTACACACATGAAATTATCTTACTATGCAAGATACTGCGAACATTAAGACACTGAGGCAGACACATTCACACATGGTACCACCTGGTAGTGTATGTAGCAAGGAGTGTCCTCTTTTCTAAATTATGTCTGCACAGCTTTGTGCCAGCTGTATCAACACTTCCCCTTCAACATAGGGTTATTTCAAACCAATACAGTTGTGGGGCTAACGAATAAAAACAAGGGCAAAAATTATATTTTTCTTTTACAGGTGGAGACCAATGTATAATGCACCCACAATACAGTAGTTTTGTCCGACAGTGAAGGGAGCTTGGTAATAAAGTTGCCTAAAACTGGATATTCACCAGTGATACACCTTGGAATACACAAAGGAGCGCTACTTGATATACTGAATTCAAGAGTTTATGCACCTCTATCACTCTCATTGCCCACTCAGAATTGGCTAGACATCATCGGACTCAATGCAAAAGCCAGTCACATTGCTAGACAGTGAAAGATAAAATGCAACAAAGAGAAAATGCAGTCAGGATGAATATTTTTTTCATGATGTACTTTCGAATTCTGACATGAGTGCAAAATTGATTTGGTAGCATCATCTAAATCTGACAAATGTAGGATTTTGTGTTGAATAAATAAAGCATCCACCATTCTCTGCCTTTGCACCTCTATTTTGTTCACATCCCGCTACAGTACAGCAGTTGTTGCTGTCTGTGCACGCATGCGTGTATCAATGGAAAGGGGCAAGCCAAAGGCAAAACAATTTTTGTTTAATATTGATTGTTTTAATTCAATGCTCTTTTGAAATTCTGTGTGTAACGCAAGTAACACGATTTTTTATCAGGCCAGTAACTGTAATGTGATTACTGAAAATTACAGTATTACAGTATCCCCAGCACTGGTCATCAAGCAAAAGGCTACCAACTACATGACTCATGGTCCATTCACACAGCAGCACAAAAAGTATTACTGTTGCTTATTCTACTACTTCCTGGTTTTCATCGAGTAACATCATTCTGGAATAGCTCCACAAGATATCTAAAGAAAACGCATTAAACTCAATCAGGTCAAATCGAACACTACCTCAAACAGAAGGAGAACTGTTAAGAAGTATGTTCAAAAATTCTTATCTCAGTTTTTTTTTCTTGTGGTTGTGGGAAAAAATGCCAGTGGCTGCTTCTGGCTACACAGAAAATTGCTGAGCAGAAAGGTAGGATTTCCACACTTTATCAAATAAACCAAGATGAGCAGTTTATTGACATGTTTGAATCATCAACCTGGCATCCCAAAAGCACTAAGATACTGCTGTAGTGAAACCAGGACTCCACAACATAAAGTTTGTTCATGCTGGTAACAGCCTTCGCCAAGCACAAAAATGGCCCTTTCACCTCTCAGGTTGTGAAAGTGTCAAGATTGACACCAACCAAGCCTGACAGTTGGTTCTTCTACCAGTCAGAGACAGCTCTACAGACAGTGAGATTAACAGCAGGATGCATCTGCATCTAAAAGGGATTCAGAGACTCACACACATTAACAGCGTAAAATTAACAGCGCTTATCTGCAAGCCACATCGGACTGTAACAAACCCAGGACCCCTCAAGAGGACACACACACACATACTCATACAAATTAAATCAGGAGAGACTAGGTTGAATGCTCAAATTAAAACTTTATTCAGAAGCAAAAAATGATGGAAACTTTGGCGTAAGCTCCATGGTGAATCAGGAATTGTTTTCTTTACCCTCTCCTTGGTTCTGTCCCTCTCTACAACAGAGCAAGTCGTAAATCAAAGCCACTCCTTAAATTCTTGTTGTTGGTTTTATCTCTTGTATCTTTTAATATCTTCAATGAGTTTCTAAAACACTGTGTTTATATACTAAATTCGTTAATCATATATACTGAAGTTGTTAAATCAATATTATCCTGTGTACATTACATTGTCACATACTTTTATCTGAGAAAATGACTGAACTAGCTTTCACCATTCCTTCAAGCTCCACAAGAGTTAAAATTAGCCCATTCCCATGGGACAACATTGCCACCTAGTGGCCATTTATATCTACACTTTTTAATATACACCAGTAAAGTTTATACTTCATTGTGTAGCCCAGGTAAAACTACGTTTTATTCATTTGAATGAAGATTTCTAAATCTAATAAAGTTTGGTTAGAATGTACATACACGAGTAAATCACAACTAACCGTTGTTATATTGTTTGTCATAGTTTATTGGTCATGTTAGTTGGTCAATGAAAAGTGCCCGCTGTCATTGGTGGTAGGGCGGGACATAGGGGAGGGACGTGTGGAAGGAGAGAGAGACAGGAGAGAGAAAGAGAACAAGAGACATGTGTTGGGTCTGAGAGTTGCTGCAAGAAAAGTAACATAAAATATTATATATGCCGGTTATTTTTTATCTAAATTTTAATAATTTGATTTTGTAACCAGTGTGAGAGCCTTAAAGGATAAGGCTGGTGTTTTTTAATGCATTTCAAATTTCATAATTTTTCATACAAATCCTATGAAAATAACAAAATCAGCAATGAATTTGTTTGGCTAACAAGTCTCGTCCATGTAGCCGATGCCTAAAAAGCCATGTCTCAGTAGCTATAGAACTCCATTGTATTAAAAAAAACTATTGAAAACACGTCAAAGAGCCATGCCGTTGCTATGGGCAGTATATTTCATCTTTGCGATGTACCGGACCGGCCGACTTTTTCCTCAAACAACTTAATAAGCCGTCCGTAAACATGTTTTCGATCTCAGGAAAGTAGTTCCGTAGCACCAAAAATAGTCCCCGGCGTAATGAACAATTTGTTCCCATTTGAATTTGATTTGGTAATAACTACAATAGCCTGACTTTTCATGGTAACAGTTAGCGATTTTTAAAATTGAAACTATGTTTTTGTGAGCTGTATTTCAAGGTTTTTAGCTTACAATTGGAGCCAATCGCTTCCGGTTTGAAGGCTAAAAAGGGTACGTGGTAAATCGGAAAGTAATGGGAGTAGAGCAAACACATTGTTGATTTTGTTATTTTCATAGGATTTGTTGACGATAAGAAATGTATTTAAAAACACCAGCCGTATCCTTTAAGTTCCATGGGAGTCGTTACAATGATTTAGCCGTATTTACGGCTATGGCTAGCGAAAGTAGCGCTCAGGGCTAATTTATTCTTGGTAGTTAACGTTAGCTTACAGCTATAAGTGAAGTATGTTTGGTGTATCACAGCACTTCGGTCAGATAGTGACTGGAAAAGCCATCAGGTTCCTCTGACAAAGATAAACAAAGATAATAGCAACCACCAGTGACTCCCCCGTCACTCTTCTCCCATAGTCCACCATCTCCTAACCTGTGGACAGTAATCACCTACGAACGTAAAAGTTTTTTGTATAGCTCAGTTCAGAGTGAAAGGGGATTCCATTTTTATTTGCCACACCGCACTCAAGCACCGTCCAGGCCTGCACTGTTTATTATTTTGTATATATGCGTGTGTGTGTCTGTGTGGGCCCACATTGAGTATTTTTTTTTACTTTATTTGAAATTGAGTGATATTGTAGTAGATCCTATGAGGTTTTTTCTTTAATTGAATTTGCATATTTGGGGAAACGTTTACTGTGAATTATTGGAGAACAAAGAGAGGCAAAGCGGGCTGTCCGTTCCGGAGGACCGGAGGCGACAATTTAAAACCGTCAGTTTTAATATCTGTTTGTTATAACGTTTGTACGCTATTGCTAGCCTAGTGCTAAAAGTGCTAAAAGGTTTACCTTTGCTAGGCAATACCGTCAGCTGTCCCGGTCGGGACATTAAAGTTGTATTATCCAATGTTGAAAGGCATAATGAAGTGACGTCGCCCTGCAGATTTTAACTCACAAATAACAAACGGATTAGAAATTATCGGGACGGCTCCGATGCGTCTTCGAACAGTTCGGGAGCAGGGGTTAAAGTGGGCCGGAACGATCCGGAACGGCGTTCCGGCACCTTCGATTAATAGGCGAAGTAAATAAATCTGATTGGCAGTTTCATACATAATAATGTCAAGCGAGTTCACAGGGCTGCCAACTCTCACGCATTGACCGTGAGACTCACGCAATTGACATTTTTCACACGCTCTCACGCCACAAGTCAGACCATCTGAATAGCGAGAAATATACACAAATCTATTATATTGTAATTTATTCCCATGCATGCTGCTCAGAGTAATGTCAGTCCGCGGCTCTTCTGCGTCTCTCCCTCTCCTCTCGCGCCGTGCGCACGCAGGCAGGAGTGAGAGTGAGTTACTATGGTTACGGGGACGCTCTGTATCTCTGTCGCTCTGAAACTTTTTCGCGATTCCCAATAATAGTTTTTAGGTTAGTATGCCTATGCAAAATCATGAATGTAAGCACCTCAATGCTGAAATCTACTAATATAACATAATTTTACATTCCCCCCGGGGAACAGGGTTCCCCCACCTGCCAAATCCCACTTTAACCCCTGTTCGGGAGGGTTAAGATTTGATTTGTAAACAGCTCACATTACCAGATATTCTGTGCTGAACTTTGGTTCTGACCAAGACTCAGATCCAGATTTCTCCTCCGATTGTCGGGAGGGGCAAATGTCCAATAGTGCATACAGATGAAATATAATGGATGAAAAGTTTTTCTCTGAGTTCATGGGAATTAATCAAAGGGCCAGTAAAAAATCAATTGCGGGCCGTATCTGGCCCACGGGCCGGCAGTTGAAGAGCCCGGCTCTACATGCTTCCACTAGGACATATCATACAGAAAAATCGCATTCATTACCACAATTATGCAGATGACACTCAGCTCTATATATCTCTTTCTTCAAGTGACTTTGGTCCTGTAGATTCTCTGATTCAGTGTATTGAGGAAATTAATGACTGGATGTGCCAAAACTTTCTTCAGCTAAATAAAGACAGAACTGAGGTAATTATCTTTGGTACTAAGGAAAAGAGGCAGACAATTAGGGCTCCCCTTGACTCCCTGTCTCTCAAGAGTAAAGACCAAGCTAGGAATCTTGGTGTTATTATGGATGCCGATCTCAATTTTAACAAACATATCAATACCATTACAAGATCAGCCTTTTATCATCTTAAAAATATAACCAAAGTACGGGGTCTAATGTCAAAACCTGATTTAGAAAAGGTGATACACGCTTTCATTACCAGCACCACCTGTTACTACTGCAATGGTCTTCTCTCTGGTCTCCCCCAAAAAAAACTCTGGGGCGGTTACAGCTCATTCAGAATGCTGCTGCCAGAGTTCTGACTAAGACTAAGAAAACAGAACACATTACAGCAGTTCTTAGGTCACTGCATTGGCTTCCAGTGTGCCATAGAATTGATTTTAAAATTCTGCTGCTTGTCTATAAAGCGCTAAATGGCTTAGCTCCAAAATACATTTCTGACCTGCTCTTAGGATATGAGCCACCCAGACCTCTGAGGTCATCTGGGACTGGTCTGTTAGTTGTTCCCTGGGTGAAAACTAAATCAGGTGAAGCTGCTTTTAGTAATTATGCTCCCAATTACTGGAATAAACTTCCAGAAGCACTGAGATGTGCTCCCACTGTCAGCTCTTTAAAAGTCGGCTCAAAACATTCCTTTTCTCTGTGGCCTTCTGCTAAATCATCTGTATGTAACAGGTGTTATCTTTATTTATTTATTTTATTTATGTTAAACCGATTTTATACAAAATTATTCATCAACAGGATCCCAACAGGAGTCTAGAGGAACTCTGGTGAGTAGTTTCTCCGCTCTGATGGGATCCTCAAACCTGTATTGAGAATTGAAGGATTTCTTGAAGTTTATAATTGTAATTGTTTAGATGATCTGTGTATTGTTCTAAAGGAACATTTACAAGTCCTATAGGGGCTGTGGGGCCTGCCTATAGGGTGGGGTAAGACCACTGGAAAGACTCTAGGCTCCTTCGAAGAATCCTTCAAGATCTCACCTAAATTGATTTCCTTTTTAAAGATTTATTTTAGGCATTATTGACAGAGAGAGACAGGAAGGTATGGGAGAGAGAGAGGGGAGAACATGCAGCAAATGACCGCAGGCTGGATTCAAACCCGGGTTGCTGCGGGAAGGACTGAGCCTATATGGTATGCGCTCTACTCGGTGATCCACCGGGGTGCCCCTAAATTCATTTCCTTTTGAGAGGAAAAATTGAAATTTTAAAATTATTTTTTAATGTCATTTTAAATAGTTGTGGAGTGTGTATGTATTTTTTCTGTTTTATGTGAAGCACATTGTATTTGCCTTGTGTATGAAATGTGCTATATAAATAAAGTTTGCCTTGCCCTGCCTTGCCTTGCCTTGCCTTCACTAGAGCCTTTTCGTGTTTATTTTCTGTATGCACCTGTTAGTGCGCAGTGTGATGGAAATCTTCCATCAAATAAAAATAATTATATAAAACAATTCCATTCCATTAGGGTTAGGGTTAGTAATACAGAGGTATGTTATAAGATCTTTAATTTTACCAATTTAAGATTCAAGTTAACTGCATAGTGTAGGGATGTGCAGAGAGCCCAGTATTTGTATTTGTATCTGTATATTTGTTGAGGCAGCAAAATTATTTGTATTTGTATTTGTATTCGAATAAAAGTGGAAATAGGCGTAACAATCCTGTTTTTGTTTTTATTACACTTCTAATTTTAGGATATTAAAGTGTTAAAATAAGTGTTCTTCAATAAACTATTTTGCAAAGGAGGGTTCCCACAGCTGGTCTTGAACCCCAGTCTCCCAGACCACGGATGACTGCGCTGACCACTCACCCATAGATCAGCTCCACCAGACACACAGACCTGCAGCCATTTATACATCCATGACACATAGACAGACAGCACAGCACAGCAGAGCAGAGGAGAGAAACGGAGACAGCGATGTAACCTCGCTACGCTACGAGTCCCGACCTGTGCGCTGTTATTTGACGTTTTTTTTTTTCTTCCCGAAAAAAAAAAACATTTTAAAAATATTTGTACGAAATAAATATTCGTAAAAACACACTGTTTGTGCTTTTCCGAACACCGTATTCGGATTCGGCTCCACCCCTAGCATAGTGACATGTACATTATAGGACTCTTCGATGTGAAGCATCTTTGGAGGAACTTGGCTTGTAACGCAGTAAATGCCCCAAATGCTACCCAATTTGATCTGTAAGGTAAAATACATGGAATGTCCCTCCCCAGTTCAGCCCCACATTACTTGGGCTCAGCCCCAAATGTATTCAAACCCTGGTGACACCCCTGGTTAGGAGAGAAAATAACTATGAGTATCATACATAATACAGTAACAAAGCAAATAGAAAGCAATAAAAGTCAATCCACAAGAAGATAAAATTAGCTAAGATCTCAGTATAACATATGCTCAAAAGCTATTATCCAGCATCGTAAACATAACCGTTTAGCTACAGTCAACAATAAGTATAGACAACCATAGCTAAATCATGGCTCAACTTCGCAACTGGTGCAAAGGGGAAGGTATAGACCCGGAACATGCTGTATTAGTAGATGATGTTCCCGAAGATACTAAAGTTGCAATTATCAAACAGACACTGCAAACTATCAAAGCCCTAGGTCGTGTGAAAGTACGAGGAATAATGTTCAACCCTCAGCTACGTCTGACTGTATTATGTGAGTAACTTAAAAAAGTGAATGCCCAAGCCATTCCATTGGATGTAATGCCTGAAGGCAGTGGTGAACCTTGGAGGATAGTAGGATCTTCAAGTGAAGAGAGACAGGCTGCACAGGAACCTCAGATGTCTGCTCTGACAGGGAGAAGAACCCGTGATGTATGCTACCAGCCCACTTCAAGCAAGCTCACCTGAAGCCATCACCTGAGCAGTTGGAGATCTGATGGAGAAAAAACCTGGAAGCGAGAGTTGCACACCTTCTTTCGAATTGTACCCACCCCTGCTGGAGAGGAACATTTGGATAATTGGATAGAACAAGCTCGACTCATGGTGGAGGAATGTGATCGGTCGAACAAAGAAAAGAAAATGAGAATTGTGGAAAGTTTGAAGGGCCCTGCCTTGGAAATCATTCAATCTGTTAGATTCAGCAACACAGATGCATCTCCCCAAGAGTACATTGCAGCCATTGAGAACACCTTTAGAACACCTGAGACAGGTGAGAACTCTACTTTCCTTTCAGGCTCCTATGCCAGCACCCTGGACAAAAGCTGTCAGAATTCCTGAGAAGAATGAAGAGTGAGCTTTGAACAAAGTAGTGCAGAAAGGTGGCCTTCCACCTGCCTCAGGAAGTAGAGCTAGTCTAGACCAGCTCATTAAAGGAGCTACAGGATCTGACATGCTGTTGCTGAACCTCAGATTAAAACTGCAATAAGCAATTTTCCGACCACTAGAGGGTGACAGAAACCGCAACACATTTCTATATAAAGCACAGGAAAGCTACTGGACTACAAAGGCTCCTAAAGACAAACCTAGCGAAGGACCGTGCATAAAGGCTAATAGCTAAGCTAAACGTACTTACGGAGAAGTGTTGCCGGTTACCAGTCTCGCTTTGCCAGATTTTCCTCCCGATTAAGGTTACATGTCCCACAATGACAAGTGAAGTGGTAGGTAGCAAGTTTACTAGTTTAACAAGTTTACTCGCTCATTTCATCGCTTTCGCCATTACAAGAATGTTTTTCAGGAATGGAGCTAGGGGGAGAGCGCCGCTTTTAAACAGTGAGGGAGGTGCCAAGCTAGTTTTAAACTTGCAATAAGCAATTTCAGACTCTATAACCAATCCTGAAACTAACATGTGCTACGTGGAGATTTTTTTGAGACATAATGATATCAACAAATAGCCACACATGCTGTGTTGTTGTTTTCACCTCTTTTCTAAAGCTTGTTGTCAAACTTGGACCGAATCAAAGCTCTTCCTGACCCATTCAGTAGCTTTTCCTTTTTTTAAAACTAGCTTGTCTCCTCCCTCGCTGTTTGAAAGTGGCACTCTCCCCCTCCCATCACTGAAATTTTTTTTGTAATGGCGGAATCCATAAAGTGAGGGAGTAAACTATAGGGTTGTCAAAAATACAGATACTTCGATAAATATTGCCAGATGCCCGGTTTTCGACTGGACTGTCCAGTTTTCAGATGCATTGTCCGACGTTGAAATGTCCGATTTAAAATCATTCTGTCAATAATAATCCACTAATTCTAGCCCTGCTGATTTTTCCATCATTGGTGGGAATCTGTTGCTTCAACAAGCTTACAGCGTTCTGACAGGCTCATGACTAGAGCAGGGGTAATCTCCTGGGTAAGTGCAAAGTTTTGAATGAGTTATATCGGACCTACGTTATGGAGAAGCGTGCATGCGTCTGTTTGTCCGTCTGTCTCTGTCGTTTGCGCCGGGATTTCCCCCTATGTTGTCGGATATTAAGGGACTAGTTTCGGTCTCTGTGTCTGTTTTTTTTTGCTTAGTTGCTTACAGTCTATGCTGCAGAGGCCAGGAGGTAATATGATGTTTAACATGCTTGTACAGTATACTCTGTACAAGCTGGGGTTGGCCGGCTACACTGCCAGCAGGGTGTTGTGATGCATCTAGTGCAGTTTGCTCCAGCCAGACAAAGGTCGTCATGAGCTTCTCATGCCACTGGAAGTCTGTCTGGCGGAGTGAAGATGGTGGGAGTGAGGACTGCGCACCCACACCCTCACCTAAATCCTTTCCTTGCGCAAGCCCCTTGCGCAAGGAAAGGACATGGGGGATACCTCTTGACACGCCGCCTACACCTTGTGATTGTGAACATCTGGAAGTCAGAGATCGTACCGCAGGAGTGGAAGGATGCCAACATTGTGGTCATTCACAAACAAAAGGGGGACAGAGCAGTTTGTGGGAATAGCCGAGGGATCTCCCTCCTCTCCATCGCAGGGAAAGTGCTGGCCAAAATCATGCTCCACAGACTGGTGGAGCACATTTCAGAGAGCGCTCTCCCAGAAACACAATGTGGCTTCAGGAAATCCAGATCCACTACTGACATGATTTTTGTCATACGGCAGCTGCAAGAGAAAAGAAGAGAGCAGCGCAAAGACCTCTACATCGCCTTCATTGACCTCAGTAAAACTTTTGATACCCATGCTGTTACTCCCATGCTGCAGGACGGAGCACCTCAGGCGTTCCTTTGTGCCAGCAGCCATGGGACTGTTCAACACCATCCGCGACCCCAGCCCCAGCTTTGTTCTGCCATTGTACTGTACATTGCTGCTGTGACACCCACATTTCCCCTAGGGGATCAATAAAGTGCAGTCTTAATCTTAAAACAGTTTTCTCCTGAGTTATCTCTTCTTGCTACACTGCCTCTGTCAACTGGAGAGATGCAGAAATGAGGGAGTTGACTTCCTCAACAAGTATAGGAACACTAAACACATACTTTCTCCTTTTCACTTACTCGCACCTTGCCCAGCATTTTACTCTATTTTCCAAATCTTGGGTCTCTCACTTTGTTGTTGTGAATACAAGTAGCAACTAAAATCCAATTGTCCATAAAAAAAAAATTGCTGTTAAATGAGTGCAATTCCCCTCTGCATCACAATGTGTAGTGGCTACATTTGTACAGTCTTGTACTTGCCAGAAAGCTCTACTCCTCTAGTTTCAAAGCAAAAAAAACACATCTCTCTTGCTCAAAGTACTGATAAACAAGAGTTTTATCGCCACGATACCTCTAGCTGTATCACCCATGGTACCCTCTCCCCAGAGGGTTAACAGTGTTTTATTGAAAGAGAAATAACAGTTAAAAGATAGATGCATTTTTCCGAATACAACCAGTTAATTTACTGAATGAAAGAACAAATGAAAGAAAAAGATGAAAACATATATACAATTCATTTGGATACCACACCACTCTGATCTCACAATTATCTCTTTCTTTTGACTTCTTACTAGAGAGTTACATATTATGTAGACTGACTTACACCTAGCTCAGTAGAACTGTAACTCTTAACAGCAGTCCATGACTGGAGATTGGATGAAATCGAGGCTTTCATTTTCCCACCAATAACGACCAGCACAAGTCTCTATTGAGCCAAGAAAGAGGCAAGCCCTACAGGGCTCTGCCAACACGCTCTGAAAATGTGATATCAGGCCCAGCCTTTGCCAGGGTTCAAACAGTGACCCACCAGTTCATCAAATACTCCGAGCTGGACATTTATAAAACATGCTTTCCCCAGCTAGCTCTTGGCATAGGCTCAGATGAAATAATTCATACACTGTATATTTTATGACTTGACTGGTTAGGGGTTGTATTAAGGGTTGTATTAAGGGATGACAGTTGCCTGAGATACTGAAGATGGATATGTTGCATGCATTAATGGTTTTAATCCTTCATTAATGACCATCACCACACCACCACTTTGACAAACATAAAAAATGGCAGCCTTCAACCCTCGAAGCAGAACATTTAGTTAGTGTTCTATTACAGAAAGCTTGTGTGAGATCAAAACATACACTGCTAATTTTCTAAACAGTTTTCCATAGATTCTAAAAAAATTACTGCCCTACCACAACCATGGCCCCCTTATCCAATGGCTATAATTGCACACGCACATGCACTCTAATTCACTCACTCACTCACTCACACACACATATGACTTTTATAAATGTACAATTTTCATTTTTACAGCCTCCCTGTTATCACCAGTGAACTGCCCCCTTGTTACTGCCTCCATGTATTTCCAATTATTTTATATGTGAGGGAGGGCAAAGGGACAAATGGGGAGAGAGAGAGAAAGAGAGAGAGAGAGAGAGAGAGAGAGAGAGAGAGAGAGAGAGAGAGAGAGAGAGAGAGAGAGAGAGAGAGAGAGAGAGAGAGAGAAACAGAAACAGAGAGAAAAAGAGTAGCAAGCCAAGACACTTTGTAATGCCATGGGCAGGTTATAAGGAAGATAAATAGTGTGACACCTTAATGGAGCCATACAGTTATCCTTTATGAATAAAGTGAGATTGCTTCATAAAAGGTACCCTCCACGATTAACGATGGTACTGAACCACTTGCATCGATCCTGGACATAAAGGACTCTCCAGTATTTACAGCAGTTAATGTTATAATAAATGGCATCATAAAAGTTGACCGTAACTTCAATAAAGTGATATGCACTTGGGATTAGGCTAAGCCTCTGGTGGCCAAGGCGATTACTGTGTTCTTAGAGTCTGTTTACTCCTACAGTAGGTGAAGAGGCAATGATGATAGTATAGACACACAAACACGTTGGAGGGAAAACAATAGACAGAAAATGAGAAATCATAAGCAGTGCTGCTTAATCATCATTCAGACTACTGCAGGCATGTGCATTCCTGCAAATGGATTCAAATCCACCAGTGGATCTGTCAGACAGCAGATTTTATATTGTCAATGGCTGAGATGTGCCATGCCATTAATAATCTAATTCAGCAGAGAAGTGAGAAATATAGCTGCAAGCAGCCATTAGCAGGGTCCAGGCCCATGGGCCAAACACAGACAGATGCCTGAGACATCAACAACTTTACAGAGCACAACCAAATGATGTGGCACTTTGGAATCCCTTCACAAATACTGTATATATGTGAAGTTTGATAGCTCTAGCATTAAATGTTTAACTTAATTTCTGTGTCTTGGCCAAATGGTTACATGTATCAAAATGATACGTAATGATATGATAGCCATGGTGTAGGAAGTTCAAATATGCTGTGTGTAAAATTTGGTGGAGATTGAATCAACTTTGCTTGAGTAATAAAAAACAAACAAACAAACGAACAACATAAAAAAAAAATATATAGCCTGATGGTGGTGTTATGGACCACAACCAAATGTGGTCTGATACACTTTGGGACCCATCCCAAACATTTGTGTAAAGTTTGGTTGCTCTCACTTTTAGCTAAAATGTAAGATTAACAGATGGAGATGCACTACTCATGCTAGGCTACTTTGATTTATAATGTGGCATTCTTAAATAGCAAAGGATAAATATATACACTGAATTATAGGTGGAAATGGTAAGACAGAGGGCGAGATCAAACTCATCAGTCAAGCAATAACCACAGCAGAGTGCAGTGACAGTCAAGTCAAGTCAAATTTTATTATCCCACTAGGGGAAATTTAGTTGTAGCCAGGTATTAAAAACACACAATGGTAAAACAATAATGATAACGATAAGTGCATATAGCTTGTGAGTTGCTGTGTGTGGTGTTCTGACATTGGGTCTCTGGTTAGACAGAAGAAAATATTAAAAATGTGTCAGGTATCGACCTTGGGTCCCTCTTTTCCTAGTCGAAAAAGCTCTTTGTTACAGAATAATACAAAATATAGCAATACAGTGAGATCAGGTTTCAAAAATGGTGTGATGCTACAAGCTCTGAATCAGTCTACTGTAGCTAGATAAAGTGAGAGCCAAACTGGATAACATTAGCTACCAACCCATTGCTGTCTGTGACCGATGTATGAACCATCTCACATTGAAAATGATAAACATTAAGTTCAAAATAAATCTCCTTACCTGTTTATGCATGAGTGAAAACGCAGTGCCACAAGCTACCTAGCTAGTGGTGTGTGGCATGAACATAGCTTCCCTGTAAGAAACACAAAATAACACTCAACACACAATAAAGACAAGTGGGGCACAAATTACGAATACAAGTATGCTATTATCTAACAAGCCTATCTATCAGCGATTTCAGACCCTATAACCAATCCTGAAACTACCATGTGCTATGTGGAGATTTCCTTGAGACATAACTATAAACCAATATCCACACAGCAGCCAGCCGTGTTGCTGTTTTCACCTCTTTTCTAAAGCTTGTTGTCAAAATCCGGACCGACTTGAAGCTCCTCCCAGCCCATTCAGTAGCTTTTCATTTTTTTTTTAAAAATTAGCTTGGCACCTCCCTTGCTGTTTAAAACCGGCACCCCCGCCCATTCCTGAAACAAATTCTCGTTATGGCAGAATCGATGAAGCGAGCGAGTGACCTTGTTAAACTAGTAAACTTGCTACCTACCTCTTGTGGGACATGTAACCTTCAGCGGGAGGATTATCTGGCAAAGCGAGACTGGTAACCGCCAACACTTTCCCCGTAGGTACGTTAGGTTTGCTATTAGCCTTTATGCAAGGTTTGTCCTTAGGGGCTTCCGTAGTCCAGTAGTTTTGCTGTGCTTTATTTATAAGTGTGTTTCGATTTCTGTCACCCTCTTGGTGGTTGGAAAATCGCTTATTGCAGCTTTAACTTGCCTAATGTTAACCACTTGCTGACACTGTAACGTTTTGCTAATATTATTATCAACGTGTGCTTAGCTCAATGTTATCCAGATAAAATCACATCCAATGAAGGATTTATACAAACGATGCCATATGGCGCAACATCCAACAATTAGACTAAATGTTACATTGTTCTTGTAGAAATGATAGGGTCATCTTACCTGGATCTGTTAGGCCATTACTTGAACAATGGTTTCTCCGAAGAGCTAGCTAGTTAGCCGGCAGTGTGCAGCAGCAAAAGTGACCTAGAACCAAAGCAGCCTGCAGGAATCATGAACGCACTGTCGTCATGATTGCTACGAGAACGTGACTAGGCTCGTTCATGTGGGCCAGGCAGGGCCAACAGGCATTGTTTAACCCCACACTTCAATTCACAACTTTGAAAATTAACAAAAGAATTGACAATGCTTGTTTCATTGCACTGATCAGACATAGGACTTATTAATTTCCATTCCATTACGCACAGCCGCAGTTTAGAGCAACAAAGTAAACCTTCCAGCGATTTCCATAAATGTTTATAATTACTCCAAGCTTTGACAATTCTTATTTCACATTTTCATTGTAGGGTTTGTCTTTATATTCCATAGTCTATCAAATGAGCATCTGATCTGGTTATTCTGTAAAAGACACCCAATTGGTCTACAGTTGGCCTATAAGCAAATAAGCAATCTGGTAGCCTAGCCTATGGTATAGCCTTTTTGTTAGCCTACTAGTAAGCCAAGCCCACAAGATAGGCTTAAGATATAGGCGATAAGATCGCGAGCAGGGCAAAGAAAAAAAGTTGTCAAAGCATTTCAAAAACAGCGGGTTTGAAATAGCGGGTTGGCCATCCATTAGTCAACAGCAGCCCCCCCCACCCCACCCCACCCCACACACACACACACACACACACACACACTCACACTCCACACTGTCCAGGCTAGATAGTTTGCTGGCAGTCCCTGGCACAGCATGGTTAAGTTATCAAGCCTTTTGACAGAGATGGAATGGGTTATTATCTGATGCTGCTCTGGATTCATGCTGTGAGTCAAAGGTGCGTTTGGATCAATATACATACTGTGATAAGTGCTGGCTGTGACACTGAGCCCAGTCTTTGGTACATGATAGGTACTAATATGACTGTCTCAGTGTAAAGAGGTCAAAGGAGTGGATTCATTGTCTGGTCATCTGGCTTTTTGTTCGATTCCCAATGGAGCATACAGGATGTTTTCATAAATGCAATCTGGAATGGCTTTTATAGTGCCATTGATCTTTTTTGTTTTCATTTGAGACTAAAACATTTTTTGCAAATGGTGTTATCTGTGTCATTAAAAAATGTGAAGCAATAATTGGACACAGGGGCTTTAGGGACATGGAATCTAAGAAAGAGTCAAAATCTAGTTGTGCTGTTGTAGATTTTTGAATTTTAGTTAAAGGTTTCAAGTTTCCCCTTTTTTACCCCATGCCCTGAACAGCACTCAGTAGCAACACACTTGTGCTCACATAAGTGTCCAATTATGTTTTGAAATTGAAATGGTCTATCATTGGGGAAACACTGACATTTCGTTCCCCACTTGCCAGCAATTCCAATAAAAAGATAAGTTTCATTGGCAAATGGAGTTGCCATAGACAGAGAGGGAAAAGGCCGTAATTGCATTTGAATTGCAGATTCTTACTACTTAATCCTGAGCTCCTTAGGCATGGGAACAAATATCAGCGTTTTTACCCCATGAACAAAAAAAACAGCAAGGACAGCAAGATAGAAGACTGCTGCTAGACAATAAACAGCTGACACTATAGGTTGCCATGCACTGATGCACTGCCCCTACTGCTTTGACCTATGAGGTAAATCACTCCCAGATATCCCCACTCTTTGGAAAAAGATGCATAATCCCAGTTTCCAAAAAAGCAATGGGGGTCACACTTAATGATTTAAGACTTACTTCACAGCTCATGAAGACCTTTTAGAGGGCCCTTATTAACATTTTAAGGTCTGGAGTGGTTCCCTATCTGGATCCCCTCCAATTTGCATATCGCCGTAAAAAGATGATGCTCTGCTCTACGTGTTGCACAGGGTCTATGAACACCTAAAGAGAACTGGGAGTCATCAGGATTTTTTTACTTTCCTAGTGCTTTTAAAACACTGCTAGCCAAGAAGCTAATTAATCAGAATGTCAATCCTCACACAAAATGGTTTCTGAAGTATCTAACTAACAGTCCCTCAAGGGACAGGCTTTTCACCTTTATTGTTTACTTTGTGTACAAGGGACTTAAAACGCAAGCAATTGAGGCATGCACAGAAATACTCAGATGGCACTTCTCAGATGGCCACCTACAGTTGTACTGTAGGTGGTGATGACTCTACACACAGAGGAGCAATCAAATCCTTTGTCCGATGGTCCGAGAGTGACTACCTTATCCTCAATGTAAAGAAAACAGAACAGTGAGTTTAACTTCCAGAAAGAGACTGAAGCCTTGAACCCAGTTTTAATACGGGGTTAAATGATAGGCTTAGTAGACAACTATAAGTACCTATGCATTAGTCTGGACAATACGCTGAATGGGAGGGATAACTCATTACAGATTTATAAAAAAAAAAAAAAAACACAACCTAGGCTCTATTTGCTTAAGGAACTAAGGTCTTTTCATGCCTGTGACAAGATGCTTTTAATTTTTTATCATACTTTTCTTGTTAGTGTTCTTAGTTATGCCCCCATCAAACCAATCAAAAGAGGATGAAAATACACTGAAAAAGATAATAACTAAAGTCAGTTCAACTATTGGATGTAATCTTGAAACACTTAATGTATTGTACAATAGAAGAGCCATGTGTAACTCCAGGGCTACACAGATCACCCATTTCACAATGTACTGATTCAATATGCCCTGTTTGTATTTGGCAGTGCATGTTGCATTGCTTGTGATGTTTCTGTTATAAAGTGCTACTACTACTACTAAAGCACTGTTTCTTAGGTCTCAAATTTAGTCTTCTCAAGTTGTTGCTTATGGTTATAAATAATGTTATAACAACAAATGATGTTTAACAGTGAGTGAAATAGCTTTTGGCAATATCAAATTTGCAGTTTTGTACCAATTCACAATAGAGAGTGCTTTAGAGGTTTTATCAATCACATATTTCTTTTCAGTTCTACCATTAAGAGTCACAATAATGAAAAAAACTGAGCTCATACTTAGATAATGGTATGGTGGATATTGAAAGGCTGCTCCATAGGTAGTTGCAAATGCACTCATTTCAGACAAAACATTTAAATTATTGCACTTCATAAATTCCATACACAAAAATCCTCTTTTCTGTGACCCACTGTGAGTGTCTCTCTCTGTATGCTCTTGCATCTCCCTGCCCTTAACCCCATGAAAAAACACTGTGCAACCTGAACATCATATACACCCTTTTTGGTATTCCAAGGACAACACTCTTTGGGCACAATGTCCCACCAAGAGAGCTCTTGATTTGAACTATACTATATTGATCTTCCACTACTTTTGCCATGAAAAGCTGCTCACCTCTCTAGCACCTTTGGTTTTGTGGTTTCATTCAATGTATTTCATTCCCAGTGTTATGAACACAGGTGGGACCCAAACGCAGGACACGGACAGGGTGGTGTTGGTAAGGAAAGGTTTTATTGTAAGGGAGGATCTGGATGAGGGGCTGATGGCAGGGAACAGGAATCTGGTGGCTGCAAGGGGGAGGGATGGTGAGGAGGAGCGGGGCTTGGTGTGAGCGTGGGATGAGGGGAAGCATGGCAGGCAGGGGTAGCTTGGAGGCTAGGAGGTGGCTGGCAGGCAGGCAGGGAGACTAGCAGGAAGACAGGCAGGCGGTTGATGATCCTGGGATACAAGAAAGGCTGGTTAGTCACAGGAAACACAAAGGGACAAAGTCGCTAGAAGTTCTAACTAGATTTGGCCTAGAAGCGTATCTACCACTGAGGTTGAAACAACAATCGGGCCAAGAATGGTTGAAGAGCCGGGGTAGATATACTGCAGACGATGAGCTGATGAGAGGCAGGTGAGCAGACTGGGAGAGGTGATGAGCCGATTGCAGACAGGTGTGCAGGATGAGCAGAGCCGGGAGCCAGGAGAACGAGGAAGGGAGACCACGCCCACGCCAATACACACACAAACAAAACATAGACAGTGAGAGAGACAGATAGGGGAGCACTGGGAACACAGGGAAGGGGAAACACTAGGGAACCTTCTGGGGGTACGGCCACGGCTGTAACACCCAGAGATCCTGACACTGCCTGTATGCAGGGTTTCACTCTACTCAAGTGCTGTCTTGATTCATTTGTGAGCTTAATGTGAGATTTCTGTCACCTGCTGAGCTCCAAAGCCAGTAGAAAGCTTAGCCAACGTCTGTTGCACTCTGATTCAGAATTGTGAATACCTTGAAATAGTCCCACATTATGGTTCACTGATAATCTAGTCTTTTGACCCCTACCTGTGTGCCCTGACCTCCGTCTCTGTGTCATCAAGTCCAAAACCCTAGATACAGACAGAAAAATAAGAGCTAGAGAGAGGGGGTAGAATTCTGCACAGGTCAAAAGACAGACTTGAACACACAATGCTGTGAATACATAGTATGTGCCTTAGCCCAATGAACCACCTCAATACACCACAATGACTTTGTCATGAAGTGTAACTTGTTCTTTGTCCATGACACATAAGGGACACAGAGGGCGTCTACTCACTGTTTTTCACCCAGCAATTTGTTCAAAGCATGTACATACAGCAAGAGACACACAAGGCCATGTTGTCTACCCTTAAATGTAAAAAAAAAAAAAAAAAATTGTAACAAGGTGTACTCTTTCTGTAGTATTTCTTCCAAATACTACAGCCAAAATCTGTATCACTAGCACCACATCTATCACAGCACTTTGGAATAAAAAGTGCTTTCAATCATGCACATCAGCAGGCTTTTAAAGAGGAAGAGAGCATTGTTCCGTGGCCACTCAGAGGTAGCATTGATGTGTAAATCATCTCTCACAAACTCCCCTCTCTTGCCTGAATACAGAGGAAGTCCAATTTCTATTAAGTAAATAGATAAATACAGTAGAAATGGACTTGGAAAGACGTTCCATTGGGGGACTAAGATGCTGTGGTCCAATATTCCCTTATTCTTTTCAAAGACATTCAGAATGGGCCAGGGAGACTAAACTTCAAAAGAAAGTCACTCCCCACTGAACCACTCTCTTGACTCTCCTGAATGCCAGTTATTCCAGCCAAGTATGAGGTATTGTAGAAGCTATATAGCAAAGTTAAATAAATAAATAAAGCAGGGATGCAACATCACCTCATGTTTTATTCATGCCCCTCCACTTTCATAAGATAAGGGGTGTCATTGTTGCGCCAGCACAAAGTTAGTGGAGGTGTTTTTTTTAGGAAGATGGTAAGAATCTTTCACCTTCAATGTTTGCTAAAAGCTATTGCACTGTTCCAATCACAACGGCACATTGAACTTGGTAAAATAATGTGTCCTAAAAGAAAGAAGAGAAACCAAACATGATAAAGTACTTTCTACTACAAATCTACAAATCTTGGTCCAGGCACATGTACTGAATGTGAAATTGATATCACTCTACGTAGAGACACAATATATAGTTTGTTTGGAAATTAAAAGAAATAGCCTTGGAGGTTAGCCAAGAGGAGCCTCTGTCCTCTCAGGCTATAGGTTTGTTTTCCTGAGCAACATACACACATGCATGCATACACACATTGGTATTGCATACACAGACACAAGTGCACAGGAACACACACACACACACACTTGCTCTCACACACACACACACTCACTCTCACACACACACACACACACACACACACATCGTAGTTTTCCAGTAAACAGATTTGTTGTAGATGGAATTTCTACATCAGTGAGGTCGAGGAAAACACAGGAAAGGGCAGCCTGGGATGGCTTGCATGGTATTTTCTTGTGCCTACCTGAGTCTGATAGCTTGTGCTGATATATTTGCTTTGACATTTACACTAGCCTCACTGTATTCCCTAATTATTGAACAATTTCACCATAAAATACAATTTAGTGGTTCAAATGAAGCTGCCTGAAATCATTTGGCTCTGGCGAAACTTCTCTCTTCTGTTGTTTTATTAATTTGTTTTGCTATATTTTCTTCTTTTGTCAACCTGCCCACTGTATTTGCTCCAAAGACTTTTCAGCATTGGAGTCTCTGTGTAGTGCTTAGTTTAGTCACAGGGCAACATTGCCCCCTGTTGGTTGTACATGAGATAACCTTTAAATCCACACAGATGCAGTCACATCAATGCCAGAACCACACTTAACTGCTTTGTAGTCATAAACCATTGCTTGTTATAGTTGATCACCGATCTTGTCTATATACCTATTATATTAATGGAATGACTACACTACCCTTGCAACACAGGTAAGTACAAAAACTCCAAACCACATTACCACATTTACAAACTATAATTGATAATTGTCAGGCACTCCCACCGGCAAATATAGACACTTCATCCTCCCCTTTGTTGAATCACAGTGTCCAATAATTTACAAATATTTCCTAGAAGGAAGCTGAGGAGCGCTGCTTTGCTTAACAGGTGTCAAAAAAGGTCACATCAAAAGACAAATAAGGAAATTAAGCTCTTTGTTTGTAGTTGAGAAGGCTGATCTCCTGAAAATAATAGTCCAAGACTCACAAAGGTTAAAAATTTGTTATATAACTTTTTAATATATGGTCTACGCCTATGCGTTTAAATTTACAGTCTTCATCAGGGCATATAGAAACAAACAGAAGCCCTTGCTTGTATAGAGGCTAGCATTAGGTGAAGGCAAAATTGGCAACACGTGCAGCATAATAGCAGGAAGTGGATGTACAAATATACTACCAATCATCTATTAAAATACACATAAAACAATCAGGGCTGGATTAACCAACCACAGGGCCCCTGGGCACACATGTCCTATTGGGCCCCCCTCTTCTCGGTACGCACCCACACACTGTAACTTACGATACTAGCCTGTTCACAAACAATCCAAACGTAAAGCTTTTACAGGTTCAAAGTACATCTGAAACATAGCTATTACAAACTGCCATTCCTTCTATCTAGAGCTGGCTCATTCAATTTGAGAGTGATAACATTTGTCCAAGGCAAAGTGACAGGAATGAAGGACCAAAATTATTCGGTTGTTAAATTGTTACATGTTGTTAAATGATGAAATATATTGAAAAGGTTTGACTGTCTGTACCTAGACCCCCCTGCCCCACTAGTATATAATTAGTGCTCTGTATCTTAGTTGGATGATATTCACTAAATGCACTGCTCATACAATACAAACATACAATCAATAGTTGGCAGTTTAATGTGGTTAGGGTCTCAATATCAAAACAAATCGTGTTTAGGGCCCCCAATGTCAGTAGAAGCTGTGACTTGGGCCCCCATAATCACTCAAAACTGTGGCCCACGGTTAGGGACCTGAGGCAGGTCAGTGTGTATCAGGGTCCTGCCTGGCTGCACATTTAAATAGAAATTAGCGAAATGTTGCAAAATGCATTTAACTGGGACGTGGGACTCAGAATATTTTGGGCATGTACCCCTCCCCTCCTCTCACTCTGTACTCTGTTTCCCCCTCTCATTTTTTTTAATAATTAAGTATTTCTTGTCAATTTATAATTTCTCTATGGAAGTTTTTTTTCTGAGGAATTTCCTGACGCTTTTAACATTTGGTGTTGGATGCTTTATGTGAGCCATAGCTGAATTTTTTTCAGGATTTGAATATATTTTCTACTTGAATAGATGACTGGTAGTATATGTGTACACCCACTTCCTGCTATTAATTATGCTACCTGTTGCCAATTTTGTCTTCATGTGGTAGCTAATGCTAGTCTCTATGTAAGCAAGAATTCTGTTTGTTTCTATACACCCTGATGAAGACTGTAAGTTGAAACACTTAGGCTTAGCCCATATATTAAGGGCTTTTTAACCTTTGCAACAAATTAGTGTGGCTTGGACTATTTCTTTTGGGGAGATCAGCCTTCTTATCTACTAACAATGAGCTTCATTCCATCTTTTTTGCGTTTTGAATTCAAAAATATTAACACGTAACTATTTCATAGCAAATTTCAAAGGGGCAGGTTAATACCACCACAGAGTCGTAGACAAATATTTTTTCTCATTCTTCATCTTGCTCAGCTACTGCCTTAGTAGGTATCTGTGCCCAGGGACCCTTTGTCTCATAATCCGCCTATGGGTTCAGGGCTAACACAGGTCTTTTTATAGACTTCACTGAAATGTTATTGAAAACTGGTTCTAAGAATAGAATGTTTTCCCGTGGTTTTAAATATTTTTGAGAATTTCTCCCCACTGTTAGAGGTGTGATTGTGTGATTATTGTGTCTCCTGATTTCACTTTGTGGCAGTAAATGTCTCTGCAATTTAACAACTCTTTTTAAAATAAAAGTCTACACATAAGCAAATGTAAGTATTTGCAAGTGTTTAAATATTCTCTTAACTTGAGCTCCCAAAATGTAACCTGGACCACATGAAGCACAGGATTGAGATGGTCTCAGTAGTGGTCCTAAACGCAGCCGGTGTTTTCCGTATTGGAAAGGGTCACAATGATTGCTCTTCCTATAAATATAAAATAGGTATAAAATAAGTATGTATGTTTCACATTTTGTACCAACATGCAAATTGCATTAGTGTACCAGCTCAACAGTTTATTGTTTTTGAGAGTATGGAACACGCCATCAGGCCTGTATCCACCATGGCCTTCACAGTTGACCTCCCATTAACAACAACTGGAGTGATAAACAAGCTGTCACTTCCATGGAGACAGTAGTCACGTTTCCATTCGGGTTTTGCGCCAATTCTAAGCAAACTTTTGAAAAGTCGATAATCTTAAAATGCGAATCATGTGAGTTTCCATTAACGGCTTAAGTGAATAGGCGTGTGTGCGGGGTGAGACAAAATCACAGTAAAAAATGGAGAGTGCAAGAGTTACGTGCTATTGGAGAATTAATAATTATTTTGTCCTGTAATCTACTGGTGGCTGTATTTCTTGCTTCCCAGCGGTAACAACGACTACATGCTATGGCCAATATTTTAATGGAAGGAGAAATGCCCATTCAGCGATGGTCACTGTACATCTGGTAAAGGAGACACACCAAACAGGCATTTTACAGAGAGCCTTTGGGTGCAACACTTGAGGATGTCCAGAACAACATTTTATCTACTGTGCAGGATTATCGGGCCGTTCGTCGGTCACCGACCACCGGTTACGACAGAGAAGCGCATCGTGACAGCGCTGTACAAGCTGGCCACCTGTGCAGTTGTGGCAGAAACGTTTGGTGTCAGCAAAACGACGATTGTGTGTACGTGGTGTGCCGGGCCATACGCTTCAAGATGTTGAGCCGGTACATCACCTTACGTGACGTGGCTGAGGCGCAGGAGATAGCGCAGCGCAACTACGTGGCACGCCATGAGCTACAGGTCTGTGGCGCACCGGATGGTACCCATATTCCCATCCTTGTACCATCCAAGGGATATCGGGACTATGTCAACAGGAAAGGATGGCCATCTATTGTCCTGCAGGCGGTTGTGGATGACAAACTTATGATCAGAGACGTTTGTGTTGGGTCACCTGGCAGCGCACATGACGCAGCTGTGTTCACCATGTCTCGACTGTACAGGTATGATCATTTTAACAGCCAATCTCTTGTTTAATTAATCTAATTTCAACATTATGGAACTCTTTTTTTCAACATTACAGAGAAAATGTTTAGTGCTTTATTATCAGTCATTTCATAAGGCATAACTGGTGGCTCCACTGATTCACCCATATGCCTGTGTAGGCTATGTTGCTCATGTTTATAATATATTATTCATGTTTGTACTCCTATTATTTACAGATTTCCTGAGATACACCCTCAATCCACAGTTGAAATAGAGGGGGTCCAGGTGCCACTACTGATTGCCGGAGACCCTGCATACCCGTTACTACCCTGGGTCATGAAGGGCTTCTCTGGACCTAATGTAACAGAGGAAGAACAGGCCTTCAACCAACACCTAAGTGGCATCCGTGTGAAAGTGGAGCACACATTTGGACACCTCAAAGCAAGATGGCGTATTCTTGCCAAACGGTCTAATATAGCCTGTTCCTTCATGCCGACAGTTGTGGTTGCATGTTGTGTCCTCCACAATCTCTGTGAGAAAGAGAATCAGGGACTGCCACCACCTGCACCAGAGCCCCCTGGCAATCCACAGCCAGCTCATCGACACCATCAGGAACAACCCAACAGAACAGCCCTTGCAATCAGACAAGCTCTTGTCCGGCATGTGGCAGTCAGGGCCCACCAGGCTGCTTCCTAAAGGAAGGACCATTGAGGAAACACCAAACACAGACTTCTCACGACATGTATATAGTTCAACCACTTCACAACCTTTTCTCTACACTCTGCCTTCCTTGATGGGTTTTTTTATGGTTAAATTGTATGTGAATCAATTCAGGCTTTGTTTATTTGTAATGAGTTGAATTACATATTTGAGATAGCTTTTCTATTTTTTCTTGAAAGAAAACACACATTTTACTTTATTTTTGTCTTTATTGCTTTTTTACAGCAGTGAGTAACATTTCTGTTCTTTTAATACAAAAAACAGGCCTTTACAAAATAGTTTCTTTAGCAAAAACCCTTTGAAGAAAAATAGTTGGCATTTCCTTTGGTTTCCAAGTGGCCTGTAACATGGTACTGTACGTAAACCAAGTTACAGAATCACTGTAAATGTTGATGTTCAAATAACTTATTTTGTATTTACCTAAGTACCTAACTACTCATGACTTTTGATACCATTCATTATGTACTGTATTTCAGTCATAGTAACACTAAATTGATTAAGATTTGACTAAAAGTAACAGTCAACAAATGGCTGCAGATAACAGAACAATAACTTGAGGTAGAAGAACATTATACCAACTTAAGCATTAAACTATATTCCTGCTGCCTAACGGTTTTAGGAATGAAATTCCCCAGACTGTATTTCCTATTTAAGGTAAGTTAAGGTATGTGGTGAATGACATCTGTGAATCATCATCAACAGTATGTGTGTTAGGAGATGTAGTGTGGTGCTGGCTGGAGGAGGTAGATGGGTGCTGGTTGGTGTAGGTAGATGGGTGCTGGTTGGTGTAGGTGGATGGGTGCTGGTTGGTGTAGTTAGATGGGTGCTGGCTGGAGGAGGTAGATGGGTGCTGGTTGCTGTAGGTAGACAGGTGCTGGTTGTAGTAGTTAGGTGGGTGCTGGTTGGTGTAGGTAGATGGGTGCTGGTTGGTGTAGGTAGATGGGTGCTGGCTGGAGGAGGTAGATAGGTGCTGGTTGGTGTAAGTAGACAGGTGCTGGTTGTAGTAGTTAGGTGGGTGCTGGTTGGTGTAGGGAGGTGGCTGGTGGTGGTAGGAAGGGAACTGAGATGCTTGGGAAGATGAAAGATCCAGGACTGTGTTGTAATTACCAGGTTGTTATGCTCACAAGCACGTGCATGCCTCTCTGCTGCTTTTGCAGATCGCTCAAAGCACTGCACGGCTTGAGTCAGCACAGTGGTAATGGACTGCAGTGTGGCTTGATCTTTCTGGGCTTGTTCTTGCTGTTGTTTCAGGAAGGCATCATACATGCTCTTCATTTCCCTTGCTCCAGATGTTGACCATCTCTTCTTCTTTGAAGGCTGCCTCCAGGATATTTGGCCACTTGGTGCAGTTGACCCCTCCTGCTAATTATGATAGCTTACACCAGATCCTCACCCAACAGCTTTAATGCCAATAGGTGAAAAAGGACTGATACCAGGTTTGTTTGGGTTTTTTAGGGATTGTGCCTGGAAAGTGCACATTTTGAGGTATCCATGAACTTACTAGAAACAGTCCAAATACACAGATGATACATGTTGCAGAATGTAGTCTTAGCTCTTATATAAATTATAATACATGTATTATTACCTTCAGATTCAGTGCAGTCGTCGGTTTCTTGTCCATTAATATTGCCGTTGTCATCTGTTAATTAGGACAGTGGATATTACACTAACGTTACCACATAACGTTATGTGCTTTCAGTTATCATGTTCGACTAGCTTTCAACATTAAGCAAAAACCTGATACCTCAGCTGTTAATAACAGAGCTGAGCGATGCAAGTATGGGCCGTCCAAGGATTTCTTCAATTTCATCGGTGGTCTGTTGTTGTTTACTATCTAAAATTGCGGTCACATTTTTTTCACAGATGAGATTAAGGAACACACATTTCCTCATCAGTCCAAACAAACCGCTTCTCTGGGTAGGCTGGGACACCTGACACTCTGCATGTGCTAGCTATTTCCTGAATGTGTTTGCTGATTCCACGTCACCGTACACTGCACTTAGCTCTCTCAAGGCACTTCACTATGCCTTGGTGACCATCATGTATACGTTGCAGTATCTCATCTCACCACTACTGTTGTACAGCACTATCTCTTGGGAAGTCGTAAGATAATGTCTGGATGCATGATAGGCTTTTACCTTGAGTGGCACATCTGCTGAATACTTCGGCCATCCATCGGTCACAAAGTGCTTGACCAACTGCAACTCAGCATCCTGCAGTGCCCAATCCACTCTGGTTGTGCGCTGGTCCATTGTTTTCTTCTGTCACTAGGAGACTGGGTGGCCTAGAGTTAAGGCCACCCAGTCTCACCAGCATTAATAAAAGCAGCTTCCCCGCTTTGTTTGTGGAGTACTTTGGGCACGATTAAAAGACCAGCATTGGAGGATCTAAGGGGTTTTTGTGGTTGATAGGATATTAAAAAGTCAGAGATGTATGAAGGTGCTATGCCATTAAGAGCTTTGTAGGTAATTAAAAGGACCTTAAAATCAATTCTAAAAGAAACAGGGAGCCAATGCAGTTCAGCTAAAACAGGAGTGATATGCTCTCTCTTCTTGGTCTTAGTTAAAAGTCTAGCGGCAGAATTCTGTATGAGTTACAATTTCTTTATAGACTTTTTTGGGAGACCAGTAAATAGTGCATTGCAGTAGTCTAATCTACTAGTGATAAAAGCATGAATTAGTTTCTCAGCATCCTGTTGTGTTAAAAATGGTCATACTTTGGCAACGTTTCTCAGGTGGAAGAAAGCTGTCTGGGTCACTTTACTAATATGGGGTTTAAAACTTAAATCCGAATCTAAAATGACACCTAGACTTTTAACTTGTGATTTGGTCTGGTGAGCCAGGCTCCCGAGCTTACTAAAAAGGGTGTCTCTCTTTGATTTTGATCCAAGTAAAAGTATCTCTGTTTTATCCTCATTCAGTTTTAAAAAGTTGTCACTCATCCACTGATTTATAGAGGCCAAACAGGCGGTCAGGGAGCAAAGGCTGTCTGGGTTTGTTGGCTCAACAGAAATGTAAAGTTGGGTATCATCTGCGTAGCTGTGGAAATTAACATTATGTTGACTAATGATGTCACCTAATAGAAGCATATACAGGGAAAATAGCAAGAAACCAAGACAGCTCCCTTGGGCTACACCGAAAGGTAAGTCATGTTTTACAGACACATGATCCCCTAGACTAACATAAAATTATCTCCCAGTAATGTAGGTTTGAAACCAGTTTAAAACACTATCAGAGAGACCAACCCACTTCTCAAGGCAGTGAATTAAAATGTTATGATCAATGGTGTCGAATGCTGCAATCAAATCTAAAAGAATAAGGATTGACACTTGGTTTAAGTCAGTAGCAAGTCTAAGATCATTTACTATTTTGACTAAGGCTGTTTCTGTGCTGTGATTGGATCTAAAACCTGATTGGAATTTCTCTAGGATATTGTTTCCATTGAGGAAGGCATTAAGCTAATTAAAAACCACTTTTTCAAGTACTTTGCTCATGAAGGGTAGGTTAGATATAGGCCTGTAATTACTAAGGATAGTATTATCTAGATTCGACTTTTTAAGTAGAGGTTTCATTGCAGCAGTCTTAAAGGCAGTAGGAAATATACTTGTTTCCAATGAGGTATTCATTATCTTAAGAATAGAGGGAGCCAAACTATCATATACATACTTGAGGAATGTACTAGGGACTGGATCCAGAGCACATGTTGAGGAGCTGGTCTGGGTTACAATTTTGCTGAGTTCAGATTATGTAATATTGCTAAAACATCTCAATTTTGGGGGGCTGTTTTTGGGTGTGTCACCAAACGTATTAGCTGTATTAGCAATGCCCGCCCTTACAGAGGTGACTTTGTCTTTAAAAAAGCTTGCAAATTCTTCACATTTCAAAGCAGATGCCTGACTGAGTGTGTCGAAGGGGGTTGGATTTAGTAGTCTATCAATGGTGGAGAATAAAACCCTAGAGTTTCCACTATTCTCTGTAATAATTTTAGAGAAGTGGGTCCTTCTCTCACTTCGAACAGTTTTATTATAAGTAGCAATTTTTTCTTTTAGAATGGCACAGTGAACATGTAGCTTAGTTTTCCTCCATGTTCTTTCAGCTTTCCTACAGGATCTTTTTAGGTCACCAAGATTTTTGTTCATCCAAGGCGCCACTTTGCTACAAGACCTCTTTTTAGTCTTTACAGGAGCTACTCTGTCAAGTATGGCACCCAGTTCACTGTTGAAGGCATCTACCATTTCGTTAATAGAATGATTAAAAATATTTGGATCTATGGAATCTGTTAGCTCGGCAAACTGCTGCTCTGCTCTAGTGTCCAGGTGCCGTGTTTTAATTGTAGTTTCAGGATGATTTGCTAAGGCATTTAATAGGACATTCAAAAATACACAATAATGATCAGACACATTAATATCGTTCGCCAATAGATCAGTGACATTTATCCCTCTGGAGATGACTAGATCAAGAGTGTTACCAATGTTGTGGGCAGACCCAGTAACATGCTGTTTTAACTCTAGGCTGTCTAAAATGTGAAGGAACTTTATGGCTTTGGCATCAGTCTTCTTATCTTATTCACGTGGATATTGAAATCGCCATTTACAATTATCCTATCATAACTAGTGATGATGAGCGACATAAGTTCAGAAAACTGATCGAGAAAACCTGCCCATAGTTTAGGAGGGCGGTATAATGTTAGTAGGAGTATAGCTGGTTCAGCCTTCAGAGTGAAGGCAATATACTAAAATGAAGAGAAATCACCAAAGCTGACCCTAGTACAACTATATTTGTTTGAGAAGATAGTGGCAATTCCACCCCCTCATTTTCCCTGCCTAATTGAGTGGAAGAAATTGTAATTTGGGGGACAGGTCTCAACAAGGACAGCCGCACCATCCGAGGTGAGCCAGGTTTCAACAAGAAACAGGAAGTCTAATTTCTTTTCAGAGATAAAATCATTGATTGTAAAGGTCTTAGTAGTGAGAGTTCCTACATTCAGTAGAACCATATTAGTTAAAGATATGTCTGGTTGTAGTGGAATATGCCAAGGTACAGTTAAAATATTAGTTGGGTTTCTAAAATTACAATTTTGTCTGGAGCCTTTGCTTTTCACTGTACATCGGGTAGAAATCAAAGTCGGTATAGGTCTTGGAGATGGAGTCTCTGCATTAGAACTACAGGCATATGTCATGGTATTACATGAAACAGTCAGATCTGAGGTAGTGATGCCTGAAGTTACCCTGTAGAAAATACTGCCTGATCCATTGACATGCACTGTGTTATTAGAATCAAGACCTGGGGAGCATGGATCAGCAGTACTTTCTACAGTATGTCAATGCCTGAGGGAGGAGGCCATGTTGTCAGAGAGTAACCTGGCTCCTCTTGGGTTTGGGTGGAGACCATCATGCTTCAGTAGGCTGGGCCTCTCCCAGAACAGGTCAAAGTTGTTGACAAAAGGGACCCCTAAGGAGGCACAGTAACCTTGTAGCCAGGTGTGAAGGTGTGTACCATTAGTTGGTATAGTCATTGGTTTACCAGTAATGATCTCATGAGGGGTCAATTTATGCTTCTTGACAGGAGTGGATCTGATTGGTTTGTTTTTCGAAATCCCATTGTGTCTTCAACTAACCCTACAGATTGGAGATGGTATAGACAGTGTAGTCTCTGTTTAATCCCTATTGATTTACAGAGTTCAGTCATCTGCCAAGTGAAATGAGCACCTCTCTCTGAGATGATACTGTGTGGAATGCCAAATCTTGGAATAATGTAATAACTCTACAACAGAGGTGGAATCAGCTTTCCATGTTTCTCGCCAGTTTGAGAACATGTCTATACATACAAGAATATTTTCATAACCATCACACTTTGACTGCTTCAAAAGATCGATGTGGGGAAGGGTGTGTTAACATCACTGTTTGCACTGTTTTCCCTGGATTGTGTTGTTGACAGATTAGACTTTGTTCACAGTATTTTTTGAGCGTAGTTTGTAAATCCTGGAGCACACCAGTCTTTTCGCAGTAGTTGACACATCCCCCCTTTGCTCACATGTGACATTCCATGTGGCTAACCACGGGAACAGAGAGGTGGGAGCCACAACACAGCCGTTACTGTGGACTAGGGCTGCACGATTATGGCAAAAATCATAATCACGATTATTTTGATTGATATTGAGATCACGATTATTTAACACGATTACTCATTGACTTTGGGAACATCATGCATTTATTGAACTTTTAAAAAAACCCCACTGGATTTCTTTGAAATTTAAATATAATTGAACTGAAAAACAAAGAAATAAATGCAAATAAATAAAGAAAAGTAAAAAAAATGAGATAAATAACTAAAATAAATAATAGATACAAAATAAATAACACCGACTATGTTGTAGATAGCTGTGCAGATTTGGTCTGGGCTTCACATTTAACAGCAATAGATATGCTATAGCTGACATGCTTCTAAGAGTCCTCCAATTAATTTTGTCACGGCTCTTGCTGTGACTCTAGTTTTCCTTGTGTTTCTCGTTGTTCCCTTCCCCCTGTGTGTCTCCGCCTCCCTGGTTTGTCTTTCTGTGTTGTCTGTGCATGTCGTGTGTGGCGTGGGCGTGGCTCCCTCTCCTTCCCAGCTCCTGGGTTCCTGAGTTGCCGACACACCTGAACCTCATCACTCATCACCTCCTGTATATCAACCCCGGCGTTCCTACCAGTGGTCGCCAGATTGTTCCACCAACTCCGTGGTAGACACACTCTCGGTCGCGCTACACTTTCATGTCTGGACTAACCTTGTGTACCTAGTTCTGCTCATGTTGATCGTGTCTCTCCTGTGCCCAGGATTTCCTCCATGAGTCTCTCCACCTGCCCGCGCCACATCTGCCAGCCACCCAGCTTTCCTGCCTGTCCGCCAGCTCGCTATACACCAACCTGAGCTCCAGCCAGCCGTTTCGCTCGCCGGATAACCCGCCAGCTAGTCAGCTCGCCGGTCAGCCCAGCCCCGATCATCCTCCCAACTCCGGCTGCCTGCCTTCATCTCTCCACCTCTAATTCCTACCTTCAATAAACCCCTTTACCTTGTACACTTTGTCCATGTCTGCATTTGGGTCCAAGAAGACAAACCATTCCTAACAAATTTTCCATGTTTGACAGGATGTGATAAATCCTCGGTTTACCCACAGTGTACCAAAATCATGCACACATATTTAGAGTCAGTGTAAATTATAACAGTTTTACCTTCAACTAATTGGCAGGCTCTCGTCAGTGCATGCGGAGCTTGAGGGTGGCAGGGTGGC
The DNA here is from genome assembly GCF_048128805.1 of Centroberyx gerrardi. NCBI lineage: Eukaryota > Metazoa > Chordata > Actinopteri > Beryciformes > Berycidae > Centroberyx > Centroberyx gerrardi. The sequence continues at coordinate 18,919,108 of NC_135998.1, read as the reverse complement.
AATTATTTAATAACTGAAAAATTGTGACAAATTGCATAACCTGTGTATGGCACTCCATTTTCTCTCTGTAGAAAAAAAGGTCAGAGTTGAAAGAGGAGTTTCAGAGAGGTCACGGCGGGGTCTAGATGAGCATGAAATGACATCCGTTAGTGCTGACCGATAAATCGTATTTTCATCGTCATTGCGATATGAACATGCGCAATAAACACATCGCAAAAGACTGCCTGAAACGCAATGAATAAGAAAAATCATTTTATTACACGCACCATGCATTCACACTCAGCATGCGAACATTTGACCTATCAGATGGAGCCTGGGACCCTGGGAACATACTGTTATTGCTCAGGATATTAACACTCGTGTCTGGGGCTTCCAGGGCTTGGTCGCCCGTGCATGTGATTCCCGGAGATGAGCGTTTGGCTGCCAGGCTAAAGGATGTGGGCTTACCTGTTGCCTCGCAGCCCCGGCACTGATCCGGTGCTCGTCACTCGCCAGCTCCCTCTCCGTGGTTCAACACTGTTTGGCTTCGGTGCTCACTTGACAGTTCATTTATAGACATGTAACACGCGGACAAGTAACTTGAAAACAAAACTCTGTTAGGAGAGGGGAAAACTTGACGGACCCTCCCTCTCCGTCATGACACTCAAAATTGCCTTTCGAAAAACCCAAACCCCACACCTGTTCGGAGTCTCCCCCTTTCAAACTTCCACCGGCTCCGTGATTAGGTAAGCCCACCCCCTTAGCCTGACAGCCATGCAGAACAGCCAATAGGGAGATGGTGTGCCGTGACATTTCCTCCCCACATAAACAAAAAAAAAACTTGACACTAAACTAACATTTAATGATCCTTATTTACAAGGTTTTGTTTTTTTTTCTTTCTCGTTTTCAAAAAACGTTATCACTTTTCCTATTTTTCATGTAAAATACTTACTAAGCCCACTCGAAGCTAAAGGAGAAAATTCCTCACAAAGGTCTACGATCCATCATGTAGGCTAACCCAAAAATTCTCTTCCTAATTAGATTTTAATTAAATTATTATTTCTTTTTTATTTCAAGAGATGTTTTTGTTGAGTTTAGAAGAAAATATTTTAAAGGGAGCAGGGGAAATTAAACTTTAATTTCTTATAGTTATAATGTCTTATTTAAATTAATGTTCTGTTTAATTGGTTGGGTATTCATGTGCAATTTGTTTGAGATTTAAAAGAGGACAAAGATGTGGCTTGCCTGATCTCCTCCGGCAAATCATTCCAGAGCGACGGGGCCCTGATAGCAAAGGCCCGGTCGCCCCTGGTTTTCAATCTAGATCTTGGAATCTCTAAAAGGGACCCACCGGAGGATCTCAGGCTACACTTAGGCTCATATGGGATTAAACATTCATTGATATACTCAGGGGCCAGTCCCATCCGGGCCTTAAAAGTGATAATTAAAATCTTAAAATTGATTCTAAAACGCACAGGTAGCCAGTGAATTGAAGCTAAAATTGTATTGCTAAAATGTACTCTTTTGTTAGAATTAGTGAGGAGTCTGGCAGCGGCATTTTGAATTAACTGAAGTCTGGAAAGGTTGTGTTTGCTTAAGCATGAGTAGAGTGAGTTACAGTAGTCTAGACGGGATGTGATGAATGCATGAATGACAATGTCCAGGTTCTTGGGAGACAGAAAGGACCGGATCTTAGAGATTCTGCGTAACTGGGTAAAACAAGACTGAACAATTATTTTAACATGCTGATTGAAATTATTATTATCAAAAGTGACACCAAGATTTCTGCAGCTAGTGGTGATACTGGTGGTGAATGAACCAAGTTGTGGTGAAATGTGATTACGTGTGGTGTCTGGGCCTATGATAATGACTTCGGATTTGTCTGTAAAGAAATAAAGCTGTGTCATCTGCGTAAAAATGTAAACTAATATTGTGTCTGCGGATTATGTGTCCTAGTGGTAACATGTAAATGGAGAAAAGCAGGGGGCCAAGGACTGACCCCAGAGGTACTCCACAAAACAAAGATTCTGTGGAAGATCTGCAATCACCAATAGCAACACTAAAAGTCCTATTTCGGAGATACGAATAAAACCAGTCTAACACAGAGCCAGAGATGCCAACCCATTCTTTAAGACGCTCAATTAAAATTTATTGATCTATGGTATCAAAGGCAGCGGTGAGATCTAAAAGGATTAAAATAGATGAGTGGCCAGAGTCAGCTGCTAAAAGAAGATCATAAAGCACTTTGAGGAGTGCAGTCTCTGTGCTATGGCCCACTTTAAAGCCTGACTATTTTTTTCTAGAACCTTGGCCAGGAATGGAAGTTTGGAGATGGGACGAAAGTTGTTCAGGATAGTGGGGTCTAGTGAGGGTTTTTTGAGAAGCGGTTGGACTATTGCAGACTTAAAATGATCGGGGACAGTGCCAGATGTGAGAGAGGAATTGATTATGATTGAAATAAAAGGACAAACTAGCTGCAGGACTTCTTTAAGGAAGCGGGTGGGAAGGATATCAAGAGAACAGGATGCGGGCTTCATATTAGTAATGGTCTTGGCTAAATGATCAGTTGAGACAGGGTGAAATAAATTTAGAGAGCAGGACAAATGACTAGGAAGTTCGGGTGTTACAAGAGACAGTGGGGTAATTTGATTTCTTATTGTGATGACTTTGTTGGAAAAGAAAGATAGAAACTCCTCACAAATCTCTAGGGGGGGCAACTGTAGTGCGGCTAATAATATCAAAGAGCACCCTGGTGTTATGCTGTTTTTTTCTCAATGATCTCAGCAAAATAGTTTGCTCGAGCATTTTTAATTGTTAAGTGTTTTCATTAAGATTTTTAGACTGTCAAGGTGAACAGTTAGTTGTGTGGCCTTCCATTTCCGTTCTGCTTTACGACTCTACGATTCTCTTCAATGAACGAATTTCCTTATCCAGGGCTGAAAAGTATTTTTGGGCTTTCTTGTTTTAAAAGGTGCTACTCTGTCTAGAATGGCTGAACAGGTACTGTTAAAACCATTTAAAATATCATTGGTGTCCATTGAAGAGCAAATCTGGAAATCAGAGGAGGCAAATTCTTGGCAGAACATGGCGGCAGAAGTGGAATTTAAAATACGAGAGCATGTCTGACCTTCAAGTCGGTTTGAGATAATGGGCATGGTAGTGTTAAATAAAATACAATTATGATCAGTAACCCCAATATCAATGCAGAGTGTGTTGTTTAAAATAATTCCAGTATATAAAACAAGATCTAAGGTGTGGCCTTTGATATGGGTAGGACCAGTAGGAGCAAGAAGCAGATTAAAAGATTCTACCAAATTTAAAATCTCATTAGCTAAAGAATTCTCAGGGCAGCATACATGCACATTAAAATTGCCAAGAATCAGAATATTGTCAAATTTAAGGATAACAATTGATAATAGTTCTGAGAATTCTGTGATAAAACCAGTTGTGGATTTGGGTGGTCTATAAATCAGAATGCAGAGATACCGTGGATTGCCTGAAATAATAAAACAGAGGGCTTCAAAGGTAGAGAAAGACCCAAAGGTAATGTTGCAACATTTAAGACTATTCTTATAAAAAACAACTAGGCCACCCCCTCGGCCAGTTAATCTGGGCTGGTTCAGGTAGGAGTAGCCAGGGGGACAAGTTTCAACTAGGGGAACTATATTATCCTGGGTCAGCCAGGATTCGGTATCAGAAAGAAATCAAGATCATTACTGACAATAAAATTGTTACATAAAAATGATTTGTTAGAAAGGGATCTGACATTAAGAAGACCAAACTTAGTAGTGAAGACGGTGGGCTGAACAGCATCCAGAATTGGTTTACACCTAATTGAAATGAGGTTGCTATTGACATTTGAGTGATTTTTATTCCTAAAATGTAACTTAGCCCTGGGCAGTCTGGATTGGTTGTTGATCAGCACAGGAATAACAGAGGGACTATCTGGGATAGGGGCCTGCAGGGAAATATGTCAGTCAGATAAATTAGGTAAAGATTTCCACACATTTGACACAAATTGCTTCACCCCATGTCTGGATAGATGAATGCCGTCCCATCTAAGTGAATGTTCTTCGTTCCAAAATGAATCAAAGTGGTCAATAAAATCATAACCAGCAGCAGTACAGAAAGTCTGTAGCCAGGAATGCAGACTGAAAAGGCGGCTAAAACGCTCAGAGCTCTTCCTCAAGGTAGGAATTGGACCAGACAGAATACAGGTCTTTCCAAGGCTCTCAATAGTGGTCACTAATGACTCAAACTCATAGTGGAGTTCAGCCGATTGTCTCCTCATGACGTCATTAGTGCCCAGGTGCACAATCACAGTGTGGACAGAGGGATGCAAATCAATAATAGCAGGAGCTTGTTCAATCATATCAGCAACCTTAAAACCGGAGAAACAGTAAGTAATGGTTTGAGGAAGTTCAACAAATCTGACCATTGAATCACCTAGTAGCAGGACTTCATGTTGAGCGTCTGTGGAGTCAGCACCGTGACCGTAGACAGCGAGTTTGGGTTGAGCTGCCCGGTAAGCTGCTAACGCCCTGTTAGCAATGCTAGCATGCCGCCAGTTGTCTGGATGAGTAGAGTGGTACCTCTGCGTTGACTGCGAAGACAACGGTTAACCGACGGTTAAGCAGGGCCGGGCGCAGCAGAGGGGTCAGACATCCGCGGACGCTTGGATACGGGGGAGAGGTCTGGAGAGTGGACAGAGGAGTTGGAGACACGCTTCCTGATTCGGGGTGCACTCCTGTGGTCAGCAGGGAGTGGAGAAGATGGAGCCGCGAGCCCAGGTATATGTGGTCTATATATGGTACAGACTGAATCCCATTCCTCTAGCCACTTTTGCTTATTTTTTCGAACATCCTTGCGAATATCTTCTACGATTGCTTTTAGCTTCCTATGGCTCCAAGACTTGTAAACAACATCCTTGCCTACTGTAATCACTGTAATCAGTGGGGCCAAATTTTCTGTGTTCCGTTTCTTTTTAGTTTTGACTGTGATTACAGCGACATTGTGTTTTCAATAGGTTTGCCTTTGTTTCATTTTGTCATTGTATGGAATATTGGGATGTATGAGTACTGTAATAAACATGTTTTTTTCATATTTGTGTGTGGGACAATCTTTTGTATTGTCAGCAGCACTATATACACAGTCTTTCCAATTTAGATGCAAATACTTAGCATTTTCTCTGTCAGTGTTTACGCAATGATCAAAGGGTGCCAGTGACAGTGTTGTAGTGATTGATCGACTTTGTGTGTTTTGACGTATGTGGTTAATGTTTTGAGTTTTTTAGGTTCTTTTGCACAGGTGGTATATTTTTGTAAGAAACTGTTACACGTACAGTTTTAAGAATGAGGTTAGCGTTTTGGAAAATGCATCTAAGCGACTGAGAAAAACTGTATAAGAAGCTGCCGACAGGCTAAAGCTGAACCTGAAAATACATACTATTTATTCTGTTGATGGTATTTGTTTGGAATTACCACAGAATGCTAAACAGTAAAATTAAATATGCAAATGCACAGTGTTCTATATTAGATGCTGATTTTCTGTCTGTGCCAGTCTTTTATCCTATTGCCCCTTTCCATTAAGAATCATGGTTACAAACAGCATATCTCTATGTGTGTCAGTTGTCATCTTGTTGAGTGTTGATAGGACCTTGCTGTGTAAGAGTGTGAGCGCGGGGAGATTTTTCTTTCTACACTTGGGTGCCTTTATCACTGCGTTTCCAACACCAGTCAGTTGTGGACAAGCCTGGCGTCAAGGAAATTGAAGCTGACAGTGGATGCACTCAGACAATGCAGAAGGGATGAAGTAGGCTACACTTTTTAGGGCCCAAAGTGAGATATAGATCTAGTTTTTTCTAACTTACTTTATCATAAAAAGGGCAATGGGCCTTATTTAATCAAAAAGATGAATACCTCACACAATACACACTGTATACACAGAAATACTATGTACACCATATTCATGGCCTTTTTGAGGGCATATGTTCAAAATGAAAATGGCACATGTGGTAGGCTGGACCATATACCTGGGATTTATTTCTGCCTAGGAACACCTGGATACGAGGTTACACGTGTGGTGGAGTTAGAGGGGATGAAACAGAGACTAACCTTTACTTAACACACATATACACTTACTTTATATACATGTTACCATTCTTTTCTCAAATGGTCTTTGCTCCACAAATAAAAAAGAGACATAATCCAACTTGAACTATCTATTGTGTTATAGCAGGGTTAGCCAACATGGTGCCCGCGAGCGCCTGGTCGCCCGCAGGGAGCCAGTGAGTCGCCCGCAGGGCACGTTCTAAAAATAGCATGAGTCACCGGTAGAGCTCGGTCTAAAAATAGCCTAAATTGTCTTTATTTTTTTATTTTTTTCAATAACACTTGCATGAATGTAGAAAATAACTAGTTTAACATTGCATATAACATTTTAAAAACATAAATTTATTATGTATGTATAATTTATACCCCGTCTGGGGTCAAAGTTTAGCTTGACGTTACGTCGCGCGTCACCTCTTCTCACCTTCTCACTCGTTGATTCTATGCCAGCTAGCTACGATGATGAGCTAACTAAGTTAGGCTATTAACGGCATGAACAATGGCAGAAAAGCGGAAGAAAAAAACATACCACTTTCACGAGCAGTGGGAGGAAGAGTTCTTCTTCACAACAGTGAAAGAAAAGAGTGTATGTCTCATTTGTGGGGCGACTGTGGCGACGGCGAAGCGACACAACATAGAGAGGCACTTCAGTACATGCCACAAGAACTTCAATGCTAGCTACCCGCCAGGTAGCTCATTACGGGTAGAAAAAGCCCGTGAGTTAAAGGCAGCTTTGGGCAAACAGCAATCTTTTTTCACCAGGCCGGTGAAAAAGTCCCAAGCAGCAACGGAAGCTTCGTTTAGAGCTGCACATTTTTTGACAAAGAACAAGAAACCTTTTTCGGATGGCGATGTACTGAAAGGAGCAATGACAGTGATCGCAAACACCTTGTTCAAAGACGAGAAGAATGGGCCCGAAGTCATCTCCGCTCTCTCCGACGTCCAATTGGGGGCAAGTACAATCGCCAGAAGAGTGTCAGCTATGTCCGAGAACTTGACAGAGCAGCTGGACCGAGATCTGAGTACATGCAGGTGGTTTAGCATCCAGTGCGACGAGTCAGTGGACACCAGCAGTACGGCGCAGCTGATGGTGTTTGTACGAATGGTATTCCATGATTTATCCACGAAAGAGGAACTCCTGACACTACTGCCCCTGAAGACAACAACAAGGGGGGTTGATATCTACGACGTGGTGAAGGGGTATTTCGTGGAGAAAAAGGTACCGTTGGAAAAGCTGGTGTCTGTGACAACAGACGGTGCCCCCGCGATGACCGGCCGTCACACAGGCTTCGTCGCGCAATGCAAAGGTGACCCAGATTTCCCCAAATTTCTACATTACCACTGCATCATTCACCAGCAGGCGATATGTGCAAAAGTGATGGGCTTTGATCACATAATGACTCCGGTCATAAAGATCATAAACAGCATCCGCGCCAAAGCTAAACAACACAGGTCATTCAAGGTTCTGTTGGAGGAGCTGTCAGCTGAATATGGTGACCTGTTACTACACACTGAAATCCGATGGCTCAGCAGGGGAAGGGTTTTGCAGCGTTTTTTATCACTTTTGGGTGAAATCAAAGAGTTCATGGAATCCAGAGGGGAGGACGCCTCGCTGCTTCAGGACACTGAGTGGATACTAGACCTTGCATTTCTAACGGACATCACTGGGAAACTGAACCATTTGAACTGTGAACTGCAAGGCAAAGGTAAGACTGTCTCTGACATGATCAGTGCTGTAAACGCATTTAAAGCCAAGATGAACATTTTCTCTGTGCATTTACAGAGAAAGAAATTGCTGCACTTTCCCTCTGTGCAGTCAGTGCTGAATGACAATGCTTCTGCATCTGGGGCCTTGGACAGGGCTGCAGAAAAGTACTCTCAACTCATAAATAGACTTGGGCAAGAGTTCGAAGACAGGTTCTGTGACTTTGATAAGCTGGAGCCATGTGTGTCATTCATTTCAAATCCTTTCATGCAAGTGGACATGACATGCATTGCTGAGCAACTAAGTGCAGCATTCAACTTGGATGCTGGTGAGGTAGAGATGGAAATTCTCACGTTGCAAAGTGACATTCACCTCAAAGCCCACCAGGGCTCGCCAAACTTTTGGTGCCTTGTGGACCCAGAAAAGTACAAAGGTGTATTCACAGCAGCTATGAAAGTTGCCTGTCTTTTTGGTTCAACCTATCTGTGTGAATCAGCCTTTTCTGATATGAACTTCATTAAGAACAAACACAGAACACGCCTTACTGATGCACATCTAGAAGACTCAATCAGAGTTGCAGTGTCAAGTTATATCCCTGATTACAGTGCACTTGTGAACAGTATGCAATGCCAAGCTTCCCACTAAAAGACCTTTACAGCTAACTCTGTCTGTCTGCCATTTGGTAGTGTACAGTGGGTTTATCAGAGCTTATTCACTGAAAAACACGGTTGATGAGAGCAGTGAAAGTGAAATGTTTGTGTTATGTGTGAGAATATGGGAAAAAAACTATGCCATGTCTGAATTATTTCAATCTAATTGTTGAGATTAACAGAGAAATCATTAAACTTGCATGTTTAAATATATATATCTGTGTTTTCCTATGATCACTTGGTAAAACATTATTAATAATGATTGTGAGGAATCATTAACAGTAATTAGTGAACATAGACAGACAGTCTCCTAATATATGTAACCTATTAAATGCATAATATTCATTATTTAAAGGTAAACTGAGCAAATTTATATTATTCGGGAAGATTATATCAAACAAGTAGCCCTCCATATTACTCTCTACCGTTCAGGTAGCTCTCAGTCTCAAAAAGGTTGGTGACCCCTGTGTTATAGTGTCATGAAAAACATCTAACTTATACCACATGTTATCCACCATACCCCCAGAACAAACAGGAAACCAGGATATGGATGGTTCTGGGAAGCTAGAAAATAAATATGGCCTGTCCATATTTGTTTTCTGTGGCAGTTTTGAGAAGCGTTACCTCTGAGAGCAAAAAGGCCAAACATTTTTACTTCTATGGCAAAAAAAAAAGTAGCTGGCCATTACAGCAACAGCCTTCTGGGGGCTATGTTACTGCAAATGTGACCTCACTGTGGTTATGCTGATTTGGTGATGTGCAATTTGCGAACAAAGTAAGCTTCCTACATAACGTTAGATTACATTACAGTAGCTAACTGCAGTAACTGGCTACTTACTACTAGGGAGCTTGAAATTAATGAGTCTAAACAAGCTAGCTAGCTATGATATACAAAAAAAATGAGGACAAGTAACACTTCAAACATGAACTTTGATTGCCGCATCTGATTGCACTCAACTGAGTTTAGCCTTTATTAAACATGTATGATATAGGTGTAAACAGGGCAGGAAATTAAGCTTGCCCACGTACCCGAGGCGAGTGATTTAGAACAGTGGTTCTCCAACTGGGGATTGGGACCCCCCAGGGGGTCATGAGATAATTTTTCTTGTGAAATACTGAATGGCCTCCTCTGATAATTAAATGAAACGACATGAAAAGGGAAAAATCATTCTTTGGTTGAACTAATGGGGGTTGCGAGTAGACATATTATTATACTGTATATATTATATTATACTATATATTATTACATACATATTTTTAAGGGGTCACAAGCCTAAAAGTTTGAGAACCACTGATTTAGAGAATGGGAGGGTTCAGAAAAGAGAACACTAGCCCATTTGACAAGTGGTGAATTAAAAAACATCTAAGATTAATACTCAAGCCATGTATTTACAACTAACTTTGAGTTAAGGTGTCACTAAAATTTCAAAACCTGTAACGTCATTGCATGTCAATGTAGGCTATTGTTGCTTGTGTGTCTCTTCCACACTTGATAAAAACCAAACGCTCGTCACTGCCTCAGCTTGCCTATCAGAACTCTGCCCTGTTGCCATAGCAACAGTGCTCAAAGCTGAGGTGACAGACAGACAGGCAGGCAAGTCTTTAGCTCACTGACAGAAGTCGACAACGTAAACAACAGCAGCAGCAGCACTATGAACGAACATCATCCAAAAAACGGGAGTAGGCCTATAATTTTAAAGCACAGTTGCTCAGGGAGGTTTTGTTTTAAACTCTGCCTGTTTGTCTGTTAGCAAGATATCTCAGAAAGTTACCACTGGATTTGGCTGAAATCTGGTGGACAAGGATCAGTTGGTTAGGTTTTGGTGATGATCCGGATGTGGGATTTCCACTATTAAGACAATTATAATTTTTTAGCCATTCATGCTGCATTCATGTGTTCCATGACTTCCAAGTCGGCTGCTAAACAGCGTTGCATTCAAGGCTATTTTGCTCCAGGTAAATCAAACCTGGAAGACAAATTATAAACAAACATAAACTGTATGGCTGCAGATTTGCAAGTTGGAGAATTGGTCAGCATTGGCAGACTTGTGCTCTACCAAGTGCCTTGTAGTTTACCTTGTTAAACTTGAACATCACTTACATTACTTATACCGATCTAGTAATAATAAAATATGAAATGTACAAAAGAACATAAACTTGTGATTTGAGCCTGTCCTCCCCCAAAAAACGACCCCATGTCATTTGTACAAGCAGCTTATTACGACCTATAGTTACGTTTTAAAGTTAAGCGACCTCTAGCGGTCGTGTAAATAATGACAATGTGCTACGTTGGTCTGCGTCCACGTCACGTGACTGTCAAGTTTCTCTCTCAACATTGAAATAGCACGATGGAAAGTAAAGGTGTTGTGGTTGGGGATGGCAGATGGGCGTATACGTTCGCCTTCGATGTCGGCGACCGCGGTTCGATTCCCAGCGTTTCCAAATTTAACCATGACCAAAACATTTTCCTAACCTTAACCAAGTTGTTTTAGTTGCCTAACCATAACCCAAGTTGTTTTCATTTCACGTATGTGAGATCACGTTGGAAACACTCCTGTGGGTCGTTTTCATTTCACGTATTTTTGTGAGATCACGTTCGTTGGAAACGCTCCTGTGGGTCGTTTTCATTTCACGTATTTTTGTGAGAACACGTTGGAAATGCTCCTGTGGGTCGTATTAGAGGGTAGGAACAAACGACCTATGTGGTCGTATGGGTTGAAGGACTTGTGTGATTTTTATGCATGTATATAACTTTAGAGCATAATCTGTCTTGACATTCACTTGGCATTCACTACAATGTGATTCCCTGAACCAGCTGGTATCAGACCTCAGCAGCATGTCAACACCAAGACACCCACCAACACACACACCAAGAGACCAACACACACCAAGAGACACAATAAAGTGCATTGACCTCCACTTAAAACAGCGCTACACAGATAACTGGAATAACGGAATGAAAAACGTTAGTTATGTATCATAACTCCAGATTCTATGAGTATAGGCATAGCCCTCTAAGAGCTGTTGCTATTGGGTTTATCCCTGCGCCGCCCTCTGCAGACAGGCAGACAGGCTGCTCAGGTGTGTGAGTGTGTCATGCAGGAAGCCACAGAAGCGGACAACAACAGCCTCCCTGGCAGTACTGTAGTATTTCCTGGCCTTGGCCTGCTGGACACCTCGGACATTTTGGGCATCAGGAGATTGAATCTGAAATACATAAAGAACAAAGACATACAAATAGACAATTAATTGCTGTCCAAAAAAACCTATATTAGATATGACACATTTTATCAGTGCATAAAACATTGAAACATGATGTTACTAATTGTAACCGTGTTTGTTGTTATTTACTGGACATTACATATTGATGATGACTTTTGGAGTACTTAGCATAGCAATCTAGAGCCACTACCTGTTCCAGGTGCTGGACAAGCCCCTGGTAACCTCGCAGAAAGTGGTCCAGGGCACGCAATAGGTGTCCTACCCATCGGGTCCCGCCGATTCTGGTGGGCACCAGTGGTGTGTGCCCAAGAGCCTGGAAGCTGTTTACCAGGTTTGCCCTGTTCAGTGGACTGGTGTGGTAGAAGGTGTAGAGGCCACTGAGGAGGTCTTCTACTTTCTGGAACATCACGTTGGACCGGATGGCATCAGAAAAGATCAGTTCAAGGCGGTGTGCCATACAGTGGATGCCGATGATGTAGGCCCTGTCCCCCTTCAGCCGGCTGACCACACCATTCTTGGCTCCGGTCATCACAGCAGCTCCATCTGTTCCCAGAGCGACCAACTTGCTCCCCCACTCATCACACACTCCCTCCATGATGGCACTGATGCCGTTGCTTATGTGTGCCGTGTCTGCCTTCTCCACCGACTTGATGCCAACAAACTTAGACTCGATCTTGCCCTTGTGACAGAATCTGACATAAACTAACTCCTCCTCTTTCACAGAACTGTCTGTGGAGCCGTCTGACATGATGGAGAGAAACTTGGTGTTTTTCAGATTCTCTCTGATGTTGTTTCTCTCCACCTCTGCAATATGGTGCATAAACTCTTTGGCCTGCTTCTCATTTCTATATGTTGAGCCCACAGCAATTCCTTTTTTTTCATCCAAACTGCAAAAATCAAACATCAAATTAATTCAATAATAATTCAATATACAATCATGTTATCAAATATAGCTGGCACTTCTCTAATTTTCAGTACATAACATTACTGTATAATGTATTATATATACACATAAACACAGCAGATACATGAAAATCACTGAATGTTCTCAATAAAATAACTGTAAAAGGTGGTCATTGATTATTGAATTTTAATTTTCATTATGATCCAAATTATGCGTACATAAGTGGAAAATTAAAATGCTATTGTGGGATTGCATTTTCATTTGAATTAAGTTAAACATGCTTCCTAACAGGTTACATATGATGACAGTGACACTAATTTCAGAGAAGCAACATTTTCACTTACTCGCACATCCACTCGAAGTCAGAAAGTGGTCTCGCCTTCTTGCCAATGGCATGTACAGTCCTAAACAGTATCTTCATCTTCATGCTGGTCTGCTCTGACATTGCCATTAGCGCCGTCACAGTGGGTGTCGAGAGGAGAGGCTCCGATTGAGCCCGGGACACAGACACACAGGTAATGTGACACTTGCTGTGTTCATGGCCACGAGTGTTCTCCAGCTTCATCGTTTTATTTCCAATGACAAATGAGTTGTTTCTGTTTTTGTCTTTGGCATACTGGCGACACATGGAACAACTCATCACCACAGCCTCCGCATCATACTGTAGCCAGTCTCTTGAAACTCTGTTATCTCCAATCTCAAAACCTTTCTTTTTGTATGTGCTTCCGCTGCTTCATCCTCCTTTTCGTCGGTGGCGGTGGGTTTTCGTTTTAAAGGTTGGCTTACTCCTTGTAAATATCGCCACATAATAGCTATTTAGTTAGCCTAGCTAGCAGCAGACCGGCGGCAAGTGACAGTGGAGTAGCTGATGTCCCGTATGGTAAACAGTGCCGCTAAACTAGGAGAGCTTGAGACGGCCTGTGGCTGGCGCTCCTGTGTGTGTGTGCGTGTGTGTGTAGGAGCTCAGCCCCGCCCTTGTGAAACTCCGACACAGACGTGATCTCTCTCTCTCTCGCACTCTCTCTTTCTGTCTCTCGCTCTCTCTCTCTCTCTCGCTTGCTCTCTCTGCGCGCCCAACACCAAAACGCGGTAGAGACTCTCAGCATAGTTTTTTATTACATGACTATTTTGGTACAAACATTTACCCGCCATGTGGCGGATAGCCTTCCGAGATTTACTCGCCAAACGGAAAATCTACCCGCATTTGGCGCTTGCCGACTGTTAATTTCGGACCCTGGACACAGGTGGGGGGGGGGGGGGGGGGGGGATAGACCAAGGAGGGTTTTGTAAATAAGCATGAACCAGTGAATATTACGACGGGTGTGTAAGGATGGCCAGTTGACAGAGGAATATAGAGTGCAGTGGTGTGTTTTGAAAGGGGCATTTGTAGCAAACCGGATAGCAGAGTGATAGAGAACATCAAGCTTCTGGAGTGCGCCCTTGCATGCCGACCTATATATAACGTCACCATAGTCTAACATGGGAAAAATGGTCATTTGAACAAGAGTTAATTTAGCAGAGAGAGTGAAGGAGGAGCGCATTCTGTACAAGAAGCCAATTTTAGATTTGACCTTAGACTGTAACCTGCTGATATGGTGTGAGAAGGACAGAGTGCTGTCTAGCCAGATACCCAAGTATTTATATTCAGTGACCTGCTCTAGGATAGTCCTGTCGACCTCGGGCTAGAAGGGGCACAGAACCCTTCCTACCGAACCACATGACCTTGGTCTTGGTAGTGTTTAACATGAGGTTTAGGGTGGAGAAGGCCTGTTGGACCCTAACGAAGCTATCCTGAAGTGATATAAGTACTGCGTCTGGGGAGGGACCAGCGACATAAAGAACTGTATCGTCAGCATAAAAGTGAATAGATGAGTCTCCAACAGAACAAGCAATGTCATTTATATATAGAGAAAATAATGTGGGGCCTAGGATCGAACCCTGGGGTACACCCTTAGTGACAGGGAGGGGCTGAGAGAGGAGTTGTTCTGATTTAACACGCTGCACCCTATCAGTGAGGTAGTTTGAGAACCACGCCAGTGAGTGACCAGAGACCCCAATACTGCCCAGCCTGCCAGCAAGGATAGAATGATCGACAGTGTCAAAGGCCTTAGCTAAATCAATAAAGATTGCTGCACAATGTTGTTTAGAATCTAAAGCGGAAGTAATGTCATTAAGGACTTTCAGGGTTGCAGTGACACAGCCATAACCAGATCAGAAACCAGATTGAACACCAGAACAAAATATTATAAACATCCAGGTAGTTAGTAAGTTGCTTATTTAGGGAGGATAGGGAGGAACCCAACACAGACAGACAGACAGACAGACACACACACACACACACACACACACACACAGTGCGAGACAGAGAGAGAGACAACATGTGGGTTTTCTGTTTTCCTCTGTCTCGTCAGCTGTTGATCTGTGTATGAAAGTGTTCGTTCGAAAGTTTCAAAGCGGCACATTGTCGCTACTCATTGTCACAATGTAGAATATTAGTCACCTGCTTTAAAAAATACTAATCTGACAAACCGTGGCAGAAAAATTTGAGTTTGCATGCACACACACACACACAAAGAGAGAGAGAGAGAGAGGGAGAGTTTATGTGGAGACGAGATCGGCGGCCGGGGCTTGCGTTCCCCAAATTAGAGAAATTCAGAATCGTTTACACAAAAACACCCTTCTGCTAGCTCAATCTTGTTGTAACTAAACAAGATCGGCCGCAAAAATAGTTTTCTTCAGCACACACAGCATAGAACCGTTTGAAAGTTCCGTAGCGGTAGATCGCGTCTCATAACCAGCCTTTGTGCACATGTATGTATCTGAATAAACGGCAATATAATATAGATGTATAGATTTTGTGTGTGTGTGTGTGTGTGTGTGTGTGTGTGTGTGTGTGTGTGTGTGTTTACATGGCCTATCGGCTTTCCCTCTGTGTTGAAACTCCCGACAATGGCCAGAACCGTTAGGCCTATAGATGAAGGTCCGTGCAGCCTAACTCTGCTGACTTCTCATGAAGAAGAAAAGTCCATACATCCATAATTGATCTCGTGGAAGTGTTTGAAGTGTTCCAGAGTTAGTTACAGTCCAGTCTTCTATTTCTCTCTCCCTGAATCCCCTGCAGCAGATGAGCCATAGCCGCGGCGTCAGTGCTGCATGCATCGGTAAAACGGCGATATGATATGTATAGATTTCACTTTTCACGCTTCAGTTTAATACAATGCCTGATACTGGTCACTCTGCTCTGGAAAATACTTATTTGACAAACCGTGGGACAAAATGAGAGTGCTGCTGTCCCGGTGTGTAGATAGACATCAATGGCGGAAAAAACAGATCATCACTGTCACAAACTACACATCCTTCCTGTAGCAGAACGTGTGCTGCCATTAAGGGTTGCCAAATAAGATATAAGTATCACCTTAGATTTATAGTTAATATCTCCGAAACCTCGAGACAGATCTCTTAAAAAAAATACACGCGCACTCACCCGACGTAGAACGCACATTTTGATGTATGATATGTCTATGTAACGTAAAAACTGTAGACGAAGAAAGGTGCCAAAAAAATGTCTGCCAGAAAAAAGACAATAGTAATAGTGTGCTTTGCCTACAGCAAGCACACTAAAAAGAAAGAATGCTGCAGCCAAAAGGGCACGTTTGTGCATATCTATGCATGTGCCAGACCATATTCACTCTTGCTTTTTTTCTCCAAGCTTGCTGTCCTGTGTTACGAATATTAAAGTCTATCAGGATTTTTTAGGAATCAATTTATGTCCTGTGATCAGCTTTTGGGTCATGAGTGGGCGGTTCAGAAATATTAGATTTTGTTTTAGATTTGTACACATCTGAGGTGAATTGCAATGTACTGTAGTCATCAGACAAAAGGGAGGGTGTATTGTGAAATTCTACACTTATTTTAACAGTCAAAGGCTGGGTCTGTATGGGTAAATGTAGATACATTATGTATGCTGCACCAATACTCATTAAAGGGGACCTTCCGGCAATGTGGATGGGCATTTCTAATCAAACTAACAGTCAGTCTGACAAGAGAAACCATTTTTATGCACAGGGACACGCACACAAACACACACACACCGGTTATGGTTATATTTGTGAGTATATTACATTGACTTACATTCAATCCCCAGCCCCTCACTAGCATTAACCTTCACCTCACCAAGCAAGTGGCTGTTGAGCTCTAGTTTTGGTCTGCATATGCCCACAGAAGGGCATGCATATGTTACCTAGAGTTTCCTCAGATAGAGAGTGATTATACATTTACTGTTCGAAACACCTCTGAGTGGGTAGCAGTTTCCAGGGAAAAATCCTTTAAAGGAACAGAAAGTAATGCCTTTTGCGTTTATGGAAGCTGCAACAGCCGTTTGTTTGGAATAGAAGAACTGGGATGTTAGCATGAGCAGCGATAGCCACCATGGTTGAAAAGACACCCCCCATACCTACAGAAACTCAAACTTAATCATCAGAAAATCCAAGGAGAAATGGGGGAGTAGGGCAACTCACTCGAGAAAAGAAAGATGATAGTGGAGTAAATCTACCAGCAGGAAGAAGATGCAAAGTGTGCCATGACTGCCATGACTCTCAGGCAAGCAGGCTCAGTTGATGAAGTAGGAAGGCCTAGTCAAGTCAAGTTTATTTGTCATTGTTAGAGTATCAAAGGGTTTCACAACAGCCACATTATCAAAACATTAAATGAAAACAACACCCCCCAACCTTGGACCATAAACTGAGGACAAGAAAAAAAATCCCACAAAAATCTCATTAGAAAAAAAAATGGAGGAAACCTTGGGTATGGCTACTCAGAGAGCGATCCCCCTACCAGGACAGTCAGGCATGCAATGGGTGCCAAGAGTGGGCCAACATTGATTAAATGTTGATAAGCAACATGGATGGAGCACAAACAAAATGCATAGAATGAGCACAGAAAACTTGGGTGACTACGGTGGCCATTTTAGGACATCCTCAGCCCCCTTTGTCATTCATTGATCTACTTTATCAAACTTAGGAGTTGTATCAGGTTTAGCTGTCTTTTGTCAGATACAGGTGGAGTTGTATCAGGTTTAGCTGTCTTTTGTCAGATACAGGTGGAGTTGTATCGGGTTTAGCTGTCTTTTGTCAGACTTAGATGGAGTTGTATCGGGTTTAGATGTTCTTTGTCAAACTTAGACGGCGCTCGTCTGCAATGGAGGACAGTCGCGGTGTACAAATAAGCACTTCCAATCCTTCATCACATGGTGTGCTAAAGGAACCAGTTTCAGGTAAAAACAAAAGCATTTTGTATTAACTGTGCAGCGATTCCGATAAATCTGATTAATATTTGGATATTCCAGCTCTCTGCCCCACACGTACAAGTACACCTGATACAACTCCATCTAAATCGGACAAAAGACAGCTAAACCTGATACAACTCCATCTAAGTTTGACAAAGTACAGCTAAACCTGATACAACTCCATCTAAGTTTGACAAAGTACAGCTAAACCTGATACAACTCCATCTAAGTTTGACAAAAGACAGCTACACCTGATACAGCTCCACCTATATCTGACAAAAGACAGCTACACCTGATACAACTCCACCTACATTTGACAAAGTGCCTGAGTCTTGGCACTTTGGTGTCATGTGTATTAACAGCTTGTCACAAAAATTTGTGTGCTGGATTTGACTACCGAAGGGGGAAGGCCACCCATTTTAAAGGGATAGTTCAGTTTTGGTGAGTTTTACTATTTTTCCTACTTACAGAGTTAGACAAACTCATGATTCCTATGGGATCAAGTAGCTTGTTACTTGATCCCATAGACATCCAGCAACTGAGCTAAGCTAGGCTAAGCTCACATGTTCCTTCATACCTTCAAACTACACGAAGACATAAAAAAGGCATCCATGAGTTTGTCTGACTCCAACTAGGAAAAATTGTAAAATGTAATACTCCTCCCAAACTGACCTATCCCTTAAGAATTCATGTTATTATTTTGCCCCAGTACACACTAGTCAATATTTTTTAACATCCACCACTCTCTCCTAAAGCTAGAAATTGGACAGATTGATAACCATAACATTTGTACTGTCACCTGGATATCAGAACTGGGGTTGCTGCATTGACAATGAATGGGGCACTTGACAATGTTTGTGTGAGATATTAAAGGGATAGTTTGGGTATTTTGACACAAGGTGGTATGAGTTACTCACTAGTCGTGAATGGACATTCGCTCAAACAGACACACAAACAAAACAAAAAAATTACAAGATAGAAGGCAAGTTCATCATATAGCCTTAAATGATTGTCTTAAACTACTGTATACCAAGAAGGGACCATTTGATGAGAGGAGGAACTGAAAGAAGAGGTGACAAGAAAAGCAAGGTGAGCAGAATAGAATATATTTTCAACTCCTTTTATTGCTTCATAAAGTCAGTGCTCCATCCAGTGTCTATGCAGCAGCTCCAGATTTTACTTCAGGTGACATCATGGAATTGAGGGTTCTCTTTCTCATATATAAATTTGAATTAATGGTAAGGAAGAAGGAATAGTTCACTTTGTTTAAAAAACCTACCAATTTTTTCACAAACTGGGAGACATTTCAAAAGGCACTTGCACCAGTGGTTGGTTTTTGAGAAACTAGGGTAGAAATTGTTAGCTTTTGTTAGCAATAGTGGAAGTCAATGGGGTATGTTAGCATGTCTTTGAAAAATCGCATGTAGCACCTTCCAAACAACTCCCTAACTATTTGACAACATTGTTAACTATATAGATGTTTTCAGACATGCATTCCGACTTCCACCGAAATCGTAGGAAACTTATACAGATGGAATGGAACATAGAAAATAGTATGTTTACCAATAATTGTAAATAGGTGAAAAAAAGTAAGTGACTTTATATATTTGTAGAATCTGCTTTGTCAAAGTCCTGTCTCTCACTTTTTCACTACAAAGCCTACAAAACAATTTCTATTGTACTTCCTTGCTTTTTCTACTATTGGCTGCATTTAATTGTCCTGTTCACATCACTGCTTATACATTGCCATATAGACAGTGTTGGGGGTAACGGGGGTAGAGTAATCAGATTACTTTTTTGTGGTAGCAAGTAACTTACCGCGTTAGTTTTTCAATTAATGTAACCATAAATGTTATTAGTTACTTACTCAAACTTACATTTCACTACTTTTATTTTTCTTTCAAATGGTTAATTGTTGAGTTAAGAAAGTATTGCGCTACATGATGTTATTAAAAGCAGACTGTACAGCAGGCTGGCGGTGCTGGAGGCTTGCAGGTTATGACTCGCTTTCAGAATGAACACAACAATAAACTGTAGAACTTGGAAATATTCGCATTATTTTGAACTGATCGAAGAAAAGGGTTGACTGTAAGTTTAGCTTTCACTATCATACCTAAGATTTGAATTGAAAGCGCGCGTGAGTGCTGTCTGCCGTTTATATTGAGACCAGACCGGATCAGTTAATGCTTCCTCTGCGATCTGACTACTTTACTGTGGAAGCATAGCCTGGTTCCAGACTCCTGAATCGCGAACTGCCCACTCTTCAGATTTGGTCGAGCGATTCAGAGAGTCTGGTGTTGCTGTATTCAACGGTGATTTCTCGATCGGAAAAATGATCGAACAAAACTTTGTGGGCGGGACTAAAGTTTGAACCGTTTGTGCAAAAGTTTTTCATTGCCGTTTCGGCATGATAATATTTGTTGAAATAATTCCCTAGTCAACATATTCTCTTTGCAAAGACAATATTTTTGTCAAAAGCGACCGACATTCTTGGTAAAGTTAGTACAATAAATATGCCCAGCATCAGTGTAACTGAAAATAGCGGCCGGATATGTCAGTCACTAGTGAATTGGTTCAGGGAAAATCTACACCCCTACAATGACTAGTTTTTTTTATATATTATCAGAATCTGCTTTGTTCATGTTCGTTTATGTACTAGAAGCATGATTTTCAGACCTGTTTCACCATATAATGGCAGTGAATGGAGGGAGAATAAAACACAATTCTCCAATCGTCTCTACTGGACCACCATAGCAACAGATAACAGAGAATCGCCGATTTTGGGGTCATGTCCAGGAAGCTACACAACCCAAGGTACTACCAAAGTTCAACATCACTTTAAGGAGAATTTTGAATGTAGGACTCTATCACTGTTGGTGATATTCTCTTTGAGTATTCCTACTACTACCTAACTAAAAGATCTTCGTCCATCACTGGGTTCAAATGAATGAGGTTCGGCTGAATTTCCATGTTTATTCGATAAAAGCATGGGAATTATGTATTTGCTTTACTTTACCTTCATGCATATTATGTCATTTTGTATATTGAAACTTGAAACAGACAAGTTGTACATTATGTAGCTATATTAACTGTAGCTTACCAATCTTTTTTCTTTTTAATTTCTCTCCTGTTTTGCAGCACCACACCTTACTGCCTCCCACTAATGTGATTGTTGCCATGGTGGCACAGCAAGTCTTTCCTTCTTTTCCGGAGGGAGGCAAAGCTATTATATGGTAAAAACACAATATCAAATGCCAACCTCAGTGCTTTCAATCAACTGAGTAGAACAATTCCAAGACCAGCAGAAATGCATTGTCCAGGAAAAAACAGAAAAGAATATACATTTTATGATCAGATTCATCAATTCATGACCTCCAGTGTAACAAAACAGCAACATTTGAAAGGAATTTAACAAAAAATAAAATTTTAACATGGTGAAATGTCCACTGACACATCACCAACTCCCAATGCTTGCGTTTGCACTTGGCAAGTGTCCCATGTGAGGTGTTGACTGATTCGACCAAAGGAGAACTTCTGGTTATGTGTGTAACCTCGGTTCTGTGAGGGAGATGAAGGAGACATTGCACCAGATTGCCCCTCTTGCACAGCTCGTATTAAGAGGCAGTCTGTAGATTGGTAAAGTATTTTTACCTCCGCCAACGGAGTTGGATGGGGATTATGTTTTTGCCCTTGAACTGTTCAGACACATACACTCTAGTTGGCTTGGTATACCCCAAAAGCACAACAATAATAATAAAAGAACAATAAAATAAATAAACAAATAAAAATATACCTTAATAAACAGCTAGATATACATGTGTGGTCACTACACACAGATCTGACCATATATTTATTTGATAAATGATTGACTGTAAGTTGCTCTTCTCCTATTCCATGTTTCCAACAGTTGTTATGTTAGTAGTGATGTGTTAATGGTGCAAATCACCTTTCTGTGATATTTGCTGTTTTAATCCTGAAATGAGTTGTGTATACTTAGTTACATTTCAGAATGAGGAAATATATGCAACATTATTGGCCTACTTGCTATTCAGCCACTTGGGAGTTGGAAACAAGGTCACAAGTTAGACTATCTTGTCAGAATCAGAACCATTATCTTTACAAAGTGGATGTGACAGCTGGTAGACAGTGCTGGGAGTCCATGGGAGACCTGAGACTCCATAGTCCACAGTCATTTCCCTTTCATACTCAAAGCGTACCCACGCATACTACAGACCTACATTTCCCACGAAAAGTATAGCTCCCCACCACCAGTTCCTGTGCAACATAAAATCACTAGGTATGCACGGACAAAAAAATTGTGTGGTGGCAGAGATTTTATGCAAACGTCCTCATTATGTCCATGCAGATTTTTTTGGACTATGGAACAACCTTTATGTGGTTTTGTTTACACACTTTAAAGCAAACCTAAAGCATACTTTTATTCATCTATGCACTACACTCACTACTGTTTGCACTGACTTTCACCCTTATGCTGTTGTTTGCATATTTTGGGCACATTTTATTTATCAAATTACTTTTAATTCATCTTAATCATGTGTGGTCTCCTCTTTGTCTTTCCCACGATCTTGGTCATGACACCCTGATGATAACACCGAGGATGTGATGAAGATTCTCTCCATAACACTGTGAAAATGCTCTCATTATATTCCCCCTGGTGCTGATAAGGTCTTCCCTATCAACCATCTACAGATATAGAACTCCCATTCCCGTGGGATGGAAGATTTCTAGCCACGAAGGCACCTAAGATGTAAAATGCCAGTCAAAACACCTCTGGTATTTGACCATCAATTGCCAGTCAAAACACCCTTGGCATCTGACCATCAACTGCCAGTCAAATCTCTGGCATTTTTGTGCAGCATCAATGCAGAACTCTGAGCTGTGTGGGCCTGGGCTCTGTGTACACAGGGAGAAAAGCCAGAGAAGACAATGATTCCCCTGAAACGAAAGCCCAAAATATTTAATACCCATATATATATATATATATAATGTATATAATGTAGCCTATATGTGTTACAGGTCCCAAGGGGTTGGGATCACATGAACAGATAATAGTGATAATGAACCTGTTTTTAACACGGGGAAAATGAAGACAGGAGTTTAGCTGTTGTTGCTTGTTTGTTTATGTAGATCATAAATCATCTTATTTTCTTTTCACTTTGTCTTTTCATTTTGTCTTTTGTGTCAAAATAATAACAAAAATTAAATAAACAATAACACTTTAAATATCTGTTGATACCACAATAGCTTACATCTGTTTAACCCTGTTTTGTTAGGTTTGTTAGCATTACTATAGCTACACTTTAAATATACTTTAAACTATAGGTGAACAGAGTACAATCAGCGTTATTATTGCTTCCATAGGAATTACCTTGAAAGCTAAACTTGTACCTGGTGAGTACATCTTGATGGAAAATCAATAATAAAGTAAAACTGAATAAATCAATAATAGCTAATACAAAAGTGACTTAAGGTACTGAACAATAAACAATTCCTTCCTTTTAGTTTTCTGTGAACCATATATTAGCATACTAGCTACCAGGGGCGGAGCTAGACTCTCAGCACAGAGGGGGCGGAGCATTCTCGAGGGGCCCTTCTGATAGTCATTTTAAAATTCACAACTGTAAAATAGCTGATATATCCTATCCTATCCTATCCATAAACACAAATTGTCACTTATTGAGCCAAGCAAGCCAATGTCTAAGAAAACAAGAGCCAGAGCCACTTTGTCAGACAAGCTTGTTCTGAGGAACAAAAAAAGAAAACAGGTTGCCAGTCGCGTTCAAATGTTTCAGCACCGAGGACAGCGCGCGGTTCAGCACCACAGCGACACCACCACACAGACAGGGACAGCTGTCGCTGTCTGCGTTCAGCACCACCGCCGATAGACAGCGACAGCCTGTCGCTGTCTATCTGAACGCCGACAGGCCAGGTGCACTGTCTCAGTACCATGTCTTTCTTACACGGGAATAACATAAACATAAAATAGACACAGTGGTCTACAACACTATACAAGGCCTATTCAAATATAAAATAGACACGGCGGTCTATAACACTATACAAGGCATATTCAAATACAAAATAGACATGGTGGTCTATAACAATTACAAGGCCTATTCAAATACAAAGTAGACAGTAACACCACAGGCAGTGATACAGATAGGTGCTGAGATGCGGTAAGCATGGAGTTGAACAACAGATTAATCTAACATTCTGACTGATTTCTTCATAACCAAAATTTAAGTTAATAAAGACTAATTATGGATGTTTCACTCACCAAATGTTGTCC
This sequence comes from Centroberyx gerrardi, assembly GCF_048128805.1. Classification (NCBI taxonomy): domain Eukaryota; kingdom Metazoa; phylum Chordata; class Actinopteri; order Beryciformes; family Berycidae; genus Centroberyx; species Centroberyx gerrardi. The sequence goes on along the minus strand of NC_135998.1, from coordinate 18,894,950 downwards.
CTGCTCAGCCTGCTGTAGTTTAGTGCAGTCCATTTGTGTAACATCCTCCATAGAACAAAATAATCCGAACAGGTTAACAAATTTTGTACATATCATGATGGTCCCTTTTTAAAACGTAATCCTCCTCTCCTTCATGGTGGCAAACCTGCCAACCACTTTGTCTTTATCAATGTTTATGTCCCGCTCAACACACAAAGTGAGGTTGGATAGTCTGGCCTCATCCATGCACAAACGCATTAGCTTTTAATGAGCCTCAGACGGCTGAAACTTCGTTCGGCACTAAATTAACAAGACTAGGTCAAAACCTAGTATATGGCTGGACCGTGTATGGGTGTGCCACGTGCCACGGCCGACCAATGGTGTAACTAACTCTGCTGTAGACTGTTAATATACAGAATAGTCCATACATCCATACTGATATCCGTTCCAGCGCCCCGTCTCCTCTCTCCGCCGCGGGCCGCATTGATCCTCCCGATCCAAGCGCCGGTCGCTCTGGTACCCACCGGTGCCGAAAATGCCATTCGCCGGACACCCGGTGACACATCGGCGTCAGGACCCCCGCCGAAATCTCGACCGGATCACCGGGAACAAATCGGCGCCCAGCTATCGGCACTGCCGGAACCGTGCCCCCGGGAAACTCCGGGAAGCGTCGGCAGTAAGCCCTCGGCGCGCCGAAACCTCCATGCTTGTCTGTGTCTCTCTCTCCGCCAACAGAACAGAGGGCTGTCAGGTGGACTGAGCTCATGCATATGCATCGAAATAAACGGCGATATGATATAATTGTATAGATTCTACTTTAACTTCAGCTTACATGCATGATATTGGTCAGCATGCTTACTGTGTGGGAGAAACGGGCTCCCGATCTCAGCGGAGAAACAAGATGGCGGAGAAAACGAAACTTAAATTTCTGGCTCTGTGATCCTATGATGTGCCACGTGCCACGGCCGACCAATGGTGTAACTTCATCACTCAGTCAGTGAGTGACAGACATTCGCGTTTATAGGGCTGGCCCCGCTGTTGCGGTCCAGCCAAAAATTAGGCTATAATGAAAAAGTAGCTCAGTAGGGGGGCCCCTACTGAGCGTGGGCCCTGGGGCGGTTGCCCCTTCTGCCCCCGCGGTCGCTCCGCTACGCAACATACCATTAAAACACATATAATTTAGCTAACGATTAACAAGTTGCATTATGCTAGCAAAGTTTTATACATTCATATTACACCACAAACTCACTTTCAAATATACGTATATACTTCATATGTATATAAAATACATTAATAGGAAAATACCGAAAAATGCGGGCCACCATCTTGTCCCATTAACTTCCATTATAAGTTAGCGCAGTGCTCTACCTTCCATTCACTCAACTATCTTAATGAAAAAGTCCTTATTTTTTAACGTAACTTAAGGATTGTGATGTTCGATACCTTAGCTTCACTATCTTAAAGAGTGGTTTGGTACTGACCTGTTTTTAACAGGGAAAACAGGGGGGAAATAAAGACAGCAGAGTTTAGCTGTTGTTCTTCAGTGCTGCTTGTCAACTCTGAGAGGTGACAGCAGCTTCCTAAACCTATATTGCGCTGTCAAGAACAGAACCTACAGCTCCTCCCTGTGGTGTACACTAGAAGCTTGAAGTAAAAGTATTCACACCCCTTGACTTCTTGCACATTTTGTTGTGCTATTAAGTTATTTCAAAATGCATTGATTCAGGATTTTAATCAGAGCTCTATGAAAAGCACTCTATTCTATCAAAGTGAAAACAAAATTGTAAAAATGTATGTGAAAGTATAAAATAGCAGAGAAGATCAAGTTTGCATAAATATTGAACCCCTTTGATTTTTTGGGCTAAATGGCCACACTAGCAAGAAATTGCTCATTATTTCATATGTTACTCAGATGTCATATTTTATTTATGTTGTATTTAGTGGTTCTGAACAAAGTTTTCCTTTCAAAATTTGTCTTTCTTGCTAACAAAGCTGAGATCAGGTCCCTTAACTAGATCTTAAACAAACATAATGGGATTTTAGGGTGTAGTGTGTGTGTTTGTGTGTGTGTGTTTGTTTGTGTGGTGTAGGCTTGTAAGAGTGGGTTAGCAGCAAGCAGAGATCTGTGTGCCTGTGTGTATGCTGTTACAAAATAAGACTCAACAGTAGACCAGGAGCTTTGATGAGACAGATGCTTATTGACATATACAGCAATGCCTTAGAAAAACAGATGTTCCTTGTCAGGTTGAAGGATAACACAATACCATTGTCTCAATATAGACTTTGCCCGGGGTAAATTAGAGCCCTACTGATATCTCTGCTGTAGTTAATCTTCATCATGTGTCATGCTCTGATCCAGTCATGATGAAAATCAGCTTGTCACCCTCCCTTTCTCTCTTGGGTCTCTATCCCATGATTTTCCCAAACGTTTTTAAGTCAGGAGTATTCATGTGGTGATTTATTGTGGCTCAGTAGAGTGATCCATTGAGTCAAGCTGGCAGCACATCATGGAGAAACATAGAAGGCTTTTTCACTATATTGTCATTAGTGTCCATTTTATCACCTTTGCTGCAATTTGTGAACATGGGCCTGGCTTGAGAAGCTCATCGCTACACATAATGAGGTCTTGCCACAATTTATCGTAGCCTTGCGGGAAGTTTCAGACAGATAGCCAGACAGACAGAAAAACATGGTCCACTGTTTGTATTATACAATACACATTTTACCCGTACTAATATTGACATATTGCGCAAGTATACTTAATCTGATTCAACCAGTCCACATGATCAAAGACAAACATGGGTACAGAGATCAGGAAATGAATAGCAGAGAGGCCATCCATCTCTGAGATTATCTCCTTGAATAGTTGTTATCCCAAGTCTATGCCACCATTCTCTGGCTTTTGATAGAACCCTCTGAGACTGTTTACATTGACAGGAGACATGCTGTGACTTCTGTATACCCTCCACATTTTCTCAGCAAATTGTTTTCTCCATGCTCAGCTACGTGAATCAAGCGTGGGAGAATCTGTTGGAGGTGACAAACTGATAAAAGAGGAAAAAAGAGTGGTTTAAATGGAAGCTGAGGAAATCTGAAAATGTGTGAATATAGGGCTGATTGTGGATTTAGCTAAAACTTAATGTGGTGTAAGTATGGAAGTACATTTTTGAATTGTGGCCCTTACTGTGGGTCAACATTTTGCTCTTTGAACTAATGGAATGGCAAAGTGCAGACAGAGTAGCATAGTTGATGCTGGGCAGCATGTGGGGAGGAAATAAAGTGTATGGTGCAATGAAGGGTGTCATGAAGTTCCATCCTGAACCTAATGTATGGTCTTCCTCGCACTCTATATTGTACTAATATACTGCAAGCTCTCAACTATTGATAAAAAATGGTCAGACATTATGCGATGCTCAAGTAGACTACTAGCATCTTCAAATTTGATTTATTGGGGGCTGTTCATGATAGTACATGAACCGAGCACTGGGATAAATTATAGTACTGTAGAAGTTGTGTAAATTCATTTTGTTGGCCTTATTTGTTCAGAAGAGCCACTGTGCTTTTATTATTATATTTGGAATCTTAGTTGTTATTCAAACACTTGCTTAATAGGCCCAAAATATTAGTAATAACTTAAAATGAACTTGGACAAAGAGTATGCTATTCCATTTTGTTATATTCTGTATTCATCTATACATTCCAAATAGGAAGTAAAATCAGTTTTCATTAAACTATGAAAACACATTTTTGTACTTTGATCTCTATCTTTTCTTGACCCTCACTCAGGTTTGTAGCTACTTTGTATGTTTTGCATCATTATTCTCTTTACCACTCCCCTCTGGTATCTTAGACCACACATTTCTAAAGCTGATGTAGCTGTCTTGTATACAGTATGTGAAGACAAGCTCATATGAGTAGAAGATAAACTTCCATCATCTAGACAAAATATAACTTCATAACTTCAATATGACTTCATAATCCAATGGAAATTATGGGTAAAATAAGATCAGCAACGCCACATTGGTATTGGGCTTGAGAGAACAGTATCTTATCATCTTAATATCCTCAGGAATACACTTCAGGAATGGACCTTAGGAATCTGCTTCTTCAGAATATCATACTAATTATTTACATACTGCAGAAGCAGAGTCCATGACCCTTTGATGTAACTCCATACTGCTTTAAGCTAAAGCTTATTGATTTTGGGATATCCTCCTCCACCTATACTTCCCATGACAGCTACCATGTTATGTGATCAGGTTCCATTGAGGTTATGATCCAAAAAGAAAAACTTCCAGTCACATCATTAGTCATAACATTAATTAGCAGGCCCTCTAATTGCATTCTGTGTCCATCTAATTAGCTTCAAGGTAAAGATTTTACAGCAGTCAGTGCATGGGAGGACCATGTCAGGAATTGCAAATTAGGGCCGGGGTCTTGCGGATAAGCCAGGGGCATTTGGGTAGATACCAGAGTGCACCATGAACAGATGAAAGAGATTGTTCTCTAATATTCTCCACCTCATCCTCTTTTCAACATCAGTTACGCTGTTCCTTCCTCTCTCATTCTATCTCCCTTATCTGAAATCCTGTACAGTACATAATCTCTGCTCAAGACTCAGCACCAAGTCAAAGGTACAACTTACATAACCTGATCTTGCCACTGAAGGCAGATATGTCTTGTTAATTGCTGAGCTCAATTTGGGGTGAAGTTTGATTCTCAGGGCATGTGCTAGCTGGCCAATTACGCTACCTGGCTGCACTTTCCCACTCAGACTATAACTAAGTGATGATTTTGCCACACAACATTTGGTTCAGAAAGGTTAGGTGTCCAATATAACAAGCAAATAGTAAACATGTTGTCCCCCACCAGTGATGTAGTTCCACCCTTGGGTCAGTCAGTGATTGCTGAGTGTACTTGAAATATGAGTGAAATTGTATAAGCATTTTCGTATGGGACAATGAAAGGACAGATTGACCATATATTTCTGTTGCCTACTCTCCTCAGAATTAGGCTTACAAGTTATATCTTGAAATGTAGTAACTGTAATTGTCCTGTTTTTCCTCAATACAGTACAAAATATAAGAACTACAATACGCAATAAATACAATCCGTACATTACACAATGTACACTACAATACAATTTATAATACAATATACAATATCACATACAACACCAGGAGCATGAGTGTTATGAATAATATAAATGCTAAATGATAAGTGATATATGTTGCACAGTAGGTAAGTGGTAATATGATATAAGTGTTGATAAGTGTTGTTGTTAATTGATATGACGGCACAGTGGTAGTGCAGTGATGAGTGCAATAACAGTACAACAATCCAACAACTGTACAATAACTACGGTGTCTTGTGGTTAGAGGTTTGCCCAAAAATTCTCCATTGACTCTCACTTCAACACATCAACCCAGTCTGATGTCTCCAAGTGTGTAGTGTGTGTAGACTATTATGTTACCTATGATAACTTTAACTGTATGACCTGCTTTACCACTGAGTCCCCATTCATTGTCAATGCCGCCCCCTAGTGGCACAAAGTCAACGTTACAGTGTGACTAACAAACTAACGAACGAACTAACGGACGGAGACCGATCCATAGTCCCCCCTTTGGTGGGGGACAATGAGATGGCATGTTAAAGTGAGATGTGAAGTTGCAATAAATTATCAGTGAGCTTAATCTGTATTCTATATCTGTATTCCATAATCCTGTAGATATAAAGGCACTGGCCTGGTAGTGAAAAGATGTACATGCTATTGAAAGGATGTATATACATGTTTTATATTTTTATGACAACCTGGTTGTATCTACATGCTTCTGTGCTACTACCCTTAATTTATTCTGGGCAAATTGGATCATGTTGTGTTCCTTTTGCCCCATTTCCCTTTGTTCTGGGAAGAAAGGGTGTAGAGGAATAGCGTTAAACATCTGTTATTCATATATAAGTCATGGCTGTTTCCCCCTTTCCTTGTGCAAAAAGACTCGCTGTGGTCATGAAATCATCAGCTTTTAAGTGGATGAAAATATTGTTTTCTCATTTTGTTACGTCATTGATTGATCATATCTCTAGAGAGAGATTCATATGTAACACTATAAAAACCATCCTTTAAATGGTCAATTTATCATTATTTACCATAAGTTAATTATTTTAGATGATAAGAATGGCTTTCTGATTTATTAACATTTTGTTATCTTGGTTAAAAAATAAATAAATGCTATTGGTTAATAGCTACAGAATTATTTTCAAAACATTAATAAAAAAAATTTGGGTCATTATTGTAAAGTTGCAACTAAAACGTCAAGTGGGGGCATCCTGGCGGAGCACCTTTTTTTCATGTCATTCCTCTCTTTTCTCTATCTTTCCTGTCTATTTCCACTGTAAAAACTATAATGAAGGCAAAAGCCCAGAAAAATAATCTTTAAAAAAAAAAAAAAAAAAAAAAAGAAATGGTTAATAAGTGGTCTATGTTTAGCTGTTTTAGTGTGGGTTTAGGCTGATCTTCATTCTCAGTTTTATCTATATATTTATTTTGAAAAACTGCAACCATATGATTGTGTGTTCCAGCACTCAATCTGGGCGGGCCAGTGCTGCCCAGGCCCACTCAAGGCTATGCATCAAAGTGAATGGCAATGATGATGATGGATAGCCTAGACAGTCAGGTTATTTAAGCTTGCAACACAGTTACTATGTTATATAGCCTAGCATACACTGTATAAGCAGAGAATAGCCTCTAAGGTATGGAGCTCGGTCTGACCCTAGAATGCCTCAGGCAGATGTACTCTGGACAAGTCAGGACCTAGGAAAAGCAGATTTCAGTCAAGGACAGACAGAGAGCAGGAAGGCAAGGTCAATAATTCAGGTATATTTAAGCAGGCACACATGCACATGTGGGTGTGCAAAGTGAAAAACAATTTGCAATGGGTGTGCCTAAAATATAAACAGTGGTTCTGGCCAATGCTGACTACTTTATTTTATTGTTCACTATCAATGAATCAATTCAAATTTAATATTTCAATTTATATATCATAATGATAATATGATACTTATGATGATACATAAAGCTGGGGTAGGCAACTATTTTTTTGTATTATTTGGCGAGATTTTCATAACACCTTTTCAGATATGAGTAATTAAAATGGTCTGATAGCAGATCTGGCATCTGATAGCCCCTAACCTCTGTTTTCAGGATCTCCAAAATCTCACTGCTTCCGGTAGGCCTCAACCAATAGGTGAGCTCTCTGTGAGGAGGCTAGCTACTGCCTCTCAATCACATGAGCACCTACTTCAATCTAGTCTATGGTAAGCCAAATGGATCAAAAAGCGTATTGCCATATGACCAGGCCTGCATTGCAAAATGCAGAGAGAAAACTATTATATCCACAGAAAAAATGACATATAGACTGAATACTGGGACTGGAATAAACTTGTAGTATAAGGAAGCAAGTTGTTTTCCCCACTGCACAAGATGTGTTCATCAGGAAGGAGCCACATTAAGGTCAGTCTGTCAACTGGTGTTAGGTACTGTAGCTTTGCAACTGTGGTAGATAATCTATGTTGGCGAATATTTAAGTAACAACTAGACTGAGCTAGCAGAGCTGTGTTTTGTAGCAATGTATTTTCTAACCGCAGTGGTGAATCTGTGTTGACAAAAAATATTTTTGCTGGCGAATGTTTTAGTTGCAGCTAGGTTGAGCTGGCAGAGTTGTGTTTTGTGCTTGGAATTAATTACGTTTGCCCCTGCTCTCATGCATGCGCCTGAGCCTCGTTTGGAGGGAGGAGTTACGGGAGGGAAGGAGGGAGGGAGCAGAGAAGGAGAGGGGATTTTTTGTTGTGTACTTTCAAATTCATGCTCATTTCTCCAAAGTTGCCCACCCCAGCTTTAATGATATTTAATGCAACATATATTTTTTTCAACCAAGATAATAATAACAAACTGTTAATAAATGGTGAAAAAAATAACAATTGGAAAGCCATTGTTATCATCTCTTATCAGTTAAGATGCAATATATAAATTGTTGACTGCTATTTTTTTATTACATTAATTAATGTTCAAATAACATAGAATAACATAGTATTTACTAATCCTGATAATAATGAACAAGTCAACTTTATTTATATAACGCTTTAAAGCAGCCAGTGTATACCAAATTGCTTTACAAAATGGTGGAGAACAGGGAAACCCAGATAGAGCATCGAACATCAACAGCAAAATAAAATGTAAGTGAAATAAGCGCACCAGAGCATAAAAACATATTATTTTTTGCCAGCAAATATTTTAGTCACAACTAGATTGAGCTAGCAAAGCAGTTTTTTGTGTGTCAGGATTGGAATTGAAACTGAACTTTATCCAGTGCTAGCGGAACAGCACTCTGTATTCAGTGTTGCTCACTTGCCTAGTGTTCATATTACAATGTATTACAATGTGTGTTTGTAACTGTGGCAGCAGAGCTGGCTGGCCCCGAATAATGTTGCAAATTTGCACTACTACAGCAATGGTTATATTCCAGATTCAGATCAAATTCCAAACATAAAACAAAAACAGACAAGTGTAATCTCATTATCGTATCAGCGTTAGCAGAGATTGTGAAATTGCTGCTGGACTCTTGCATTTTGACTATGGCCATTTCCTGAAGCATGTTGCTTAACATCACATATTCCTGTATAGACAACAGAAAATACCTCTGCAGTTTAACTTGTATTCATTCCCTCCACACTGTCAAGCTACGGATATTCAGCTTCACATTCACTTTTTACAATCTCTTGCATTTGACAGGAGGGCATGAAGAAGGGGAGAAGCCATTTTTAAATCTCAGTTGGACTCCCACCGCTCCCCCACTCGCGACTCCGTAATCTGGTGACAGCCAAAGAGGACACACACACACCAGAACACACAGAGTGAGCAAGCACACTGAGGAGGAGAGAGAGAGAGCTGCCTGCTGGCTGCAGCTTTTCCCCATCAAATTTAACCTGTAATCACGTTTTATAATGAAACTGTTGTCCTCATTAATACAGTTTTTTACGATTGCTAGCAACCTTTTATCAGTTCTGTAGTCACATTTTCATAACTCTTAACACAGTTAGCACAACATCGGTCTGTTGCGGGCCATACCATTAACACATTTCTTGTTCCTTTGACACAAAATGCATTCACTGAACACATTTTAAAAACTCTTGAATTTCTTTTACACACAAGCTCAACCAAGACCAAAACTATGGATTTTTACTGCCAAATTTACAAATGCTTTCACACTGTATGTCAGAACAGATAACCTCATGTTCTAAACCTAACTTATAGGCTAAAGTTGAAGTGAACAGCAGTTCACATTGTACATTGAAACATGTACATTTTTATTGCTAGTGAGAAACAGCTGATTGAAGTTATGCAAATAGACCAATCACAGCTGAACACTGCCAGGGGTGGATAAGGCATGCCAAAAGATACTTCCCAAGGTGCATAGCCAGAGAAAATATAAGGAGTGATGTGGACGAGAACATGTGGCCAAATGCAGAAGACCGGGTAGATTAGAAAAGGACTGTGTATTTTTCTTTTTTTTTCTTCTGTGCCTTTTTCTGTTTGTATATTTTATTTTTACACCACTGTAACCAGCAGCTATACTGCAGATTTTTGTTGATCTCTTGCAGTAATTTCCTATAGCAAATAAAGCCTTTACTGCAGCAATTCTGTAACTTATTCCTTTTTCATATACTGTACATTCTATAAAGTAAAGATGAGTCATTCACTTCTGATATAGAATGTTTGCAAAACATTTACTACACTCAACAAAAGAAAAATGTAGAGTGACTTCAAAAGTAACTGCAGTGCGAAAAACAATTGATTATCAATATACTGTCTATTGTATAAGGGTAGAACTGACACATGTAAAGTAATGCATTTTCTGTAATATCATCTGCTGTTAGTATTTTGTATGTCATTGTGCTGTGATTGACTAAATGTTCCTGTTGGAAGAAAACATGTGCTAGAGTTTTGAAAGAATTATTTGATTTTGAGACATGTTTGCAGTGTTTTGGTAGAGTTAGTGTATTTTGACAAAGTATTCTTGCATTTTGAAAATTAGTGTTGGTGTTTAGTTTACAATATGTGATTTTGAGCATAAAATTAACTGTTTTGCCAACTGTGTGTTGTAGGTGAGTTGGTGTGTGAAGAGTTTAGAAAAAGTATTATAAGTATTGAAAAACGCTTGCTAGCGATTGTAAAAAACTGTAATAAGGAACAACAAATCACAAAATCAAAGACCCATGTTAACATCACACATTGCACTTCTATTTCACCATCCTTTGCATAAAAATGCTATGGATTTCTGCCCAAATAATACAGTTCTTCACAATTGTTTACACACTAAAAGTGGAACTTGAGACACTAAAACCTGAAATGCATGTATCAAATCCCTGAACCAAGTCTGCAAAAATACACAGCACATAGATTCTGCTTCTGACTCAGTTTGCAATTCTAAATCACACTTTATGCAAAACACTACACACAGTTCTCTACATTAGGCACAACATTAAAAAATAAAAAAGCTTGCGTTCATTTGGAAAGCACTGCCATTCAAAATACTAAACTTAATTTACCAATTGGCCACATCCACTCATCATGGGTGCAAATACTAATAGCTGAATTGTTCACTTAGAAATCAGAGCTTTAGCACTATAAAAAAGGCCAACAGGTGAGCTCTCCTGTTTTTGAGAACAGTGGAAGCCAATGTTGCAGTGAGAGCAAGAGGATAAGGAGTGAGAGGAAGAGGAAGAAGAGGACAAGGAAGAGCAAGGAGAACAGTTGTCTCAAATTAGGTTCACCACGTGGTCAACCATGACAGGGGCAGAGAGTCCAGCCCAACCTGAGCCGCTTCACTGTTGCTCTACACTATGCTATTGTTCTTTATAGTATACTGTAGTACTTCATATCAGTAGGCCTATGCTGCTCAGTGATGATTATCCATTACAGTAATGTGTCATTTCATATTGAAAAAAAATATATATATTCTTGTGCCCTAACCAATCACATCATGTTTTTGGATCTTCTGCAGAACTGAGAGGCGGCCAGTATATAGGAACATCACTTATGATATAGATGAGGTGCTGTGTCCACAACCAAACAGGAGGCAGGACTCAGCCTCATTTTTCATCCTTTTTTTTAATTTTATTTTTATTTTTTTTACAGAAAACTTTTTTTTCAGTTTTTGCCGGGCCTCTGGGACCAGCCTAGAAGAGTGAAAGTAGCTAACTGACTGACTGGCTGACTGACTGACTGACTAACCATTGTTGAAAGTCGCGTGAGAAGTGGCGTCAAGACGTGATATCGCGTTGTTTGCACTGTCACGGTGTGTTTCTGCCCCCGGATTTCAAACTGGAAAAACATGGCGGCTTGTTTGGAAACTTTCTCTTATATTACGACAATGGTTGACCGAAATGTGTTTCTGAAAACATTTGAGGCGAGAAATCAGCCATGCAGTTGCTGAATCTGTCTTCATTTTACATCGACAACGGCTAGTTTAAAAGTTTGTACACGAGTTTCGGGAGTTTCCAGAGGCGGTACTACAAGCGTCCCTTCAAATCCTGAATGAACATCCGCATAATAACAGGTGTGTCATCGTTCACTTTATTGTCCAGTCAAAGATAATGTTTCTTCCGTGGAAAACGTAGTTGTCAGGCATTGCAACCTGAGAGAGTGAGAGAGAGAGAAACCGAATCGAGAGAAATTGAATTGAAATCAGTGATAGACTATTACAGACTGAAATTATTACTATTGAACAACATAGAAATTCATTCCCAGCAGAAATATCTCAAATATTAAACTTCATCTCGCCGCGACTGAGGCTCAGTGGACTGACTTCATTTCAGGCTATGGTCTACTTTATGACTCCGGTGCCGCTGAATGTGTGTGTGTGTGTGTGTGTGTGTGTGCGTGTGTGTGTGTGCGCGCACGCGCGCGCGTATGCATGTCAGCTTGAGCGTGTGTGTGTGTGTGTATGGGCACTCAAGACTGGAAATTTTATGTTAGTATGTTATGTTATGTTATAATGATATCTCTAATATATTTGGATGAATGTCTCAAATTAGACTGCAAACTTTGAGGCCCTTTTTCTCAAAAACATAGTTTGGTAACAGTCAAGACATTGTATTAAACTCAAAATGTCTCCAGGGGTCAATGTGACTGGAAATGAGCAGGTCACAGGCAGTACAGAACACGTATTATACTAGGGTGTGGAAGCCAAGAGGAGGCCCGGCTTGCACTAGGTCTACCTAGTTTTGTTCTCCTAATGCATTAGAACTTCACATATCCAACACATATCCAAGTGTTGATTGAAATCAAGTATTTATGATTGAAATCAAGTAGTTGTGTGTTACTATATTTGCGTATACACGTGTATATACATTACTGTAACTGTCTTTTACAACAGGCTACTGTGCATACGTGTAACTTTGAAAAATGCAAAAGGCATGAGCCTACTGATAAGATATTCATAGTAGTATTTTTCGTTGAGCATATCAGTGTGTAGTTGGTTGTTGTTGTCCTTTTGGAGTTTTGCATTTTGTGTTAGTGTTTTTGGGTTTTGTGTTTAGGGTTTTGAGAAAATGAGCCTTAGTTTCAGAAAATGTGTGTAAGCAATTGTGAAAAACTGTTATATACTGCTTATCAATGGAAATATGTAACACCTGCACAATGAGTCAGTTTGATCTATTTCATGGGAGAAAATATCCAAGAAACACACTCAATGCAAAACAAAGACACACAGTTAACACCACTCACTACACACAATAAGCAATGCTAATCTCCCCGTGAACTCTTACAATTATTTCTAGGAATTAAAGTTCTCATCCAACAAATTAGAAGAACAAATTGAAGGTTTTTACCCTTCTGACTGGGTAGAAAAGGACTTTTGGGTAGTCTGCTATACGCCTTTCATATGGGAGTTCATATGGGTTCAGCACCCACCGAACCCTTTTGTTAGGTGATGTTCTGTACGTGCTTCTGTGTGGGTTTTTTTGTGTGTGTATGTTAATGTGTGTTTGTGTCCTCCAGGTGTAACCCAGTTTCTCATTGAGGAGCCCTTTGTTTACACCTGCAGAACTGGGGCAGTCTCCAGCTAATGACTTTGACTAATCAATTAACAAAGATAGCACAGGAAAACATTGCCAATGCAGCACAGTTCGCAGGCCTCTTTCTTCTTGAATGACTTCATGAAGAGCATGCTACAAATAAAAAAGTGAGTTATATTGCAAATTTTTAGGAGTGGCAATGGATTTTTATGATTTGGTTACAGTGAAAGTGCAAAATATTCAACATTTAGATAAAAGTTGTAAAAGCTCAAAAAACATGTTGCAGAGTACGTCGATCTCAAACATTTCTCTCCCTCTCTCTCAGAGTCTGGCTCTACACAATACAAAATCACAACCCTTTTATTATGAAAAGAATTATAATAATGATTAGGTTGTTTAACACAGTGGTTCTCAACCCTTTTGGCTTGTGACCACTTAAAACAAAGCGTATATGTACTCTTTGTATGTATGTATGTATGTATGTATGTATGTATGTATGTATGTATACATATGCAGAACAGCGAACAGTTATACCAAAGAATGAATTTCCCTTGTGAAGTTGTATTCATTAATTCACAAGAAAAAAACAAGAAGTAAAATCAGAAAAAATAGAAATTATCATAAATTTGTATAGCAGAAACATGTTTTCTGTGGTTTAACAGATGCTGCCATCCAGGGGTATTTTATTGTGTGTGCCCTTTTGCACTATAGGGGAACAAAAATTGGATTTGAATTGGATTCTGGTGATAATCTGGAGTAATACTAGATTACTTAGTTTACCTTGTGAATTGGTCAGTCTCACTTCAAAGAGAGATATCTGATAAGACATTGCCATTGTTAGTGTCTCATTAAAACCGATTAGTGATGCCTTGCATTGTGCTTGCTCCACAGCACTGAAAAATATTTGCTTCAAAATCTGGACAGCATCTTGTACCTTCAAACACATAGGTCATTATGCTGTTTTTGCATCACACCCATTCAGTTATACACTTTCACAGTCTTCTACAGTTGACGATTGAACAGGTCCACTAGGGGATTTGGAGCTTAAGTTCCTTGTTGAAGGGTACCTTATTAGTAGTGGATGAGGGAGGGGAAAGCATTACTCATTCTCTTTTGTCATCCACTTCCCCAGCCTGTCTGGTGATTCGAACCATTCAGTCACAAGAACCTGCTAGAACTTTCAAGCTAGGGTTTGGTACAGTCATAGTCACTCTAGTATTGTTGAAGAAAGAGTGAAAGACTTTTCAATCATTTGCTGAAACAACACTGTAGCGGTCCTGTTAAAAGAAGCAGCGACGAAAGAAGCCAGGACCCGTGCTCATTACACCATGGAAACCTGTTTAACCATCTCTGCCCGACTGCAGTGGCCGTTGCCTTGTTGTCTGTCAAATTAAATTTTGGGGGAATCAGAGGCTGCCTCAGCATCGAGGCCGAACCAATTTCCTGACCAATAAATCTCATATAACAAACCAGGGACTGTGTTTAAAAGCCCACCATCAGCTATTAAGAATGCAGTTCCTTTTCATACCCTTGTTTAAGTTGCTACTTGCAGCTTTCCATCACCTCTCTGCACATCCTAACATAAATCCCTCCTCTCTGATGCCTTTTTACTATGTGCCCATCAAAGACATACAACGTTCAATGAAATCTACCAGTAAAAGAGGTCATGTCTGCAAAAATATGGCATGTGCTCTGTTGGCACACACTAGATCTCCCCACAGTGTCAGCACTTTGACTAGGACAGTGAATCATGTCAGATTTGCCCTTTAGGCTAATCTTTGTAGTCAACTATGCTATGGGAAGACTGTTATGACACTCAGGCAAACTAAAATGTCAAATAAAGACAGAAAACAATGGATGCTCTTCAAGAACCACCCGACTCTGTAAAAAGCTCCTAAATTAATTAGCTTATTTATGATGTGTTCTGGCCTTTTCACTAGTTAATAAATTAATATATTCAGATGTAGTGTTTACTTATTTATTTTGGTATTTGGGAAAGACCTACTCAAATTAAGTCAAAGAAGGTTGAAAGGTATGAGACAAGCATCCCCATCTTTTTTTATCTTACTTTTGGCATGTCAAGTGAGGTGGCTTTATATGCATGTTTTTTGAGTGATTTTAGATCACTTTTGTGATCCTGGTGTGCTCCTTTCTGATGATAAAGGCTTTTATCTAAACAGGACCTTGGCACATATTGGAAGTAAGCGTGTTCAATTATTTATCTGTTACAATAACACCTACAGTAGATTTTTCCCCCCCTTGCTTTTTCTGAATCTTAGCTTGTGCTGACATATTACAACTGTTCTCTGTGGACTGGGGCTCTCAAAACATCCACCTGTTATAAACTAGTGTTCCAGTTCAAAGATGATTGATATTTTCTAATCATTGGATTGGTCTTCTTCAAATCTGAGACTGTCTTGTAATGCTTAATACCCCAGAGAATGTTTCACCCATTTAAAATGGAACATATATATACACTGATACATTTTTAACCCCGCAACAGCAGGGACTTTATGGATGACCAGACAAAGAGGGCTAAGAACCAGAAATCATGACATTTGGACCAATGGTCAAAGTGATATTTCTTTTTCTCCACTAAAAGTGTCTACAGCTCAGAAACCATAAGTCCTGCAGCAACCATATTTGGCAGGGGGGCATTTACGTCCTGCGACCCCACGTCCTCATGTGAAGACATTGGATTTTGGCTTCGCTGTGCCCTATACATCATTTCTGTTGACTGAGACCTGTTGTACTCAAATGTGGACAGTTTTTGCTGCCATCTAGTGGTATCAATAGCAATATGGAATGCTAATTTGACAGTTTTTAGTGATAGTCTTGAGCCAGAACACTGGTAATCACGCAGTACTCGTGTGAGGACAGTGGGACTACATTCCCATGAAATTCATCCACAGAGTGGGGAGAAGTAAGGGAGAATGGCTGAAAGAAACACAAAAAAGTGTTTTGTTTGTAAATATACATAGAACAGTAATTTTGCATGCGATAAAATTAGTCTACATTGGTTTTGTTTATGTTTTTGCATTGCAAGGTTATTACAGTGAAATAAATAATTTGATACATAGTGGTGACTGGTTACATTTAATGTTACAATGTAAACCCATTGTCCTCATATGAGGATATCATTTTTTTCAGAAAGTACTTTACTGTTCAAAGACATTGCTTTCCATAGTTATCAGGCGCAACTAGTTCCAAATAGGAGAAATTTAAAATGCACACAAGATCAAAGTCTCACGAGGTACAGCTATAATATTCTTTCTGGGGCTTTCAACATAGGTGTGACTATTACAGAAATTGTCCCTTTGTTTTGTTTCCCTACTCTGACACCCGAACGTGGAAGTTGAGTGGTTAGGTCTTTGGACAAAACTTGTCTGTTTGTGTGTCTGTCTCAACTTGTCTACCTTCTGTAATGTTTTGTCTATCTGTTTGTCTTTTCAATGTTCTTGGACCACACAATTGCCACTATATACAATTTTATTTTCTCTGAACAAATAATCAATGCAAAAAAGCAATGGCAATAGAAAAGTAATGGTGTCAATAATAAATGTAGTTATGACAAAAAAAACCCTAACATTAAGTAAATTTCCATAAAAATAAAAAAACGAAATCTGACTATTTACAACAAATTGGAAAGAAAATAAACAGTGCAGAACTTTTTATTGGTTATGGTTATAAGCACTCTGATGGGTCTTTCAGTCACTCATTCAGTCACTCAGTCTGGCACTCAGTCTCGCACTCTGTCTCTCACTCACTCACTGATTCACTCACAGTAGCAGCTTAATATTTCCTCCTTCAGTTGCAATTCTGCAGTCACAAAGTTCAAAATGTCAATATGTGGCACCTCATTGGGCATGGTGAAGAGTGCATTGACTGTGGTGTCCTTCATGCAGCTGCGCAGCCTCATCTTCACTGAAGGCACACTCACAATCCACTGTGCTGACTGGAATGACCATCATTGTGCACATTACATAGCTTCTTATTGGGGTACAGCTCCTGCCTAGTGTCACTTGTGAGCAGGCTTCTGGCCAGCTGCTCCTGGGTAAGGTGGCGATTCAGCTTTATATATTCCCCGTCCTGGACCGCAGCTGGGTTAATGACACCCTCTCCTGCACCATAGTGTGCAGTGCACCCAACTTCAATGAGGCCATAATCGTAACGCATGGGGTCCAGCAGCTTGAGCTGGATCCAGGATAACAAAGCTAGAGAGCAGCTTTGTGGCCTGGAAGCAACCTTCAAGGTTCAGCAGAATCTAGTAAATGAGAGGCTCCCTCACCCTCTCCTGTCACTGCCTCTTTGCCCTCTCATCAGCAATGACCTAAAATTCTGCAAGCAGTACTCTCCTATCTTAGGTCCTCCTCTAGTTTGGACTGTGCACCCAACCTCATGCTGCACACCAGCGCAGTTTTCACTTGTACTAATTGAGTGAATCTCAAGAAGGTTAATGTTGGGCCTCTGAAAACAACTCAACAGGGCAGAGAGGTGAGGCAGCAGGTCACACAACATATAGAGGGTCATAGTATCATAGTTGACCAGCCAAGCCAGCAGACAAAACTCTGTTGCACTATTCTTGTTATTGGCTTCATGGTCCAAGCTCAGGATAACTGCAAGCAGGGTTCTGTGCAGGGATGAACAGGCTGGATGAACTGGATGATGATCAACAGCTACTGTAGCAAGAGAGATGGTGTATATGCATCTATAAGAAGCCTCTAGCAAACAGTGCAAACAGCAAGCAATACACCTTTAAGATGCCATTAACAAACTAAGTGAAAAACAATTGTGTACCTGGATTTGCGATTGGCTCCGAGTTTGAAAACACACATCCCGGAAATGGCACCTCTGGTTTGTTATTCTATCCGGGCAGAAACATTTTATACAATGCTACTAGCTCGACAAGAGCTCAAGCACCCTCAACAATAGAAATGGATGAAAACTTAAAGGAATTCTGAAGCCAAACGATTGAACAGTGAGTGGAACCGGCCCCTGCTGAAATCTGACTGGTCCCTCCGGGTGCCCCCCCTATTTTCATTGGCTCTGAGTGATGTCAATGACAGTATTTCAAGTTTTCCCAAACACACACATGGCATGTTTCCTATACATATGCGCATCTGTGCACCGCCACAGTATCAGCACGGCTGCCACAAAATAAAAAGTTGGTCAATGTACAGAAATTGATCTAAATCGACTGGCATCACACTATGTTCTGTCACACCAGAGACTAATCTGGCGAGACTGGGAGCTCACTCAGCTGTAGCTTGTAAACACATCACTTATGTGAGACAGACATCACCTGCCAGATGGACAAGGGCACATTCTAACCTAAAAAGAAAGCTGCGGCCAGTGTGGAGAGTCTTACAAAAACTCAACATCAACTTGACAACAGGAATGGACTGGCCATCGGGACTACTGGGAGAATTCCTGGTGGGACGCTCTATCTGTGGACCGATTAGTCTGTGGGCTGGCCCATGGAACGCGTGTTCCGGTTCTGAAAAAATAAATAGAGAAAAATACATTTCAAATACATTCCAAAACAGCCCAATGGACAGAAATCTATCCATCAATAATTCTGTCTGTTTTCCGACAGATCAGTGTGGCTGCAGCTAGTGGAATTCAACACACGCGCCGTGGGCCTGTACAGGATCTGTACTTGTTGTTAATAAGATTGACCACATCAGGGCTAATATCATTCCTCCTATTTCTGTTGTGGATATTCCAAGCACTTGTCCCAATTTATGAAGTAATTTTTCCCAATTTCCCTGCATACTCTTACAGAGATCATTTCACACACGAGGTCTTCCTCTAGCCCACTAGATATCATCCCCACAAGACTTCTCAAGGAGGTTATGGGGGCCATTGGCCCAAGTTTGCTTTCTGTTTTTAATAGTTCTCTCTCCTCTGGATGTATTCCCACCTATTTTAAGATGGCTTGTGTTCAGCCCCTGTTGAAAAGACCTGACCTTGATCCCTCAGTCTTAAACAATTTTAGACCCATCTCCAAATTACCTTTTTTTTTTTTCTAAAATTCTCAGGAAAGTGGTTTTAGAATTTTTTTTACAGGTGTTGAATAGTATCAATGTTTTTGATAAATTTCAGTCTGGGTTTCGTCAGTTGCATAGCACTGAAACCGCCCTTATCAGGGTAACTAATGATTTATTGATGGCTGCTGATACTGGAGAGTGTTCTGTGTTGGTATTACTTGACCTTAGCGCTGCCTTTGATACCACTGATCATGCCATCCTAATCAATGGAATGTCTCAGTGGGTTGGTATTTCTGTGACTGCCCTGGACTGGTTCTCTTCCTAGTTTCTACTATAGGAAATTTTCTGTTTCAATTAGTGATTTTATCTCGTCAGCTTCTGTGATTACATGTGGTGTACCTCAAGGATCAATTCTTGGACCAGTACTGTTCTCTCTGTATATGCTAGCCCTAGGCCATATTATTAATCATCATAACATATCTTTTCATTGCTATGCAGACGATACACAGCTATACCTTTCAGTCAAACCCAATGACCTCAGTAAATTGGCTACACTACATGACTGCTCAGCTGATGTTAAAGATTGGATGTCCCAGAACAACAGCTAAACTCTGACAAGACAGAAGTTCTTATCATTGGTCCTGAACACATCTCCAAAAAAAATTCTGTTGTTTCTTGGTCCTCAAACTTCTAACATCAAGTCTGCTTCTAAAAATAACTTAGTAATTTTTGAGTAGAGTTTAAATATTGAGCAAAAAAACTTGTCCAGTCATGCTTTTACCAACTTAGGAATATTTCAAAGATCAGAATAGTTTTGTCTTTTAGCAATATAGAGAGAATTATATGTGCTTTTATATCCTCATGCCTTGATTATTGTAACGCCTTGTTTACCTGCCTTAACCGTCGAGCTGTAACTCGGTTTCAAATTGTGCAGAATTCTGCAGCCAGGCTAGTGACCAAGACAAAACGTTTTTCACACATCACCCCAATGTTGGCCTCTTGGCACTGGTTGCCTGTGACTTTTAGAGTCAATTTTAAAGTTTTATTAATCACATACAAGGCTTTACATGGTCTGGCGCCTGATTATATAAGTGAACTGCTGACTCCCTATCATACTCAGAGGCCTCTCAGGTCCACAGTCTCGGTCTTTTGACTGTCCCAGAGTCTAGGTTAAAATCAAGAGGTGATCGATCTTTTGCTGTGAGGGCCCCTAGGCTCTGGAACAGCCCACATAGTATTAGGTCTGCTGATTCAGTCCCTGTTTTTAAATCCCGTCTTAGAACCCACTTTTATAAAATTGTGTTCCCTAATGATTGATAGTGGTGCTCCTTACATTTTAGTGCTCTGTCTAGTTTTTAACATTGTTTTTGCATTTTATATTTCTGTCTTTAGCATTGTGTTTTGTATCCCTGTTTTTGCATTTTATATTTCTGTTTTTACCATTGTGTTGTATTTTATCTTTCTTTCTTCTGGAAAGCACTTTGTCCTCTATGCCATACAAATAAAATGTATTATTATTATTATTATTATTATTATTATTACTACTTCAACCCCCTAGCACACCCCAACAAACACCTAACAACGACTACTATGACTACTACTACTACTACTACTACTACTGTTACCACTACACCTACTACCCCTCTATGACTGATGACTGATGCTACTACCATCACAGCTACTGCTGCTACTACTACTGCCACTACTATTTCCTCTACTACTGCTGCTACTACTACTACTTCTAATACTACTACAACTACTACTGCAATTAATACTGCTACTATTACTACTAATTCTGTTACTCCTACTACAACTACTAAAATTACTAATGCTATTAAAGCTATTACTTTTGCCACTACTACTGTTACTGCTGGTACTGTGCTATGACTGCTGCTACTACTGCTGCTGCTCCTTTTACAACTACTACTGCTACTACTACTATTGCTACTTCTACTGTTACTAATACTGATAGTCCAAATACTACTTCTACTACTGCTAATTCTATTACTTCTACTACTGATATTACAACTGCTGCTTTGACTACAGCCCATACAACTACTACTTTTAAACACATTATTACCTATCCTTCCATGTTATTGATAACTGATAATATAATTGATAATAGTGATAACTGACTTTTGGCTGGCAAATAAATTGCTGAAGATCCAAATACTAAATTTTTAAAGACATTTAAACTCTTTGTAATTTAACTTTCTACCTTTTCAAACTATAGCAAGAACACAATTTTCTAGTTATTTATTTAAGTGATCATTACAAGGTACAAGGTGCAATAGTAGTCATAGTAGTCGTCCATATATGACCTCTCTCTGCAGTCTTTCCCCAGCTACCACCAATTTTTTGATGCCCTAATTTTTACATCCACTGCCATAGTGAAAGCTAGAGGGTGAATTGTGCACCCTGCCATGATGCCTATCTCCAGATGCTGCCATGCTGTAGTAAATTCTGCTATTTTGAAGCACATCAGAATATCTAAATATGCCCTCACCAGATGATGGTTGGAACTCTGAAAAAATCAAAAGCCCCCCACAATAATTAACATGGCACAGAGCCAAAGGCATTAGCAAGGTCCAAAAATACCACATAGAGATCTCTTTTCTCCTGCTTGGCTGATTGAATTTGGTGCCAAATCATGCTTGTATGTTCTAAGTCGCCAGAAAAGCCTTGTATTCCAGCTTTTTGGACTCTTGTGTCAATTAACCTATTGCTTTCTAGGTATCCTGACAGCCTCAGTGCCACTACACTAAAGAAAATCTTCCTTTCTATATTAAGGAGGCAAATAGGCAGAAAAGGACTAATATCTATCTAATCTTTCTTTTTGGGAATGAATGCTAACTTCACAAGCTTCCACAAGAAATTCAACATGTAATTTCCACATGTTATATACATGTGGAAAAATGAATGGATAGATGGCGCAAACAACTTCCAAAAAGCCACCATGGAGTTTTTCTCCCTTTTCGTGCAGGGATTATGATTCCTTTCAGATGTGATCTGAAAGGAAAGCAGCACTTCCATTTTTGCAAACTGAGAGATTGTTTCGAAGGCTGTGTTAACTGTTTTGAGAGCATGAACCTTAGTTTGGAGAAATACGTCATAACTGTAACTCTATTTAAGTGTTGAGCAGTTTTTTTTCTCTGATTAAAAAGTGTTACTGTTTACAAACACCGTTAACACATGTGACTTTGGAGCAAACTGTGGAATTTTAACGTCAGATTGAGTACAATGCTACTGGTCTGTGCATCGCCAAATGACAGACATGATGTGATGTATGCATTAGGCACATTAGAGATCGATTTAGATTCTATACATTGACCATCTTTTGATTTTGTGGCAGCCGTGACACAAATGTAAGGGAAAGTTGCGCATGCGCGTTTCAACAATGGGGAGTCAGTCAGTCAGTCAGTTAGGGATAAATACTATTATAGGCCGGCCCCGCTCAGCGGTCTGACAAAAAACAAAATAAAACAGGCACAGCAGGGCACGCACTTCATTGCATGCATCTTAATTTCTGACCAGTGGAGTTGGATGAAATGTTTTCAGATTAGTTGAACAATGTGAAAGGTGTGATGTTATATGTTGTTAGTAGTATGTTTGCTGGTATAGTGGTTTGGTAGTATGCTGATACATTTGCTTGGGAGCATATCAGTTCGCTAGTTTGTTTATACATTCCCCTGTTTGTTAGTATGTTTGCTGGTATATTGCTTTTGTTCGTATGTTGGTATAGTGGCTTGGTAGCACAATCTTAAACAATGACCCGGAAGTACTTTCACATTTCCGCACAAAATTAGTTAAAAAAAAAATCCCTATGCAGTTTCTTTTCACACTATGTTGTGTGTAATGTTTCTCGGGAGAACACAAAAGTTTTGCGAGAGAATGCAAAAGTATTTAATTTATTCTCCTCTATTTTTTTCCTCCCCCTATTTTGTTTATCTATTTTTTTTTCCACCATGTTCCCGTAGGGGCTCCGTAATAGTACACATAGTACACTTCTCTTTTTAAACATGTTGCATTCTATAAGTGATATTGCTGTTTCAGACATTTTGTGTACAATGGATGTAGTAAGTTTGTACACTAATGTTGGTTTTGGTATTGAGGGAGCATAAGATGCCGCAGAGGTTTCTTAATGGAGTTAGCCCAAGACATCCTTTCTAAGAAATATTTTAGATTTTAAAATGATTTCTATTTATAGAGACATTTTAGAAACTAAATTAATTCATGGGTTATATTAACTCCAGTTTACCCTCTATCAAGTTTTCTCTGGCGGCTAGCAAGGAATCAGTGTCTTTTCTTGATGTACTGGTGAATAAATAACACCTCAGTGCTTCACCCTTCCAATTTAAAAAGAGGTTTACCGTACAGTCAACTTTTGAGATTAAAAAGGATATGCAGTACTGAGGCAGAATTCGAAAGACAAGCCACAGATTTAATTAAGTGTTTTAGGTCTAAGGGATATGATAAAGGAATTTTGAATATGTGCCTATCCAGAGCCAGAGAGGTGGATAAAGCTAGTCTCTTTTCCTCCAGGCCGTCCTCCTCTAGTGGTCAGTCTATAGTATTGGCCGCTACCTTTTCTCCCATCTCTCAGTCTATTAAACACATAGTAAAGAGACATTGGCGCTACTATCAAGCGATCCTGCAGCCCCACCTCAATTTGCCAATACGTGTGCCAAAAATCTGTCAATTGTGATGATAAAGGGTGATTTTTTATTACACCCACATACAGGTAGAAAATTAAAAGTAAGGTTAAGGGTTTCATGCACAGCTAAGTATGTAGTTTATTTACTGAAATGTCCATGCGGTTCATATTATGTAGGAAAAACCAGAAGGCAGTTGAAGACGAGAGTTTAGGAACATAGGAGCAACATTACCAATCATGTTGAAAAGCCTCCTATAGCCAGACATTTTAATGCTACTGGACATGAGCCATGATATATAGGATATGTGTAGAGTAAGATTCTTAGGCATAGAGGTGTGTGTGTGTGTGTGTGTGTGTGTGTGTGGTGGGGGTGGGGGTGGGGGGTGAGTGATAGAGACCACTTACTCTTACAGAGAAAGGCCTATTGGATTCATTCAGGACTGAATGAAGAGTTGGTTCTAAACTGTTTCCTTTAAACATTGTGTTTCCATTGATAGCTTTTGTGGTACTTTATAAACTTACATTTATATATTAGAATCAGATGTTGGTGTTTTGTACTTAAGTATACACCTGAAATTGATATAGCGCTGATTGATGACAGTGATGGCTTATGAATATAGGTCACTCCCCAGATGTGGGTAGAAACGCTGACAAAGGCTATGTGCTGAAACGCGTTCGTTTCTGTGACTGCTGCTGTGCATTAAAACCCATTTAATCATATTTTGGGAGTGCAGGAAGAATGGAAGCAGATACAAAAAAATGCTCAGCAAAGTCAGCAATGCTCAGCAAACTCCACATATTGGAATGATTATGCTTGGAAAATTCTAATCCATTATCTTAAAACACCAATGATACAACATCAATACAGACCAGAACATCTTCTTCAACTGTTGTAGAAAATATGGGGACAAAACTGCTACACATAGCCACTTATTATAGGCATGTAAAACTATCCAGAAATATTGGGAGAATTCTGTCAGTGAATATAAGTTAAACATAACTATATTTGACATAACCTTAAATAAAAACCCAGTGATTTTACTCTTAGCGAATACACCAGATGAGCATGAGAAAAAAGGTATGAGTATGACTTGATTAAATGTAAATATAAAGATTTGGTAAATGAAATGTATGAAATGGAGAAAATAACAATGAAAGTGGGAAACAAAGGCCATATCTTTGAGAAAAACTGTAGTAAATGGGAATTTTTTTGAAATGCTACACCATCATTGCACCCATTCAAAATTATGGAGCATAGTTTATAGGGATTTGGGGATTGATATAATAAGCAATGTTCTGGAGGGGTCTCTCTCCCTGATGCTATTACATTTTTGCAATTTGCCTTTGGGCATGAGAAAACAAATGAATGTATGGACTGGTACGTTGAATTGAGATAAAATTGCAAATAATTTTAAAAAGCAGGGTCCATATCCCAACCAGGGTTAACCCCAACCCACCCTTTCCCTTACCCCAACAAGGGTTTGTGTACTTTCCTCACTCTCCATCTTTCTGGTAATGCAATTGTAGCCTACTGGGTAGTTAGAGGTTAGGCACTGGTTTTTAGGTAGCAGTTGGCAGAGCTGTGTTGAGTCTGCTGAGAGCAGCTATGTATTCTTAATGAGTTTGGATAAAATTGTGGGGAGAGGAGCCCAGTGATTGACATTTTCTTCCATAATTCCATAATTCCTGGCATTACCATGTCAAGAACACACAGTCACCACAGACAGATGTTTCACTGTTTAGAAGCAATAAAATGTGTCTGGTCTGAACCTGGATCCTTATCTGTCCACAGGATCATGCCATTACTGACTAAAATGGGCTTTGCCCTATCTGCTGACAGCTAACAGACAAACTTCACATCAGTTGTTACGCCCGGCCTAGGGGAAAACCGAGCATAGCACAAAAGTGACTCCCCTCTTTCCCCACTCCCAAAGATGACCAGTGCCACAGCAGGTGCAGTCCAAACAGAATTGATTTATTAAACACCTCTTCAATAAGGTAGCAAAAGCGTCGGGGGGAGCACAGCCAAAATAACAAACAGAACGATCTCTAATAAAAAAATAACTAACTTACCTAACTTAAGTAAGCGAAAACAAAAAAACAAGCAGCTTACCTGCCTCCCTAACATAAACAAGAGAAAAGAAAACAAAGAAAAAGGCTTCTCACCCCTACGGCTACCGGGACTGCTCTTTCAGAAGGTATATACAGAATTAACAACAAGGACAGTCTACAACACTAGGTCAAGACAACATTCATGTGGCAGAACACAGCACGGTCTGGTTGGGAGCCAGGAAGGAGAAGGAGTGAGCCGGCATCGGACAGACGCCCTTTTTGAAGTAGGCGCCATCAACCTCCCGTCCAATCACCAGCCGCCACCTGCAACTCGACACTCTGGGGAGAACACACAAACGGGGTGAACACCGCCACCCTCAGGCAGGGAGGGAGAAACAACACAAATACACACCCAAACACAAACTATGACCCAGGGTCATAACACAGTGTTGTCAAAAGTTTTGCCATAAACATAAAGAAATGGTGAAAAAGCAAACAAAAGAGAGGTAATTTTCAGGTACCAATGCATTTTATTTGAATCATTCTCATATATTGAAATAGATGTGCTTAATTTGGTTCACTGTAACTTTTCTGTCCAGGAAAATACAAAGGCCTAGCTAAATGACAGACATCTCTGTGAATAATGTTGGTAGGCTCAACTATGTGTGTCCAAAGGCTGTGCATGATGACATTTGGATGTTGCTCTATAAAGGGAAAGGATCCTTGTTATTTGATTCAGCAGGGCTGTATTAGGGAATCTTGTGGCACGATATGGCACAGTTTGGAGACCAAAAAGGGCTATCCTGAAAAAAACCACACTGTAGAACTGGCATGCTTTGAGATATTGACACCAAATCTTTACCAAAAGTAGTCAGGACATTCAGGAACCAGAAACAAGAGTAATTCCTCCCTAGCTGTTGTGGCTCATCAGGAAAACAATCTAAAACTTGATTGTTGTCTGTTTTTATTTATTTGACATTTTATGCACATTAGTTGTTGAAAAGAATTATCACATACTGGATTTCTGTGGACCCTGACTGCTTGGTCAATATGGTGCACTTCTCTAATTTAAAAAAAAAACTTTTAACCATACTTGTAGGCTACCATTTCTAGTTTTTGAGATAAAGAGCTGTTTTTTTTTTTTTTTACACTAGTTAAAATAGGCGAGATTTGCCCTTTTCTGCCCTTGACAGTAACAGGTTAACTTTATGAATTTATACTAATTATAATAATGAAATATTTAGTATCTTATTTTGACAAACTAACCTTTAAAATCACACAACATCAATTAGTTTTACACATGGCTAGCATGATGATGGCTCGCCATTATGTTTGTCTTTAAACGAACACATGCCATGTTCGATTCATTTGTTACACTCAAAGCATCAGTGACGCTGTAAATGAATTCGCCACAGATGAATGTGAGATGAGACCAAACATGTCATTCTCACTACACCTGTGCTGCCGCCTCCTGGACGGACATGACTCCCTTGCAGCGACTGTACTATAAATGAACGGACAGCTTATGAGCTCCACTCAAAGCGAGAGAACCACACACAGGGAGCGGGATGGCGGGGATACTACTACTGCACCTCCGCGTCCTTCTCGTGGGTCTCTTATTAACAGGGACCTTGACAGTACGAGCAAACAGAGGGGGGGCATCGCCGGACGAGGAGAGGGACAAGGAGAACGACGTGGAGACCCCGTGTGAGGTTAAAACCGTTACCGTTTCTACCCTACCCGTACTCCGGGAGAACGAGTTCAGCTTCACCGGCGGTGGCTCAGGAAGCGTGGTTGGAGGAGGGGTTGGTGGTGGAGCAGGTGGTGCTGGTGGAGGAGGAGGAGGGGAATCCCGACTGCTATTATTCGTTAGAACAGACCTACCTGGACGAATTTCCGTAATGGATGATCTTGACAACACAGCTCTCCCCTACTTCACACTCGGTAAGTATTGCTGTGGTACAGTTATGTTTCCCTCCATGATACCCAGACAACGTAGCTGTACAATTGTGCGCATAGGGACCATCGCACCGTGCCTGGTTAGACTATGGTCACCCCTACATTTCCAAATGATGTCTTTATACATGTATGCCCTAGCGTTTAATAGCTTATAGTTGTCCTATGACCTCTGATAAGGAAATTATTTTATTTAGTCAGAATGATATGCTGTCAGTCCAGTAAAGGGAATGCAGGTTTTATTTTGAATGCACCTGATTGGAACGCTGTCAAAAACAGCACGGGGCATTAGCTTCAGCATGGGAAACCAACTCAAGTAACTACTACTCATCGTTAGGTGTTCTTGCCTTACCAGACACAGACAGTCTCTCTCTCTCTCTCTCTCTCTCTCTCTCTCTCTCTCTCTCTCTCTCTCTCTCTCTCTCTCTCTCTCTCTCTCTCTCTCTCTCTCTCTCTCTCTCTCTCTCTCTCTCTCCGTATTTTGTGGAGACAATATTATTACGATTTAAATTTCATGCCTACCCTAATTATGATGCACCAACCAAGGAATGCAATTTATCCCTGTAGGTCTGCACGGTATTTTATTCTCACATGCACACATAGCATTCACTTGCATAGCTGATGCCATAAGTTTGATTAAGGAATGAAAAACAAGAGTTTGCAACACTGTCAGCATTTGGCCATTGCAGTTTTCAAGGGCTTCGAACCTACATCAGTTAATGCTATGCCTCTTTTTATCAAGTAGCTTTTGTCTGTCTAAAAAATACTCCCCAGATAATCAAGTGAATCAACACAGCAAAAAAAAAAGGTCTTTGATATTCCCAGGCCATCTAAGAAGTTCTCAGTGAAAATCATTTACTTGGTCTTGAGATAGCATCACTGACTGGATAACCACACAAGAAAATGATACTGGGAAATAGTTTGTGCCTTACACCAACAAAGAAAATATTTGTTATGTGAGAGCAGCAGACTATGCATGAGGGGAAATTGCTTCGCTTGCTTGGTCTATATTTTTCACTTATGTCACAGAGTTATGTGAAAGATAGATGTTCTCATACTTGGCCCTTTTGTGTGTCGACCCACCAACTGTTTTTATGACTGTGTATTGATAGCAGTGCATGGCACACTATCTTGAGCACAATGAGTGTGTTACACATACAGTAGTAGTCTTTGTGAACAGTAGGTGCAGTAACAACATGATATGGATGAGTAACAGACTGTAATTGGGACATTTTGTATATAATATTATATATAATTGTCTTCCAGTTTCAAATCACTTCAAGGCAACTGTATTGGCTTGGTATGACAGAGAACATGTTGCATTGCTAATGCAAAGATGCAGGACCTACTGGAGGTCAGTGATAAGGGAATTGAGATCAGAATCCATAAGAATGGCTCATTATTACAGTTTTCAGACTCTGGCTTGCTATCTCTTTTTTCACTCTGTCTCAATTTCATTCTTTGTATAAAGAGTGCAGACTAAACAGACTGCGGGAAGCGAAGGCAGGCAGGCTGAGGGCTGGAGCATTAAGCTAGTAAATCACTTTCTGTTCTCATTAAGGACAGCCGTTGACTGGTGAGAAAGGCCTCTCTGTCCTCCCATTCAGCCAGCTAGCAAATTTGCTGCTTCACCCTCCCAGTGCATGACTGCACTCTGTTGAGGGAGGAGGAGCAATAGGTTTTTCATGTGGGACCTCGTGTGTAATACACACAGAAAGTATGTGGTGCATTGCGTTTCATGCAGAAGTTGAGATGATGAATTGGTGAAATCATGATAATGATGAAATAGTGTTAGGGTTATATAGCAACTTAGAATCCAGTGAGGAGGCACAGTGCAACAAAATGGTACCAGCTTTATTAGTATTTAGCAAGACTTATCAAGATTGTCACTGAATGCATGGGCATGATGGCAATGTTAGTGTAACATATCAAAATAATTTGCTTTACTATAAATGGTGTATTTATCAAGTCTTCCGTAGAATCACAAGCACATTACCTTTTGCCATCAACCACTTTGAAAAGTTGGATAATCTTTGCTCCATACTCCATGATAATGTTTTTTAACTACAAAATATAAATCTATAAGAGATGAAACAGAAAGAAATTCATCACATTACTAGGGCTGGGTATCGAGAACTGGTTCCAATTTATTCCTGGTTCCAAATTGCCTAATTCACTTGAATCGATAAGCGACCGCACTAACGATACCTCTTATTGATCATTAAGCATTTTGAACTGCTTAACAACCTTTTTGACCCTTTCGGAGTGCTGGCAAACAATGATGTAATTTGACACTGGCGGGTCACATACTTCAGTAAACTACATTGTGCTCAAACAGCAGGAGGCAAGGTGCTGCCTAAAAAGAATGTCAATGACGTAAACCAAAAAAAAAGGCATTTATTACATTAAAAACATGACGTTTCGCCATGATGGCCTTCAACAGATTTTTTTTTTGGTTCAC
Source organism: Centroberyx gerrardi (assembly GCF_048128805.1). NCBI lineage: Eukaryota > Metazoa > Chordata > Actinopteri > Beryciformes > Berycidae > Centroberyx > Centroberyx gerrardi. Next base: position 18,864,784 of record NC_135998.1, on the reverse strand, counting down.
GTACTTATTCACTGTCATGTCAGTCAAAACCACGGTCGAAACACAGGTGAAGTTTGTATGTCCATATAACACACAGCGAGTTAACTAGCACCAAAAAGAAGTTGCTGGATATCATTTCTTTAGAGTATCAAAAATGGCAAATAAAAAGGCCTTAAAATTACTCCAAACAGCGCGTGTCGCATAATCCAATTGTTCTGAAGCCAAACGATTGCACTGTGGGTCCAAAAATCCAGTATTTACCTCATTATCTCCTAGATTTGAGGCACTTTTTCCACACCGTGCCAACCATCACTGCAGTAGCAAGCAGATGCTGCCTTCATGTGCTGTCGGAAATATTATTATTACGGGTACCCAATAAAGTGGTAAATACAGTCAATGGCAAATATTTTGTTTTTGTTCTGTGATGTTGACCTCCAATTAGTGTTTTGAAAAGTAATTCTGAGACAAAAGTAACTCCACACAGCAGTGTCTGTCTTGAGTAATAAAACAAAGTTAACTCCACTAAAGCTGTATGTAGTCTTTTGGCCTTCTGGAAATGTATATAGTAGGAACTGATGAGGCAATTGATAAGAAGAATAAAAAATGGCACCAGAATCTGTAAAATCATAAGAATACCCAGCCCTACACATGAATGTATGTGCCTTGTAACAAACCTATTACGTAAGATCTTATTTGCTGCCAGACTGAGGAACAGTCCAATGCTCTGTTCTGTCCTCTTTGTGGTTTTGAATTTTCATTCCTTAAATCCTTTGTTAAGTAAGGTAGACAATTGCAGCTATGTCATAAATGCCCAATTGCCATTACTTAAGCCCTAAAATTTGTGGAAATAGGCCTACTGAAGTTACCATTTAGGTGTTTTCTTTCCATGCATAATGATGCACAGAAGACAATGCCATACTCCGACAAGAACAAAATTCTTTGCTGTGAAGGAGTGGAGAGTATAATGCATAATGCCAGTGCCATTAATGACCTTAAAACATATAGTAGCCCACCATATTTGTTTGTTCTTATTTTCACCCAAAATTATCAACTTGTTTATGCCATCAACTGTTTGATGTAGGCATTCATATCAGTAATGAATGAATTACTCATTCAGAAATTTAATGCAAAACTGGCAAAGATGGGGCATTTCAACAAGCCTTCATAGTCAATTTTGTTAATTTAGTTAATTTCAGGAGTTGAGCGTTTAATTTCAGCTTTATACATCAGAATTTAGATGTAGCCAGGTTTTCTCAATTAAAATACACAACCATTTAAAGTAGAAAAGCTGCAGATGTTGACGTATGAGGCCCCAGTCTTTATTAGGGTTAGCGCCGAACCCTGAACACAAGCTTAGACTGTAGAAGGTGTGAATTGTATTGCCTTGCCGTCTCGCTGACTATATACTCCATTGTATGGCCAATAGAGATTTCAGAGGTTATCCTCAGGAAATACAGGCTATATTATGTTTGTGTTCACTGTTATGTTAATGTTACAACAATACAACTTTGTATATGCATCAAGATCACAACACTCTTCTTTGATAAGTTTAGTTGTCAGACTTGCAGAGGAGAAGAACAGTTTTTTTCTATTGTCATTATTATTTTTATGTTGTAAGTATAAGCTGTCATTGTTATCCGTCTGCTGACTGCCAAGTGTCATGACACTATCACATGCTGAAAGCTATTGGTGATGCAAAAAGCACATTACTTTTAGGATACTGACACTTGAAGCCAAGTAATAGAAGCAGACATTTTGGTGTCACCTGTGTTTTCCTCATATTCAGTATTCAACACCATAATGTGTTAGGCCATCTTGACAGCTTTTCTCTTGATGGATGTATTAGAAGTGGCAGAGTTCTGTTTGTAAGCTGACATGCTGTACCTGACATCCTAAAAATACACAGTTTTGTTTGTTGTTTTAGCAGAGCAAAACGAGCAAATTGAAGGGAATGATGAGGAAATTTTCACTATCAGAATTGCTTGATGGAAATATGCAGTGTTGCATCAGTATGCTTCCCCATCGTTTTCTCTCTCTTCAATGAAAGTAATGACAAAATGTTGATGCCCCAGGATCCTACAAAGCCTCGGGCCTTACCACATATGCAGGCAGATACACAGACGCACACACAGACATAGGTACCCACGTCTGTCACACACACATACACACACAGACACACACACACACACACACACACACACACACACCTACCTTCATCCTTTCTTCATTATATGAGCATGCCTAGTCTCCTTGTATCTGTATCTTTAATATTGTCAGATGCACGTTTTGTTGGACCAACGTCAGAGGCTAGAGCAGGGGGGAAAAGGACTTTCTAAATGACCGGTCTGTCAGACAGCAAGTCCCCTTGCCCCCTTGGCCTGCACGCCCAGCCTTGATTTATTACCACAAGTGTCACAGAGAATTGATGAGCAGAAAGGGTAGTGGGGAAGAAAAGCAGTCCTCCCTCCCCCTTTTTTCCTGTTTTTTTTTATCCATTCCTCATGTATTTTGAAGAAAGCAAGCATATCAAGGTAGTTTGTATGCAGACAGTCTAAATGTCTATCTTTACCTTTTGTAAAGTGTTCTGCATTGGATTGGCTGAGTTTTTTCCCCTATTAAATTTAACTCTAGGTTACGTGTGGGTGCATTTGGTTATGCCGAAAAAAAATGTTCTGCTAAAAATTCAACCCACCATCAAGGAATTAAATGTTATGTTTGACAAACCTTCTGTGCTTTGTCACAGGGGATAAATTTCTTTGCTCATTTTAAATGATGACGTGGGAGCTGGATGGAAATCAATACATTTAGCAACATGGCTGACTCTGTAAACACCTCATTAGCCTTAACCTTTTTGAAAACCTTGAGGCACCTAGCACAGGATCAAAAACACTCAAAACTCTCCCCCTCCTCTTTTATCTTCTCTGTCCATCGTATTAGACTACATCTTTACACTATTCCTTTTCCCCAGCACCTCAGGTTTTTATATGGCATCTTATCACACTCTGGCATGTCCTCGCCAGCTCTCTCCTCTCTCCCCATCTCCTCTCTGCCTTACTCTATCTTTCTAGGCAGGAGTTACAGCAAACCTGGCTTGCTTAGAGATGGGAGATTAAAAGCAACTGTGGTAAAGTGAAAAAAAAGCCTGCACTAGAATGCTACATTCCCTGTGGCACAGAACATGTACACACAGCACTACATCTCAATCTTATGTCAGGGGTTGAGCTTAGCACTACAGGGGCAACAGTGAAGGGAGGACAAAGGTCAGCAGGGGAGATGGGAGTTATTGCATAGTGTGAAGCTGAGATGAAGTTACAGGTTTTCCTGTTATATAGGACTTCCTGGACACTTCCTGGATTTAGCATAGCACTTTGTTTAGCATTGTTTAGAATAGGGCTGCAACTAACAACTATTTTGATAATCAATTAATCTGTCCATTATTTTCAAAGATTATTTAAAAATCCAAAGTTTTATTCAGTCTTAAACAATGCTCTCTTTCAAACAACTTAGGCGATTACAGAAAACTTTATAGCACACTATTGTGTGCTATAAAGCATGTGTGCAAAATAAAGGTTTTTATAAAGTGCTTGTGATTTATTTTAATGTGCAATGTAAAAGCACCCACAAGGTTGCTCTGCTGCGTCACATTGCCTCTGGTACAATGAGGTATTTATTTTAATCATTTTTAAACAGGTTGTACTCGTTTTTTACACAGTTCTATGGAGTTTTTACCTGTTTGAGGGCCGCGTAGCCGCGCGTAGAGGGGAAAAAATAGACCAGACGCACAAAACTAGAGATGAGCCGCGCGATGCCCGCGCGGGTGCGCGCGGCTTCCGTGGTCCGTGTAGCAGCTTCAGTTGATTATACTGGACGCGCTCTGCTGCGGGCATTCTGCGGCAGACGTGTCGCGCCGCGTCCGTGTCCCATGTATTTCGGCCGTTAGACTATAAACAAACGCCATATGCACAACTGACGTTAGCCCACTGGTTTTGTGGTGCCGTTACGCAATTCAACCACCAAAGATTTCAGAACGCAACTCAAGCCATGAAGCCAAGCTGATTTCATTTGTGATAAACAGAGCTCACTGAGAAGCAGTCATTGACTCGCTTGTTTATTTTGTAGCCTACTAACTTTTCAACGGTTTCAACGTGTTTTCTTTTCAGGCGCTCATGCATAACCTGCACGCTGCGTACCACTTATTCAGGTTTGCACCATTTTACATGGTGATGCTTTTGTAGGCCGTCAAGTGCTCCATTTTTCATCATTTGACCTTCTACAGTATGGGAGATCGTCTGTATGAGATGAATGTTCTACCAAATAATATCTGAGTTTTAGTGTGAATTGTCACCCACAACATACACTAAGCATGAAACTCAGAGGAACATACTCCTTTCTCACAATAATTGGGTTCTCAAAAAACAAACAACAGATTGTGAGGTTATATTGCCTCACCCTGTGGAAAACTCATTTGACAAACACAGAGTGAAGACTCAAGCTCACTGTTAATGTGCTAATTTAGCTAGATGGTGACAGGCCTACGTGATGGCTTTCACCAGGAAAGGACGAATGAGTTGTGGTCAGTGACCCATGCTGATTGCTCTCCTCTGCAGGAACTGTATTTTGTAATACTTTGTCACCGCCTCTGTCACTAGTCATGCCTTGTGGCAGTGGTGGACAGCTTTGATCCCAAGATAATCACTTAATTATTGTTGTTGAGAAAATTTGCTGACAAGAGCATTGTTGCTGTTATCTTTGAGAGAATTAATAAATAGTATTCTGTAATTACCCCTAATGAATCCTCAAGCCCAGGTTTTCCCTCCGAACAGTGTTTTGCTCTATGTGATGTAGCCAAAGCATCAGCGTGCACAACTGTCCACTTATGTGCACAGTCTGTCAAATTAATTGGCAAAGAGGATCAAAGTTAATATTTGGCAAATGAGTGTATATGTCAAGATTAAATAGTTTTTGATTTTATTATTTTTCTTTACGTTGTTTATCATTTATTGTTGTATCTTTAAAATGACTCAAATATACCCATAAAATCTTTGAAAAACAAAGATACTAAAAAATATATATAAAATCTATATATTCTTGCATTTCCGAGCCTTATTTACTTCTGCATTAAACATCTTAGATTGTCTGCTTATTCTGCATATTGTTGCTTAAACTCTAATGAGATCTCTTGGATGAAGCTGATACTTGAAGATCTAAACTGAAAAGTAATACTGGTTACAGTATACTCAGATATGCAGTGTATACAGCTACTGGTAGGTAAACAGCCTGCCATTCGCATTTTACACAGAACCTCCATCATGGTTTTGAAAGCTTCCAGAGGTTCGGTGACAAGCCCAGGGACTATCTCACCACTATCTTGTCTTTTTTTCATGCAAATTGAAAGCAGTGGCCTGCACTCTATATTTAGACTTGAGCAACAAAAATTAAAGGCAACCCAATCTTTCTCATCAGCTGCCTGTAAGAGTTGGATGCTGACATTCAGTCCCTCTGATGGATTTCTGCAGAGCATTGTCACAGTGCTTAATGTAGCCCAGTTACTATCTTTTTTAGCCCGGCACTGTTGTATACTAGTGTATCTTTGTTGCTTCTAAGACTACTTATTTTGATATGTAAGGCTGGACTGGTATCAAAAACATCTTGAATGGTATATCTAACAGAAGAGCATTCCATGAGCTAATTCCCTAAAGATTTATAAACTTTCTACTTATATACTATACAGGGGCTTTCTAGCCTGTGCGCTGAATGCATAATGTGACACTGATTTATAAAAGTAATTCCATTTAGTTGCACTTTTTGCTCCTAGGGCTCCTCTCGTGAGTCCCCCACCATGTAATAGCAGGCCCCATGTGGTAAAGACTGTGTAATGCATTTGCTCTCTTAGTAAAAACTTTCTTTTGTAATGCAAGCCAGAGATTTGGGGCACAGGGAGCTGGGGTGAAATCCATCATCTTGCACTAGGAGTGAACACATAGTATCCTTAAAACCAAGCATGATGTTTGGAAAATGTGTTGAATATTTTACCAAGTTCAATGGTGCTAACAGATTTCTGACGTCTTAATCTGTGGACAATAGAGCAATTGCATCAAATCACTTAGTATACACTAGTATACTACTAAAAGCACACACAACCTTTTCGATTAAAGCAAAGCTCTGATTTGATTTAGTAAGAGACAAGAGAAAAGGAAAGGGAGTTTATGGCATAAAAAGGTTAAAGGCATGGCAATGAAACAAACTTAAAAAAAACGTAAACAAGGTTTTTATCCCATTTCTGAATAGATTCACAAATGGGCACCAATTCGTGCCACTATAGCAACTGACCAAAGATTTTACTGAATCTGGCACACAGTGAAACCTGCATTTTAAAAGGACCAATAAACTTCAAGACCTTGTTTTCCATTTATGTGATCGGTGTGATGTCACTAGTTTGATTGTTTTTCCCATTTCTGTTGTGCTTGCTGCATTTATTTTCCTCAAAATTATCCCCTGCAAGGTTCCGTTGCTTCTTAGTGAAATAATATCACTATTACTGTGGCATTTCCATGACAAAACCTGCAAAATTAAGTGAGAACTTGCATGTGAGAAAGAGAACCACGCATTTTTTTCTCCTGCGCTTATCTCAATATGACTTAAGAACCAGTGAAACAGGTTCAATTTTGCTCCTTCAGGTTGTGTGTTATATCGTGTGATATTGTTCACAATGATGAAGTTCCCTCTCGCACCCGCACACGTGCAGCAGTGCCACTTCCTTGCGAGGGTTGTCCTGTTGCATTCTCGCAAGTATGCCACCATACCTAGTACCTAGGCCAGCCTGCTGCTGTTTCTTGTGCCACTCTGCACTTGAGCTGGACGTCCAGACTGCTGTGTTAGTGCCACATCTTTGCATGACACACACGACAAGCAGTTTTCATCAGTGCTGCTTTGTCTTGATACTGTCAAAGTCATCTACTCATTAATGACATCATATACAGACTTCTACAATCCCAATATATATAGTTCTTGTACATTTTTGGGTGTGCTGACTTTTTTTTTTTTGACTATGCTGTTCCTTTTTCAAAGGTTATTCATTGCAAATTATCAGTGTTTGCAATTTTCAGAGGTCCTTCACTCTATGCCATTGAGTCAGTGCCATTAACAGAAATGGGAACAAAGACCTTTCCAACCTTGCAGGATGAAAAGAAATAAGACAGTAATGTGAAATAGAAGATAGCACATTGCCAAAAGCATTAGGGTCAAGCAATATGCAGTATGCATGGTGGAGGTTATGCACTCCACTACACCATTACCCAGCCCCACCTGTATATTCTTTCCTGTAGATGATTTTAATGTGATAATTGTAGCTTCTTAAACTAACCTTTTCAGTCAAGGTCAATTGCTTCAATTTTAATTTGCATAGTTTGTGTTTTGGGTGGATGCATGGGTGGGTGCATCAAATTGCAATCAATGCAAGATGAAGTGTTTGCCACACTCGTCTGCCATATTTCATCGCAAGACTAAGACCAGCAAAGGATAAGGTGGACGTGTGAGTCTTTAATCAGTATCAAACTGCCAGCAAAATCTATGGTTTACCCAGAACCTGGCTCACTGGGATATACTAGCACCCCCATCTCTGGCTTCAAAGGGACCAAACGGCCCATAAATGTCCTCCTCCAGGCTGACAGGCTAGGTTACCAGATCACAGGCAGGATGAAAGCCCAGCTACACTCTGTTTTTGGGCTCCAGTTGTTCTCTCTCTTCCTTGCTTCTCTGATGCACAATGGTGACTTCTGTCCTCCACCAACCTCTACCCTTTTTCTAAGTGTCATGCTCTTATATCTTCTGCTGCTAACTGAAGAGTGTGTTGTATGGTTCAGTAGCTTTGTGATTCCGAGTCAATATTTTTAACACAATGGCCCCTCAATCAACATTTTTTTTTATTAGTCATTGTCTTGTGCAAACGTACATGTGTGACTGTCCATTTGTGTGTGTATGAGCTGACAAGGACCTGTACCAATTGTATATAGACTGCATTATTAAATCATTAACACTGTGGTAATTGATTAAATTGGCTTTCACTAAAAGGAAGGAGTCAGAAATTGTAATCATAGTTAAATGATTAAAAGTCTCATCCAACCTGGTTAATGGAATTACTGAAATCACACTGGGGTAGTCTTATTTTGCAAACATGACAAGCAATGTGTGTTTCAAATACCAAAAGGAGAGTCATTGTTCACATAAGCTCATCACAATGATGTTTAAGACCCATAAAATTTGATTCCCACCAGAATTTGCTCCGCACCTCCTCAGCACAGCTCGCTACCATCATAGCCCTTTGGTTCCTACAAAAGATTTTAAACCTTTTATCTATGCTACTGTATTTTGTACCTATTTTTATTCCCTCTAAGCAATTTTATATACCTTCTCTGAGATTTCTATTCAGATATAGTGTGTGCACCATTAATCTCCTCCTCCCACAATTTTATATAGTCCATACACAACTGTCCATGTTCCTGTTTGGAGCTCTTTTTTTGAGTTGTCAGTCTGGTTAATATTCCCCCGTTGAAATCAAACAAGAAGATAGGAATTTTGGTCACTATGAGGAGTCATTAGGATGTGACAAAACGTATGCCCTTAGTATGGTTACATATGGTGCTGAAGATACACTTATGCTTAACCATAATTGTTTTGCTATTGTTGAATTTTGCAGTATTGTGCAGGTTTTCCAGGAGCACCTATTTCTTGAAAGCCAGAAAGAGCTTCACCCACATTATTAAGTATTGTTTGGTTAGGATAGGTGCCAGAAAGGATATAACACTCCAGAAGATTTTTTTCTTCCTGTCAGTGTTGTCAATTGTGAATTGTCACTTTTTTTGGCTTGTACAGATGTTTTGTGCAATTAGTGCACCTTAGTCCATGACACTATCATAAACCCTGACTTCATTATACTTTTAAATTCTTTTAAACCTCAAGTCATTGAAATACAAGGCAGAGAACAAAGGATAGCTAAGAGGCATGAAATTAGATTCACATCATCATTCATTATACATATTGGAGGGCTGATGCCATGCTGTGTGCTGTAAAGGTTTTTAGGAAGTTCACCAGCTCCAATAGGTTTCCATGTCATATTATTATCAAACCACTTTCTATTTACCATTTTACAATAAGTCTCAGTCAGATTCCATCTTTTCTTTAATACAGCACCAATGAGACTGAACCAGCGTGACTCTAGCACAGCCATGCACTTCTGATAAGCCTTAGGGGAAATTGGGCATTTGGCCTCACACACTGTATGCTTATCTGGAGGAGTCTCATTGGTATGTAGTGGATGTTTCCCCTCTGTCTTCCATTCAGAAATGCAGCATACAGTTTGAGTTTGTCAGGTATTTTGTCTGCCTCTGGATTAGCTCTGATCCAAGAGCAATTATCCTTAGAAGTGTTACACGGCAGACCATGCAATCCTGAGGTCGTCGGTAGGTGATATGTCTTTAGATCGGTTAAGAGCATTGTCAAGGTGAGCAGTGGTGATTGGCACGCGTGAATTTGCAGCTCTTCATTTTGTGGCGGTGAAGAAAGAACACAGGTGGAGAAATTGAAATGGTTGTTTATTTAAAAGTCTTCATACATACTGTATTTATGGGATTGTCCACCATGTATCATTTTATTTTGACAAGTGGACTGTTTCTGGGGCTGTACAAATTAAAGTGATTAAGACTCTACACAAACTCAATTTAAGTCATGCATACACCCCATTTTTAATTGAAGTTGATTAAACAAGTGTGATATTGTTAACTTGAAAGCTTATACAAACAGCCATGCAAACGTCCTCCTCCCATCTCTTTGGAGTGTGACTCTTAGGAGTGTTACTCCTTGGGCGGTAGAATGAAAACTCATGTGCCATGTTTGGTTTTAATGTTAATGTCACCAGTTTATTATAAATTACATATCAAGAAAACAAACTAAAAAATAAAACAAAACACTGAATAGACCAGCGTTTTGCAAAATGCTTTGTCATTATCACCCTGTTGTGCCTACCCAAATGGCTTAGCTTTCTACCCAATTTAATTTGTGGAGAGGCATTACTGTATCTGCAGTGTTCATTATGATGTGCAATAGCAACATCCCTTGGTTGGCATAAAGTCCATCACTACCAGGAAGCCAACAATGCGCAATTAAACTCCTATTTCCTGTTTTTACTCTCAACTTGCATTGCCAGTTTATAAAGTGTTTTGTGCTGATTGTTGTCCCTGTGTGACTAGTGGCTCTTTTGGCAGAGTGTTTTGAACACATGTCTGTGTGTATCAAGATCCCCAAAGGCAGCAACATCTGTGTGTTTTAATAGTAAGGACCCTGATTTGCTTTCTCTCTCCACTGCCAGAGGATAAAGATGGCACACTGCAGGTTTACATTTCCCATTGCTGTCTGCTGTATCTCCAATTCTTCCCTAAAATTTGAAAACATAAATTGGAAGTTTGAGGTGAGAACAGCTTTTCTGAAAAGTGGAGTTAGGCTAAATGAGAGCAGAAATAAGATGATAATGAGTTGACATCTCTCAAACCCACACAGTGGTACCAGAGCAATATGGCTGTCCTGACAGCTTGGCGGGTCTCTCGTTTCAGTAAGAAAACAATTCTTCCATAAAGTCTTGTACCTGCAGCTACAGGAACAAAATTGTGTCATAATCAAGTCATGCTACTTAGGCATGCAGTCAAACTGTGAACCAGAGCCATGGCCCAGAGCTGGGAGGCAACTTGATCTAGAAGTCAGCTCTCTCTCTCACATTCTTATTATTATTCAGGAAAGAAGAGTGGAGTAGGGATAGAATATTAAAAAAGCATGCTGCTTTAATTCCTAAGCCCATGGAAAATGCTCGCAGCATCAACAGGCAAAGATCAATTTGGTATGATTGCTGTTAAACATGAGGGCCAGCTAGTGGACACAATCAAGCATTAAGTGAATTTCCATGTCATTTCTCCACTTAGCAGTGCATTTTTGCTGAAGGATAGAAGTGGTGAAAATAAAGTTGCTATGTCTTGAGGGAATAATGTGTGTTGTTTTTGGTCAGGCAGCTTTTAGTTGTTTAGTCCAAACTGCAGTTGCAAGATCACAAATACAGTGAATACATTTAAATTCCCGATGCAACAGTTTTACAGACCTACTGTATTTTGTATATTGTTACTTAAATTGTGTATTTCACATATTTATATGATTTGCATACTCTGCTAGTGTTTTCCTCTTGACTTGAGGAAAACACTATGATTGCAGTTAAGAGTACATTTGTTTGAAATGAGCTTGCACTTACTTCACCTGGCTCACTAATGGCAAAAATGCTTATCATTTTAATAAATTAGAATATTTGGTAGTGCAGATCATGAAGAGTAAATTAATCTTCACCCTCATCAGTATGATATTTAATTTTCTGTAATGCTCTTTCACCTGGCTTTTCACTAATTCCTCTCTAAAACTGTGCCTATGTCACTCTCTCCTAACAGGCTGCTAATTTAATAAATTCAGCCCCATTTGGTTTGCCCTTCTGTTCTACCAAAATTATTGCTACCATTTTATTTGTTACTGTTGTATTAAAATAGTCATTACATTAGTAACTGCAGTATTAATTTTACATACCAATATTTGCACTGATCAATTAGCTACGGATCATAATTGGCTGATAAATATTGTACATAGGTTATTGGTGATTGGGTGATCACTATTTCAACTACCTGATCAAAAAACAAATAAAGTTTCAATTTCCAGATTAGGAATGTATGCTGTAATAAGTAGGAGCCAATTTGCACCATTCAGCAGAATGTTAGTAGCGTAGGCATGTTGTCCATCTGCCACTGACAGTTTATTTCTGAAACTGTATTTTGAATTTCAGATCCTATGATCTGAAATTGATCATTGAGTAGTTCCTATGATCATTTAGTAGTTCCAGTTTAATATATTGGACAGAAAGCAAAGCCTGTGGCTACCAATGGCAATTATTCCCTCCGCCAAGGAGGTAATGTTTTCACCTGCATCTGTGTGTCCATCCGTCTGTTAGCAGGATATCTCAAAACGTTGGGCCCGGATTTGCACGAAGCTTGGTATGAAAGTTGGTTATGGGCAAAGGAAGAACTGATTACATTTTCATTTCGATTGGCCAAAAGGGGGTGTGGCGATGGGCGTGGCATATCACCAAAAGGTGCATAACTGCCTTGTGGGGTGTTGTCGGCCTTGGTGGAGGTCTGTGCTCTACTACAGCACATTTTCTAGTCTAGGAATGTTACTAATTTTGCTTACTGTGCACTTTTACATGATGTATCATGTAAAATGCATGCATCATTTCGATCGCGATTGGATCAGTGATCAACCAATCACACTGTTAAAAAATAGGCAGTTGGCCCCAGAAAACCTGATAGGTGCATCCCTACTCTGCATGAAGAAATACTTAACAGCTCCTCATAACCTGTGGCAACTGACAGAATCATCATCATCGTATTTCCCCAGCATTAACAGCAATCACCAATGATCTCATAAAAGAGGAGCTAGCTTTCTCGTTGGCCTCTTAACCCACATTATATCTGTCTCATTCACAACTTCTTTTTTGCATTTAAGAATTAACACAGGCAAAATGTGGTAGGTAGGAGTAGATAAACATTACAAATCCCATTTTAAGATTGGATGGATGTTATTGCCTGAGAAATAATCTACAATGAAACGGCTTGCTTGACAGAATTACAACCAACGGTATATTTTTATATGATTTTTTGTTGCTTATAGCGCAGTGGGTTATTCATATTGATAAATGTTGTGTTGCCAATTCTCATATTGAAGCCAATACCTAGATTGCCTTCAAAGAGTTGTGAAGCTGAAAAATTGTCCCAAAAAGTTCCCTATGTATCATAGTTATACTGCATAATAAATTGAAAACAAACCGGATAGCCGTCTTAGTCCTCTCTCAACAATGATTTTCGAGATTACCTGTAATTATCCCTAATTTTGGGAAAAAATAGAGACATTTTGGGTTCAGGAAACTACACAGTTGATCATATGTTGCTGTGTGTGCCTTGTGCCTTCTACCCATCAGCCGAACAGTGTGACCACTGTTCCGTAACATGACCGCAATCAGGACAAATGCACTATTAACTCTGTAATGAGACAGCTTAACAAACAGAATTAATGGGTCTATTGAAAATGGCAGTCTCAAGCGATCAACACTTAGTTAGGCTTTTAACTATGGCTGTCAGAATCAAGGAATACTCTGCCTGGGCTGAAGCAAAAACACTAAGCCTGCTTTGCACTAATCAAACTAGCACCTTCACTTAAATTTCAGATAATATTGAATTCCATTGTATAGTTTTCAGCATGTGTGAACATGGCAAGAGGAAGTGTCTATTCTTTGAATGGGAAAAAAGAGGCACAATTTTTTGCGTTGAACAGCTAGGATAATCATGCTGAGAAAGTGTTGTGAGGGAAGACCCGACCACATGCTGATCTTGCACACCTCACCCCTGTCCTTTGAAAGGAGGAAATAATGGCATGGCAGTCTCCTAAGATCGTCTATTCTATTTTTTGTCCTTTCATCTGGGAATCATGTTCAAGGCGTGCCTATACTCATGCTCTGTTAGGAGCAGGAATCAGAGACGGCAGGAAAAGCAGCGAAGCTTTACTTTTTTTTCGAGACTTAAGTTCAGTTCTTTCAAATAATGTTGTCAACTTTGTGCTTGCTTTATTAATTACTTGTTTGAGAGCATATAGTTGACACAGTATTTTCCTTATGTGATCAGTATAGCGAAACTATACACACCAAGCAAGGGGGTCTGCACTGTGCTGCTTTAATCTATGTGTTAGTTTAGTGATGCTATGCATACAAGTCAATTACCCAGGCTGTTACATGGTTCTAAAGAGACATTTACTGGAACACACATGGCATGTGGTGTATTCACTAGCAAATGTTTCACTGTGTCTACTACAGTGTCTCATCTTTGCTCACTGCTGCATTGGGACTGCAGATCCTAATTTGTTACACTATATTTCACACTGGAGTTGTTGCATTTTAAGCGCTCTGATGACAGATCCTGAAATACAGTATTATAAAGACACAGCTGTACTGGAACATGAGCTCCTGCTTGTGCGGAGAAGCAGTTTATCCATCAAAGAGCCACTGTGGCTTTGTTCAAAGGTTAGCATTTCTAGGTATCCCATTCCCTTTGTATTAGCAAGTAGCTTTAAATGGATTAGCACATTTGCACAGGAAATATATGTTAGATGAAACAACTTTTTGACAGAATTTGAGCTACATGAGACACAGAGACCAATCGATATTGGTCTGTCCAATTAGCTAGCTCTTGCATTAGCTCAAAGGATGGAGATTTAAGAATAATGCTGAATGAAATCTGTTCAGTCAGTGTGGTTGGTAGGGTGAGGTGTCAGGGGAGAACATGCCTAATTCACTTTGACACATACACTAAGGCAGGGCAAAGCTGATGTCATTTGTCACCAAACCCGTTTATATGGACTAAATTTCTGTGGACAAAGTGGAGCAACGACTGATGACTGACACCAAATCATTATTCGGTCTGTGTGCTACATTATTAGACGTAGATCACTAAACTGTCAGCTTAGAGGGAATATTGGTCCTGAAATGTGAATTTGTATTAGATATGTGTTCCAAATAAATTTCTGGCAATTTCTGCATTGACTTTGATCTCCATTGCAATGATTAAAAAATAATTTGGACCCACTTAAGCTAAGGTATGACAAGTGCCACATCTTGCCATACCCAACTGATACCCACAAGCTAGAAAACAACAATTAGCATTCATACTAAACTTGGTCATGACATTTCCATTGATTCTCTGCCACAAGCACTTTTGTTTTGTAGATATTAAATCAAATATATGTGAATGTAAATTAAATAAGTTGGATAGGACTTAAGATGAATGATGGCTTGCGTTAAGGTTGTACAATTTTACCCAAAGTCAATTTTATTATGTAGTAGACACACCGCTCTTTGAAAATGTTAGGAGGTTATTGATAGTGTGCTGAATCATCCTAGATCTAATGTTAAGGTCACAATAGTTGATCTTTAGAAGAAAAAGAAAAGAAACATGTTTGCAGCATTTTCCACAGGAGCAATCAGAACACTCACTCTTGAAGTTATGTATGTCATAATAAACTTATTTTTTTCTATGTTCTTTATTATTTTGCGCTTGTCTCCACTCCTCTGGATGGATACTGTCCAAGCCAGATGATTCAACATTAATAAACTCTGCGACACGATGATGAATCCATTCCTTAGGAATTTCACTATTACATCCACTGATCTAATGGGATTTGCCAGACTGACTATTATGATGAAGTAGTCAAATGATTGTCAGGATGTTGCCGCCCATCCGTCATATTAATTGCATTTATATGTCATTATTGCAGTCTCGTAATGGATGTTAGCTGCTTGCAGCGGGCTTTCTTCTCTTTAGCCTATGGAGTCTAATTGAGTTTGAGCCAATGTTTTTTCTCTCCCAGCGTGAACTGCAACTTGAGTGCTGTGTTTTCTGGTGTCTTGATAAAAACCTTTGCTTCCTTTGACTACTTAATGCTATTTGTCAGTGGATTTGAACAGGCTTCTTAGTTTCCAACCTATTGATCCAGTGACTGTTAAAGGTTACATGGCTTAAGGAAGTCAACATCTAATATACAGGGATCAAAACATTCTAAGGAGAGCCATATTTTTAGGGCATTGATTTTTTTTTGACTGCAGTGATGTCTCCAGGAAGGGAAAAGGAGACAGACTGCTTGCTTTTCCTTCCCTTAAAGTCATTGTCAGTTATATTGAGGTGACAGTGAGATGCCAAACATTTTGTAAGGGATTGTAATGATGAGTTGCTAAGAGACTCACAGTGAGGAATTTGAAGAATTCTTTAAAGGTCAGCAGAAATGATCGCAGGACATTCTGGGACAAGTTAACTATATCGATGTGAACATTAACAGGACCAAAAAAGGTCACAGACTTTCTAATGCAAACAATTCCTTCCTCTTTCATGAATAAAATCAAGCATGCTATTTATGTCTTCTCATCAAAGCTCTGTGGTATTTTCTAATATCTGAAAAGTTTAATTGTATTTCAAGGCTGAAGGTATGGGTGTAATCTCCATATGTTTTACACCTTAGCATCCACAGCTGACTAATTTTAATTGCTCAATATGTAACCATGCAATTTAGAATGTCTGGTGCCTGGTTACATTCCAGGTATGGTGCTCAGCCATTTTGACTGGCAGAAGCCATTTGATTAGTGGCAGGGCCATATCCCTGCTAAGGTCAGAGAGATTCCTAATGATGTGTTCTGTGGTTTTATGGACTCTTCCCGTGAGTATTGGATAGGCTGCTGTAATGAAGCTGTCACTGAGGCAGAGTCACCCATTAGAAGCCACTGGTAGGTATTTGTTCCAGACAGCTGAGAGACCCTGTCACATCATGACATAACCTTGGATGGCAATTTGTTTGGCTGGCAAACAATTAACCCTTTCAGTCAAATGACCTTGCGAGGATGGATTGGATGCATGGATTCATTCTCAGAAGTGACAGCTTGCAAAAACACAAATGAAAATATTTTGTTCAGTTCCGACAGCACAGGTCCTACATCTGCTGATTTTGCAAAGGTCTGTCATAATACATTGCTGTCAGATAAACCCTTTAGAGATGTG
Source organism: Centroberyx gerrardi (assembly GCF_048128805.1). Lineage (NCBI taxonomy): Eukaryota > Metazoa > Chordata > Actinopteri > Beryciformes > Berycidae > Centroberyx > Centroberyx gerrardi. The sequence goes on along the minus strand of NC_135998.1, from coordinate 18,848,135 downwards.
ACAGAACTCAGAATGCCAGAGGTGTTTTCATCCATTGTCTTGGACTTTTGAGGGCTGACAGAACAATACATAAGCACAGACATTCATCAATCCTTCTTTAAACCACGGGTGTAGTTATGTCTGTGTCTTTGATTTGTTGTGCTAATCCCTCTCCTGTGGTGACTTGGAAGACTAGCTGTCATTTAAAAATAGACAATCAATCTAACAATTCAGTTGGCAAGCCATGTGCTGTTCTCTGCTTAGTTAATGATTTTCTCTCCAACAGAGTGCATGCTTTCTTTTGCGCATGCTTTCTTTTTTGGTATAGACAGTCCAGTGGATTGTATATACCATCCATGCTTTTTCCCACCTACTCTGATGAAACTCAGTGGAAGTTGGATGATTGTGTAGGAAGATCACATGTTTCTGTACGTTTTTTTTGTTTTTCAGCAATTGTTGGAAATATAGTAGTTTGTGCATTCTATCCACCCTTCTAGTTCGTTTGTATATTCAGTTACTGCTATTTTAGCTGGAGTACTGTCAAAAATGTATTTTCAGCAAGTCATCGAGCAAGACTTCTTTTTTTTTAACATGTTTGAAAGAAGTCAGAGAGAGAGAAGATGAGCATTATACATTCATGACTAAAGTGGGTTTTTAGTCTAATTTTTAGATGACTTCAGAAAGCCTGGATCTACAGTCAAAGTTCTTTGAAAGGAAGGAAAGTGTTTATGGGAATCCTTTATTTAATATCGATAATTCTGCAATTGCTCCAGTGGTTGACAAGCTAGCCTTATCAGTGTTTACAGGAAAAGGAGTGTCTTGTCTCTGCATTGCTGATTGCAAATTTGAAAAGCACTGATTCCTCTTTTTTGCTCATAGAATCTAAGCTCTGGATTTATTTATGAAAAGGTGGTATGTGGTACATGGCATTGAGTCCAGGTTACCACTCTGAGTTGAGTTTCTCATTTTAGGCGGACAGGGTTCCCTAAATGGGATGGAAATAGAATGGTTAATGTGTTTTCCCAGTGATATGGGCTTTCCAAGCCATGTCTGCATTGGTTACAATATAGCTTACTTTCTGTAATTCACATTGAATGAGCTTTTGTCATAATTTGTGTTAGCCTTAAATTACATACAGATCATGAATCATGTTCAATTGTATTCCAGTATTAATCCCCAACTGTTCATAAACGGTGTAAAATTGATGAGATACCCCATTGTGATGATTGAGAGAATTGAGACTTAAAGGGTGACGGCACCTCTACTCCCTTCAGTCCCTCTCCTCCTACCCCACTAGTTTGAAAAATGCAATGAAATGGGTGTGGAGAGCAGCGGTGGAGAGGGGGTGGGGGAGTGGCTATCAAATCATTCTGATTACCTAGAGCCTAACTAAAGTAAGATACTGTAGAAGTGGCAGGAAAGTTGAGACGGACAACTTCTCTAGTTGACTACACCAACTTGTGTGTCATTTATTTTAACCACTGAGCAAGACAATTTACTTTGCGCTCAAAAACACAACATACGTTGAGCTGACGTCAGACTCAGAAAACCAGACTTTCTTAAAGGGACCGTGTCTCCTTAACCCTGAGAAGCTCACAATATAACTGTGTGTGTTAACATACCCAAACCACAGATTATGGTGAATAATGTCTATAGAGTCCGCCACAATACTATGAAACATCCAATGACGTTCACGTACTTTAGATTTTTAACCCCGGTAAAAAAGATAATTGTCGATTTAGTGGCAAAAACATTGACAGTTCAATATAAGGACTTATACGTGGAGGCAGTGCTTAATTTGTGCCGGATCCTGCCGGAACAGGATCCGGCACCTCGCGGTTTTGGACTACCTGCATTCCAGTACTTATTTGCGTGGACCCGGCACCTCTGGTGGCATGAAAGTTTTTTTTTTTTTTTTTTTGTCTGCCATGTAATAATCCCAATAGTTGACTCTTCCTTTCCCCTCCCTTCCAAAAACCGAATTGGCTCATTTCCATATGAAGACAGGTGATTACCCTATTAGAAAGTAGCAACAAGCGCATAATCACGTCACATGAGTGAGCTGCTCTGCAGAGTAGCCTATATGGTAAACTTCAGACATCGTCATGGCTAAAAGACAGTTGAATTTGCTGTCCATATGTCCGCTGTGTGGACTATTTTGGGAAAATTAGACAAGGTAAGCGTGTTGTTGTTTTTTTTGTAAACTGTTCTCTGCTGGGACAATAACATCTAAATTCATATTTGCATTGATTAAAACAGAAATTATTTGGAGTGCGGACCTGTAAGTCCCACAGTTACATATGTGGGACATTGCGCATGTTATGTTGAGTGTCCAGAAATAATTGGTAATTGGTTGAGTGAAGGACTGTAAGCCCCACATCAATGTGGGCATTTCAAAACCAGTGCGGTCCAGCTGAGTGTGCACATTTAGGTCGACTTCTAGCTGCATGGCATGACCATGATACGTTTTATTGCTGTCATTTCATTATTCGCTGACATTGTTTCCTACGTTCAAAGTAGATATCCTATGAAAGTATTTGTGTTGAATATTAATGCGTAACTACTCGAGCCAGAATTTGTCTGGTAAATGGTTGAAGCCATTGCAGTTTCCTTGATTTGTTTATGTATGATTAGGATATCTCACAGCCAAGTATGTGGGCATTTTATGTTGTGCACAGCGCAGTTATATCTTTAGTCCACTACTTGAAGGGCAGGTTTGTAAAAACCCATCGTTTTGGACAAAATGAGCATTATGTAGCCTATGCAATAATCAAATATTGTTATAGGTCAGCAGTAGTCGGAGCTCTAAGGTCATATAGTCGGTCATTTCGTAATGTTTAGGCTGTTAGGTCTACAGTAAGCTGTATGGCTGCACTGAGCACCACCGTGCCTCCAATGCGCTTGTTGTTTTGATATGTTCCGGAACCTTTTCCCTCCAGACCGACTCGCGGGAACACCGACCCCTTGGTGTTCCGGGACCTCATAATTTACAAATTAAGCACTGCGTGGAGGTAATGCCTAGTGTTATTGTCTTCTATCTCAAACAACACCTAGATATCAGTTAATATCTCAAAAAAACATATTATAGTATTTCTGACCCCTTTAACATTGCTGAGATGTCTCATTTCCTATCCATATTTTTGAAGGGAAACTCAACGCCTCTCTCCTTTTTTGTTTACGATGCTCTGTATGTAATTACTCTCTATCTCTATCTCCCTCTTGGTGTTTCCCCTGTGGCCAAACACACAGTGTTATCACTTTCTCAGTCCTATACGCCACAAGTGTTGAAAGGCCACTACTATTATGGAGTCCCTGTGGGCGAGACCCACTATAAGCTCCAGACACATGACTTTCAAGGCCAATTTTGGCCCTATGCTATGTGACAGCTTCAAGATTAGAGGTTTCCTATATCCATAAATCTGCATCCTGCTGTGAGGACTTGCCTTGCAAGTTCATCGCTTCAAATACTGCACCGATCTGCTTAGAAAAAGTGGGCAACTTGTCACTGGGTCTTTGTTGGAGTAGTGACTAGTTTGTACCGTGGTGTGAGTAAAGAGTGGAACCTCCCCTTGATGATGTTAACACTAGAAACACTGCTGTTTTTTAGAACTGGAATATCTCAGCATTCAAAATGTGTTCTGACTTCTCTTAGACCCACTTTCTGTACAAACCAGTATTGTAAAATTTTCAAACCCTGCAGGGACATAGTAGTTATAATTATATTTATAAATTGACAGCTTGCTGGCCTTCTCTCAGACCCCCAAAATCCATTGCTTCTAGTATTTATCAAGTCTCAAATAACTTATGTGGAATTCAACAGCTATTGAAGGGGCAGTTATATGTGTCACCCCTCATCACATTGCCGTGCAGGTAAAATGTTTTATAAAAGGGATTGTTCACACAGGACACAGAGCAGACGTGTGTCGTCTGCGTAGCTTAAGGATTGCTGAGTTCACTGGTAAATCCATCTTAACAGCCTGTGTAGACCCACTGGGAAAAACAACTATCTGGCTCCTTCCTCCAGCCAGCATTTCTTTTATGGGTGTCCCGATAGGAAGGGAGTGAGGGGTCATACAACTTGGGAAATCCCCACACCGCTATAATTAATTTGTCCTCAAAAGACATGCTTAGATGGTTAATGTTACTTCCTGGTAATGAGAAAGTGGGAGAAAGCTGGTAGAAGCATTGCGCAATCGACGTCATGTTCTTTGGTCAAATGTATTGGTTGTCGCATGGCGAACACTACAGGCATTTGCATAAAATGAACTGAATTCCAACTTTTATCCCACCCCTCTTCCTGCGTGCTTTGTTTGCACAGCAAGCTATCCCAGCAAGTCCTTGCCAGTGAATTGCTTGCTTCTCATAGAAAATGAATGGAGGTGAAATTAGTCACTTGGTGGATTGCATGTGGTTTGCCCGCCAGGCAAAACATTGATTGCATTACGGATGAGCCATGCTTTGTACAAAAAACATTGAAACTGAAAAAAGGATATGGGTTAAAATAAATTTTCTTCAGTATGGATAATTGGCACTGGACAATTTTCCTTATTCAATCTACTGATTTGTGATTAGGGATGTCAATGGTTAACCGTTAACCGTTAATCGGTTAACCACCGAGAATATTTTTGACCGGTTACGCATGTCGGTCTATAGGTTAATTTGCATACACCAGTGTTGCCAACTTGGCGACTTTGTCGCTAGACTTAGCGACTTTTCAGACCCCCCTGGCGACTTTATTTCTCAAAAGCGACTAGCGACAAATCTGGCGACTTTTTCTGACCATGGGAAGCAATGTTAAAGTGTTGAATCCCAAAGCATTTGGCAATAAATTGGTTCAGCTGATGTCGGTTTGCTCTACTTGCTTGTCTAATCCAGAGAGCTCTGATGGTCACAGCGCTTCCCACACACAGCGTAGCCTCCCTCCCTCCGCTGAGAGCAGGGACTGTAGGATAGTGTCCACTTGTAATTGTTACCGGCGTACGCCGAAACTGGCCCGGGTGGGCGGAGTCAGCACTTAATATTAAAACGGGCTATGCGTGCATAACAAGTGCAGATATTTATATGCAAATTACAGCAAATGGACAGCGCTTCGAAATGCGGCGCCAAAGCTCATCTATCTACTAAAGCAAGGAATCTCTGTCTGTCTGTAAGTCTGTGAGTGTGTGTGTCCTTCGCATATCTCGAGAACTGTTCCTCCGATCTACTTCACACTTTGCGGGTGTATTGCTGGGGATGTGCAGTATCGGATTTGGTGCAATTTGGACACGCGACACATTCATTATTAATAAACTTTGAATAAACAAGCGAACAGCGCTCTGTGCAGCAGCGGGGCGAACGGGCACTGCACTAGTTGAGTCAATGGACTAAACACCGGACTAAAAGGAAAGCGCCACTTTCTTGTATTTCACGTCATTTTGCGTTTTTTCTTAAAAATTAACCGGTTAGTTACCGGTTAATGGGTGTCGGCCTATCGAAAGCAAAATTAACCAAAACTGACATCCCTATTTGTGATTTACCCATAATCCGTCAGAACACCTTCTCATTCCAACCTTGGCCCAAGAAAGTTTTTCAAAATACTATATTTGTCCTAGTATGGTATAATGATTTACAAAATATGTTAGCCTTGAAAAGTTAAGACAATGAAAACCATCTCCTTGACTGTTTATTTTAGATTTATTATAGAGATGCCACTATGATGATGCCACTATGATGAGATGCCACTCGGCTGTTGTTCCCCATGTGAAATTCAGATGAAAACCGCTTTTAATAAGTTGTTTTGTGTAAATGAAGAGCAGCCCCCTAGTATTAAGAGCCAATTCCATCACATGATGTTTTTTTCGTTTTTCTTTTTAAGCTGATTTTTGGTAGGTCCTTGGTAAGTCCTTGAGTGGCTCTTTATCAGCTTCCATCTCCAAATCAGGTATTCTTCATACATATATGTATTCTTCCTATTATATGCTCTTTGCCTGTGGGCATAGATTGAAAAGTATCTGATTGTTAGCTTCTGGTCTGCCTAAATATGAGACTGCTAGTAGAGTTCCTAGTAGAGCAGCTACCAGGGATTGCCAAGCTGCTACATCTACATTTGTAATGCCGAGTTTTGCGTGTGTAACACAGATTTCCTTTCACACTCTACTTGGCTCAGGGGCAGCTGCATAATTTTGTGGTCTGGAGTAGTGACCTCATCCTAGTTGTGAGAAGGAGCTTTTATTGTACAAATTGTTTTTTCATATTTTGTGTGGCCTGTGGGTGCTTAAGTCTTCCCTAGCGTTCCCTAACACTCCATATTTTCAGAAATAAATGATCAAGGACACCCTATAAATTGTTTTTTACTTGTTTTTGGAAAAATATTTTGTTTTCACAGTATGAAGAACTACTTTATTTTAAAAGTTGAACCTGAGGCCAATAACTTAGATCATAGTATTTCTGTAATCAGTAGTTTTTAGAAAGCCTACTTTTAATGTTTTTTCAACCTGTATTATTGGGTACATTCAATGCCCTAAAATATTGACTGTCAGCATGGCGGTAGGAACCCTAGGTGGATGACAGATGGTTTTGGGGGGTTGCAAGATGATTCATGGACTGTTACAAATATATATAGCTAATGTACAGATGTATGATCATATTTGTAATCTTTGTGGAAAACATAGTGATTGCAAGCCAAACAAGTCAAAAAACGCTGCCCTACAGCAATATGATGTACTAAAATACTTTGTTTTGTCATGCAAAATGAAGGCCATTGTTGTGTATTCTTCAGGCATGGGCATGTTAGTCTTAGAACAAAAGCCTTTGCAGCAAAAGCTTTTCCTGTTCTCCAACCCCAAATTAGCTTATCATCCTCACAGTCTGCATCAGACTGAATTCAATCACTGTCACTTTATATGTGTCAGCTATTTTCCCCCTCCATATTGCCCATTAGAGGCAGTAGCAAGTGTCATATCCCAGTGATGTATATCTTCCTCATTAGCCAGGTGTTGCATGGGAGCCATTCACTCTAATTAAACAGGCCTTTTTGTACATTGAGTCGGGGATCAGGTAGACATCTGTGCACGGGCGTCACCTCTCTGATGTACTCTCATTCTCCCCACATAACAGCAATACTGTATATGGCATCGCATGGGGCAGTGTGGATTTATTTCTTATAGAATTCATGTATTGTATGTTTGTGGGAAGCATATGTCTCACAGCAATATCCAGTTTTTTCATGGGCAATTTTGATACATGGTCATCATTGTTTTCAACGTTCTCAAGAATGAGAAATACATCTCTTTGGTATTATTTTTCCCCTTTGCAGCTTACTTCCATTCTGGATCAATCGCACACCATGCCATGAGATGGAAATTTTACACTGGTGCATTCTCTGAATATAATGTGTGGATTTGACAGTTGTATTTTTTGGTATGGGCACCTTGCAGGCTTTTCTTTTGTTAGCAAGAATTGCAGGTTAAAAATCAGTTCAGTCTACTTTTAAAGGGATCATATGCAAAATGCGAGTGCCAAGGTTATATAATAGCCAGTTCATCTACGTATCTAAGAATGTGCTTCCCCTTTTCGTTGGCATTGGCAACACAAGGACCATGTGTTTCAGAACTGGACAGTTCTGCCAGCACATCTCATTTCAGCTCCAGTAAGCTTCTTTGTCCCATACCATTTGAACACAAGACTGCTCTAACTCCTAGTAGATGCCATTTCAGCACTGGAGAGCTCCTCCACTGTAGAGGAATAGGAAATGGAGGTTGCTCGTAGTCAGCACTTCTGCCTGGACAGCTCCTGTCTCATTTCTCCTTGCAATAATGTCACAACAATCTTATTGGGAGAAATAGACGAGAACCAAGACAAGAATCAAATAGGAATGGAACTTTACATAACATGCTTGCATCTCAGATTACACAAGGCCATGTAGGTCATTGTATGAGACTCTTATTGTAGACACACTGAGGGCGTAAAGCATACTGCGTGAAGTTATGTGGGTCTTCCACAGATTGAAATAAGCACATTTCAGCTTTTCCTATTCAGACTTGGCCTATTTGATGAGCACACTAAGGATTTTGGGCATGCCATTGCTTGTGCACAGGTTTATTTAAAACCTTGGCGTTTTCGTCCTTCCCATTGGAAAATTAGGCCATGGACTTTTTACCTTTTCATGTTTTTCTGCTGATGCATTGCCTTTAAATACTGTGCATCATTAATTCAGTTTTGTTGAGAACTGCACACAACAATTGAATAGGAATTGACTTGATATATACTTGATATTCATATACAGTTAGGTGCTTCCTTTATTTAGGGGTGCAAAGATTATCTGATTCAAACCAGAGAGACTGGCCAACTGATTCAAACATACAGGACCGTGTGAAATTTGGTCTTTTTGACCCAGAAAACTCCCCTTTCTCTCCCCCCACCCTTTCTCCCTCCATGTCTCACTGTATTACGACATGTCCCCCTCCCTTTAAGAACGTGGTTGTATCTTATCCTGCATTCACGTGATGTGGGAATAATTGTTGGTACAACTTAATGATTAAAAGCAGCAACTTGAAAGTGTTCATGCATTCAAACTTGTTTGAAGCTGTCAAATACTATGATTGACTTTTCTTACTCATGATAATTATTCTCGGCTTTTTCACACTCTTACATACTGTATGTGACACCCTGTGTAGCTGACTCAGCGGATGCAGCACCTGTCACCAGGATGGAAAGGTCTCATGTTACCTGGAGTAACGTGGGAGGGGTGCTGGCAGTCTGATCTGGCTCTGCAAATCATTGTTCAAAAGACAGCACAGCGCAATGACAGGCCCTCTCCATGCGGAAACGCTGAATGCACTGGGCATCTGTTAAACTCAGCACATTTAATCGATTTCTTGGCAACCTCCATGCACCCTAGTAGTGCTGTCTCCTTTGATGATCCTTAAAAACATGGCACTTAAATGGCAGGACATGTCATGATTGCTTAATTGTGGAGTGTTGTCAAATTGATTTGGGCCTAAATACCATTACACCTTGTCATATATCTGATGTATTTTGTGTTTATTAGTATGCAGATTGTTTTACATCAGGAAACCTATTGGAGCTTCAAACATATTCTATGGTTTTAGATGTATAATGGAAAGAGCATATTGATTTAAGTTAGAGTCATAATCTGTGGGTGGACATGCCTTGATTTACTTATCCCTTACCTATAGTTTGCATCATGCAGGAGGCCACTTATCCCTGAGTGTAACTTGTTGAAATTGGAGTGTGGCACAAATGTGAAAACTGACTTCAAAATTGACTTAAGCACCACTGCACCGTTCTTAAGTCAAGGTCTGAGTCAGGCCCTTACTTAGCACTTGACAAAACGTTTATGCACATTGTTTATCAGTATTACTCATGTTTTGTAAATCTGTTATGTCAAATCAAAAAAGTTGTCAAATATGTCCAAAGTTACTTCTTAAACCTGCAAGAAATACAGACATACATTTATCTTACCTTGAGCTATATTTCCTAAGGCACTCCTCAGAGGCACTTATCATAAGGGTGGAAAATGACTTGTTGCCATGGGATACATTAAGAGTGTGTGTGTGTGTGTGTGTGTGTGTGTTTTGTGTATGCGCACACCTGATGTTGGCCTGAAAGCAGCTGTATGTGTGTGTATTTGCACATGCTCTGTATTTGTGGTTGTGCTTGCACGTGGTGGCTTGTGTCTGTCTCTTCCCTCGCAGAGAATGTGTGTCTTAACTCCAACACCTAAAGGAAACACATTTGCTGGCTAATGACATCTGGCAGAGGCCATCTATTGTGGCCATGTGATACACAGCCTCAGAGCAGCAGCAGCCTTCTCAATATAGCTGGTCTGACCACGAATCCGCAACTGCAGCAACAACAAACAAAAGGCTAGCTAGCCAGATATAAAGAGGCTAAATACAATCAAGCAGTACTCATTTAGATGAAATTAAATTATGTGTAAGAATTTTTTTTTTCCAGTGGTAAGGTTGAACAAGCAAGCAAGTCATGCAAAATATTTCATTTTTCCCAAGGTAAATTGGAGTGTGGCATTTTCCAGGTGTTGGAGCTATTTCTACTAGCTCCAATCAGTTGTTTATTAGCAGTCTATTCTTTATCTGTTTCTGGTCAACATTTGTCAGCACTTCTTTTCCGTGACAAAATATAAGCTTACTTAGGAGAGGCCAAGAAATGTGTATGAATGCGTATACTGTTTACTTCAAGCAAGCAAGCAAGTTTATTTATATAGCACATTTTCATACACTGAATGTAATTCAAAGTGCTGTACAAAAGAAAGGAAAAAAGATAACATAAGAAGGTATAAAATAATTCATTCATTATGAAAAACATTAGAAGTGCATAGGAAAAGTGCATAAAAAGGGTACATAGGGTAAGGGTACACATTTAAAGTGCTTTACATTTAAATTTTACAATATACCATTAAAATAAATAATTTAAAGGCACAGAAATAATCAATATAGGAATCATTAGGAATCCCTCTTTCAATTTTAAGTGTGTAACATTAAAAGTAAGAAAATATATAAAATGGAATAAAATAAAATAAAGATAAAATACCAAAATAGCAGGAGATCCATATTCAAGAGAGAGTTTCCATGGGTCTTCCAGAGTGAGAGTACAAGAGCTAGTACAGTGTTTTCTCTTTCAACTTCAAATTCATTTTTTCTAGCTTAGGATGATTAAAGATCAGAACCCTGTCTGTGTGTGTCATCAAATGTAGACACGAAAGTTCCTCCCATATCAAAGTTGTAGGAGTAGTAAAGGGGCACAGAGGTTGACTACAGACAAAATAAGATAAATTCAGTGCCGTATTAGAACCAGACAATGCTGATATGTTGAACAGAAAGACGTATGGAACTGGTCGCTCGCAATTATGTTCCAATTTCATTTGTACATATTAATAAGCATGTGAGCAAAATGATCCCAGCCTATAACCCACAATTGACCCTGTTATTAAATATCTAGACTAATCTCATTACATTTAATCATTATGCTATAATGGACACACACACACACACACACACACACACACACACACACACACACACACACACACACACACACACACACACACAAACACACACATGCACGCATGGGCACACACACACACACACAGATTCATCCACTCTTCCATCCCGTACATATCCCCATCAGAAACATCTTTGGCCAAGATATGAATCAATGTACCAGTCAAGTGAATCCAGGTGAGATAGAAATCCACTTACAGTGCTCTGATCTCAATCAGTGGTGGAGAAACCACATGGAGGCGGCTTTACCTTTCCTTCAAAAACCCAGACCCCTGCCTCAATGGGGGACCACTATGGTGGGGAAAGAGGTGGAGATTACATCTCAGATGCTGTGCACTGCTCTGTGGGAAGTGCAAAGAACACATGGGGTTGAATTCAGTGAACTGACGTGGATTGAGACAGAGTCACATGTGGTCTAGGTTAGATAAAGTAATACTAGTGATCTGCTATGAGTGCATAGAAGGGTAGTTGTCTTTCTTATAGGTGTGGTGTGATATATCTGTCTGTTTAGGTCTTAGAAAACTGATTTCCAATATGCACATTTTTAGAAAACATGTAGAAAGCTAAATTGATTCAACTGCAAAGTCTATTTGGATGTCCTAAATGGATATGGTTGTATAACAGCTTTCATCCTAGATATTGAAGCAACAACTGTGACATTGTGTGAATGAGGAAATCAGTAGCAGAGCACACCAGCGTGATGTTTTCTGACGTGATCACTAGGGCTGTAAATGAATAGCACTGTATTAAGTCAGAGAGCATGGTTTTTGCTTTTGTTTTGCGTTAACACAGAGGCACACAGGAGTTTGGTTTCTCATGTAGTGCTGTGATGTGATGTTTTGTGATGTGTTTTTGTCTATAAAAGAAACAAGAGGAAACAATGCATGTCACCCTGTTTGCAACACAAAACCTTCAAAAGCCATCTTTGCACTGTGCCTGATCACTCGCTATTGGGAAAGTTAATTTTCATGGACATTATGTAACAAATGTAATGTATTCATTGGGGACTGGTAACTAGAACCAGTCCTTTCTCATCTGCAGCCTATGCCTTCCCTTTCTGCTGTGGCTCCATAGGATGTCCCCATCACTCCTGTGCCAGACTACTGCTTCTTTGCTACCTTGTCTGGCTGGCCCTGTTGTTTGCTGTAGTCTGAGAGAAACCTCTCCAGGATTGTGCAGGTCATAGAACATAATTAATTGTTACCATGCTGGAATACATGAACAAGGAAGGATGATAGAGGCAGGGGAGGCAGACAAAAGATTGAAGCCTCTATGAGATTTCATGTTGTGGGTGAGTGACACACTGTTGTCGGACTCCTACACACAGTTTTACAGTCACTGTGTTCAGCCACTCCCTTTGTCTTTGTCTCTTTCTCTCTCCTCTCCCTCTCTCATTCACAGACAGACAGACCGACACACACACACACACACACACACACACACACATTCACACCATCATATGATCTTATGGTGAAACCACAGTATCCGTGAGATTTTTCTTTGTACATTATTATTACATTTGGGTGTGTTTGGATTTGACATCTATCTGCACTGCCCATCATGGATCACTAAGTCACTGTTGTTATCTAGTGAAGAACTGTTTGTGTACAGAGGTGTGATAGACATAAGTCTCATGTGTAGAATTTCTGCAAGTCTTTCAAACGTTTAAAAAAAAGTAGGCAGTAAAGTATCAAATCCACAAGCACCAGTGGAAATCATCTAAAAGACCTCCTAAGCCACCCATTTTGGAAACTTGTACCATCATCTCTAATCAATGTTGGATCACCGTGATACAACTCCACTATGAGACTACTGACCCAGTCTGCTGCTCACTTCATCAGCTGATAGTGTCTTTGTAAGCCAGGGCATTCAATATAAGGTGTCTATACAATCCAGTCTGCAGTCAGGCCCTCTATCTGCGTCAGCAAGGCTTTCTGAGTGCTTCATTATTATAAAGACATGTACTTTCCTCCTTTCTGGGAAATGAAGCATACTGTCAAAATTGTCCAGCCCTTGGACCTGTCCATGTGACAGCATTGGTGGTGTGCATGTGTGTTGGAATACCCTACTGGGATTGCTTACCTAAAGGATTTGCTTGTTGTGGATTTCTGTGCAAAAGGTGCATTGAGCATAAGGTGAGTTAGGGGAAGGGGAAAGTTTATACTTTTATATTGCAGTCTGTTAGGTTGATTCAGCACTAGTTTTCACGGATACATCTCCAACAGTTGCATATTTAGCCACCACACAGTTAGCACTGGAGGCAGCCAATAAGAGATTGAATAAGATGCCATTGTGGTAGCAATGCAAATGTAGTCTATAGGTAGGGTATAAAGAAGATGCCGGATCAGATTGTTAAGGCTTGATGGTTTGTCCATGCAAGTCAATAACCTAACATTTACGTTTTGTCCCCTGATGCTTTACTTGTACCTAAAACCAAATCAATGGGCCTGTACTCAAACATGGAAATCCTATATTCCTGTTGCTCTGTATCCCACCAACGTCTAATGACTGGTTGTTAATGGCTGTTACCAGACAGCCTCACTAACAACATATAAACATTTAATAAACAAGGATTTTTCAATGAAATACACGGTCATGAATCAATACAAATCAATAGGGGGAAAAAAAAAGTAATTGAATTGTTGTTTAAGGCTGTGACTGGTAGCTCTGCTTGTTTTTGTCAGGCATTGATTTGGTTAATCTTGGATCAGTAAAGGTTTATAGACATAGAGACAATCACAAGGGGAAATGCTTACGCATGATACATCAGTACAACAGTTGATGAATGGTTATGACATTGACATGAAATGACCATAGGTTTTGTAGCATTACTTTCCTTTGGCTCCAAAAGAGCCCCTTCCCACTTAATAGAATTCATCTTCTCTCACAATTCAAATGGAATTGGATACACCCCAGGTAATGTCTATTTACTATCAACTGTAATGAATACTGCAGGTGGTTGGCATGGGACAAAATAATCCCTCATCCATTGCTTGCAAAGAATATGGGATAAACATTCTCAAGCCGTCTCCCCCAGTGCAGATGATCGAGTGAAAATTCACAATATCATAGACTGTCAAACAGACCTTCTTTCACCGAGCAGTTACATGAACTTTGTATGTGATATTTCTGGCGTTCTGTGTATCAACCATGCAGTTAACATCTGCATGGTCGTCTGCAGTCACGTCATAGCTTTTTCTGATCTTCTACTTTTCATTTTCATTGTTATTTTTGTCAGTGGCATCCAGAGCTGGATGAAAGCTTACACAGAACTGAGTGATATTGGAACTGGGTCCGTATGCTGACGATAAGCCTCTTACGCTAATAAAGTCGGAGTGAGTATACCATGCCAAGTTGACTCCTACTACTCACATATATTTATTTATCTAGAAAGGAAGAAAAAACAAAAGAGAGGAATTAGGGTTTTAATCCCTTTAGTGTTTTTTTTTATTAATTTCACAAGGAGGTGGACAGAGAGTTGAGGATATTAGGGATGGTTAGAAAGCAGCAAGATTTAGATTATTTGTTATGAATTTTATCTATTTTGGAAATGTTTTGGGATGTAAGCGCCATTTTGGAAGATGATAGCCATTTTCAGTGTTAAAATATCTCTGTATGATTACATTGTTAATTAGCTTAGTGAAGTCATGCTTTGATGGTTTTACATTTCATTTTACATCAGAAATTGTACTTGTTTAATATTTTCATATTTTGGGATGCACTTATATTGTTAAATCTGTAGGTGTGTTGTGAAATATCTCATTTTAAGTTGAACTACCATTTGTTGTTCATAGGTGTTTGCTCATTAGAAAACAGCCTTTAAAGTCATCCACCATCCCACAACCTATAATATGATGGGAGTTCTTTTTTAGAGTTTGAAAAAGGTATTTGTGCTTTTATTTCTTCTATATCTGACTGTCCTGCTTCAAAAAGAAATAACATCATATAACACGTGCTGGCCTTCCTTCATCAGTTGCTTATTGAATTGTAAATTTTATGTACCACCTTTAAAGCAGTTGACAGTTTTGCCTTGTGTACATCTCTGATCTTTTATCACCTTTAAGCAGAAATGCAGTTTTGGCTCAGGCAAATCAATGTTAATGGGTATGGGAGAGATGTCTCAGTAATGACAAATATAAGTAATGAAATAAATAGGAATAGAAATGGAACAAGATAAATAAATACTACAATTGACAAATACATATTAAGATTGTTGAATGCAAAAAGAGAAACAGAAATATATCTCTCCATGCACAATTAAATTATTTGGTACTTGTGTTCTATAGACCATCATGTAAATAAATGTACCATCATTTACAAAAGTACATTTGTGAATAAAAATTTAGTTTTCATAAAAACGTTTTCATAAAAGTTTTCACAAATATTATACTGTATGATGGTTTATAGACCACAAGTAATACAACATTTTGTGGATGAAGAGATATATGTATTTTTGTTTCTGTTTTTTGGATTCAACAATCCCAATACATATTTGTGGATTGTAGTATTTATTTAACTTTTCCCAATTATATATCTATTTATTTGATTACATATATTTGTCATTATTGAGACAGATCTCCTCCCATGTAGTGGTCCCTAATTCTAGGAAAAAAACAAAAGGTGCCCATGTCTTTGCAAGTAGGGCCCTGAGGCTCATAGACCCTTACAGTCTCCTTTTAAAAATTCATTTTTTTACATTTTTAAGTTACATAGTAGTGTAAACCTATTGTAATTGCTGGAATTCCTATTATAAGGGGTCCAAGCATGTTGGCCTGAGAACCCTACTGTAATTGTTAGGATTCTTCTTCTTTCTTTCTTTTTTTTTTTTTTGCTGTTGTGTAATATATGTGAGTATGAGCATATGAATGCTCATACGATATGTGTGCATATTGTATGCCAATAATATGTGTGTTTATAATGGAGCAAATACAGACGGAAATACAAAAAGTGAAAAAGAAATATATACAAAAAAGAACATTTATGATAATATAATTGGCCTAGGATTGAATCTATGAACCTGACAGCTTTCTCTGATGTTTTTCCACTACTTTTGGCTTCCTCTCAGCTTTCCTGCTGTCTCAGTGAAGCTGAATTTGAATTGGACTCAGACAATGTTTGTAACAAGAGGACAGTTTAGTTTGTTCATGAAATTGCATTATCTACTTTTACATACCTGCAATACTTAGACCCGCAGAGAATATTGGCTCCCAAGACAGCTGTCAGTTGAAATGGCGAGCTCCCATTGCTAGCCTCTTGCTGCTAATGATTACTCCAAATGGGGCATGTCAAAATATCTCCAAATAAGCCGTTTGTAGGCTCCACAGGGATGTTGAGAGTAAACGGAAAAGTTGCAAAGTATATAAATTAAAATTAACTCTGATTTCAAGACACAATTTTGCTACTACACACACTTTCACTGGAAATCACAGAACAATTTTTCTCGGAGCACGGACTGCTGTGGGGTGAAAGTGTGTTACTAGCAGCGTGAAATAGTTTTGACAGTCAGGTCAGATTGTAAACAATTGCACATAGAGCTGGATAGTGTGGGACAAGACTATCCACAGAGTGAAAATGGCGCAGTGCTGTTGCTTTCTGGGCTGTGAATATAAATATGTCAGTTGGTCACCATCTCTTTTCACAGACTTACTTTTTTGGAGTTATTTTGACATAGCCTGTTTGGACTGCTTGTTAGCAGCAAGAAGCTAGCAAACGGGAGCTTGTCATTTCAACTGACAGCTGGGAGTATTAGTATTAGAGACCAATTATATGTAGGTCCAAAATCACTAAACCTATCCTTTAAAGCTGCAATAAGTGGTGACAGAAACCACAACACATTTGTAAATAAATTGCAGCAAAACTACTGGACTACGGAGGCCCCTAAGGACAAACCGTGCATAAAGGTTAATAGCTAAGCTAAACCAGTCTCGCTTTGCCAGATTTTTCTCCCGCTGGAGGTTACATGTCCCACAATGACAAGTGAAGATGTTGGTAGCAAGTTTACTAGTTTAAAGGATACGGCTGGTGTTTTTTAATGCATTTCTTACCGTCAACAAATCCTATGAAAATAACAAAATCAACAATGCGTTTGCTCTACTCCCATTACTTTCCGACTTCCCACGTACCCTTTTTAGCTTTTAAACCGGAAGTCATTGGCTCCAACTGTAAGCAAAACAACTTTAAAAACAGCTCAAAGACATAGTTTCAATTTTAAAAGTCGCTAACTGTTACCATGAAAAGTCAGTCTATTGTAGTTATTATCAAATTCAAATGGGAACAAATTCTTCATTAAGACGGGGACTATTTTCGGTGCTACGGAACCATTTCCTGAGATTGAAAACGTGTTTACAGCCGGCTTATTAAGTTGTTTGAGGAAAAAGTCGGCCGGCCCAGTACATCGCAATGATGAAATATGTTGCCCAGAGCAACGGCATGGCTCTTTGACGTGTTTTTAATTGTTTTTTTTAATGCAATGGAGTTCTATGGCTACTGAGACATGGCTGTATTGGGCACCATCTACATGGACGAGACTTGTTAGCAAAACAAA
The DNA here is from genome assembly GCF_048128805.1 of Centroberyx gerrardi. Taxonomy (NCBI): domain Eukaryota; kingdom Metazoa; phylum Chordata; class Actinopteri; order Beryciformes; family Berycidae; genus Centroberyx; species Centroberyx gerrardi. The sequence goes on along the minus strand of NC_135998.1, from coordinate 18,830,591 downwards.
TTCATTGCTGATTTTGTTATTTTCATAGGATTTGTTGAGGGTAAGAAATGCATTAAAAAACACCAGTCTCATCCTTTAACAACGACGTCAAACCAGCTTTTACTCACACACTTCATCGATTACGCCATTCCGAGAATTTTTTTAAGGAATGGGAGGGTGAGTGCTGCTTTTAAATAGCGAGGGAGGTGACAAGCTACAGTAGTTTTTAAAAAATTAAAAGCTACTGAATGGCCCGGGAGGAGCTTCGAGACGGTCGGATTTTGACAACAAGCTTTAGAAATGAGGTGAAAACAGCAACACAGCTGGCCGGCATGTGTGGATATTGGTTTATATCATTACGTCTCAAGGAAATAAAATGTCCACATAGCGCACATTAGTTCCAGGATTAGTTACAGCTAGAGCTTCGAAACTCGTTATGTATTCAATGGGCACAACTTAACAACACTTACTTGAATATGACAATGTTTAGTCCAAAGCGGGCACTACAATCACCTTCCAAACTCAAAATAAAACTAACTGTGATCCTATAGCATTAACCTCCTAGACCATTAGTTTATTTGAAAAAAAATGATTTCAAGATTTCTAAAATCCTCATACCTTCATTTGTAAAGATGTCAGCAATTTTAATGATATCTCAAAAACTGAGCATACAGTACATTGAAATGTAATTGGTCCAATAACTTGACAATGTCAAATGTTCAACATATATAGATTGATCAGTTAGGTAAATAAGTTAGGTATTTAAGGTTTTTAATCTAACATATTTTTTTCAACTGACTGTAAAATCATGACAAAGTAATCAATCCACATGAAATTTTACAGGTTGGTCAGAAACATAATTTGAAACATATCTGCTAAGCCGCATGTTGATATGTTGAGATTTGAAGACAATACAGCAATTTGAACTTCTATCATGTTGTGATAATAACTCCACTCCCCACAATGCCTTAGATTGGCAACGTTTTTTTTCAAATTTGGCACATAGTCCTAGACAGAAAGAATGGTACTGATTGGCCCATAGGAAGCGCTATAAAAAGCCCTCAATGTCAGTGTTTATCTAACACTTCACTTGTGTGTGGGAGTAAAATTGCTCTGCAAAATTGCGTAACTGTAACTCCATATGGTCCAAACATTTATCAGTAGCAACCAATAGTGAACCCCGGCACTCATACGCATTCATTATTATTATGGTTGTTAATGTTATTATGTTTATGTTGCCACTGGTATCATAGGTCAGCAAAAAAAAATCCTTTCAGTTAAATGGAAATTACCCCAATAATAATGACAAGCAATACAATGGGAATTGGCCTAAAAATAATGTACAGTAACACAGAGACATGTAGAAGGAGAGAACCCCAAATAATTGTCCTATATGTACAGATCAGGTTAATAGAACCTAATTCTAAATGCACATCTTGGTTTTTCGTGTTACTATGCATGTTACTTTGTGTATGATGAAATTAATTCTAGATCAGATTTTATCCACCAACATGTGACTGCAACATGGAAGATGTGTAAACAAAATGAGGTAAATATTAATCTACATTTGAGTCACAGATATATCACATGTACACTTGTCCAGTCTCCCAAAGTCACTGTCTTATAAGTGACAGAATAGGTGACTTATGATCACGCACATCCCTGGCCAGGCCTTATCATGTGGTAGGTCACAGAGCCAGCTAAAGTGAGCATGTTGGACAGGGCTGGGGTGTGATGCCGTACAGTGCACCACTGATTTATCTCCAATGACAGGGGGCCCAGCTCAGCATGCCAATGGCATTACTGTCATTAATCATGCAAGACATGGCCATGCCCACAGGAAATTAATTAACTCTTAACAATCAGCACAGACACATGATTTAGACTGGCTAATTTATAGCAGGATTGTGTATGTGTTGCTATACCCAGCAGCATATAACCCCATCTTCACAGATGAAATAGGGAAACATTTAGGGAGAGAAAGGCTGGGAGGGAGACAGACAGATGAGAGAGGGGAAGAGAGAGACTACAGAGTACAGAGAGCACCAGTACAAACTAAGACAGCCAACACTGATATAAAGTGTCTCACATTGATTTTAATTAGTAGGAATTTTCAGCTTTGAATGACTGTCAGTGCTCTAGCTGGATGGTCTTAACAGCTTAGGGCACACTCCTAAATGTCTCTCCATGACAAGGGTGAGTGCAGAACACTGGACCACATCAAATGGCACCACTTCTCCTGAATTAGGGAAGAGTAGCTCTTCATGCTGGCCCTTAGCCATGACTCCATAATGGCAAGTAAAATGGTATAGATCTAATTCAGATCTGATCATCAGATCTGATTTCTCATTCATTTTGACAATTATTTAATGTCCAGATGTTTGGTGTCCAAACTGCTGGTGTCTCTAATCGCTTGAAGACTGGACTTTGTAGAATGCTCTAGATTGGCTACCAACTATAGAGATTAATGTTGTACGTACTTGGGATTTGACTAAATCCCCTACCTTTCCATGTGTACTCCCCCATTGGCATAGGATTTAATCCTGCCAGAGCTTTCTAGCCTGTTTTTCCACTACTTTTGGCTTCCTCTCAGCTTTCCTGCTATCTCAATGAAGCTGAATTTGATTTGGACTCAGACAGTGTTTATAACAAGAGCATAGTTTAGTTTGTTCATGAAATTACATTATTTACTGACATTTTTGTGCTCATTGAAAGCTGTAAAACCAATTGCGGAATGTTTGGGAATTGTTTGGGAACAGAATTGGGAGGTCAAATGAAGATTTAAATCCATTTAGTCTGTACAATAAGACAATGTATTGATTATTTCTTAATGATTATCAGTTCATCTGGCATACCACTGACAACCAGCAACAGACAGAACAATGGTGACTACCGGAGAGACAGAATGGGTTGGTAGCCCAAATCACTTCTTCTAAGTAGAGGAAACCCACATTGAGTTACAGATCGATTAAAAGTTAACGATGCATGACAATGGTCAAACGGTATGAGCAAATGTCTGTGCGGCAACATTTGTAAGAATGCTAGAGGCCTGAAGATTCACCAATCAAGGATGAAATGCACAGAGCGATTGCAAGTGACATAACGCATAGGTGTTGGTGAGACGGAAGAGCAGCCATGTCTGGAAACACCCCATAGAGCCTGGAGCCTCCAAGTGTCTCAAGCAGTTTCTCTAGACAGGCCATCTCAAAAGAGGTGAATAAAGTGGCTGCAAGCATGCAAGACAACTGAGTGGCAGCAGTTTGATCAGTACACAGACAGAGGTCTGAAAGTTAAGAGGCTGCACACAATGACTACCTTCATCATGAGGATAGCGGTAGAGAGGTTCGGAGTACAGGAGGAAAGGTCAGTTAAGGCTCCATAAACCAGGAACCAAAGAGCAGCACAGATCCATAAGATCAGGCAGGAACTGAAGTCCTTGAAACTCCAACACAAGAATGCCAGTGAAGAACAGCATACAACGATGGCAGAGCTGTGCTGCATCCTTTGGAAAAGGCTTCTAGTGCTGCGCAGGGCAGAGTGGCACAGAAGGCGCCAGAGGGAATTGGCCTTTATAGCTATGTTTTTTAGGGTTCAATAAACAGCTACTGGGACAGAAGCACAGTGGTCACCTGGCATGCTCTAAGGAAGAAGTAGATGACTACCTTTGCAGCACCTACAGTGACCCGGCCAGGGAGCAAAATTTGGGGCAGTGCTACATCTTGATCAATCTGCCAGAACCAACAGTGCTATTTTACCTGAGAGAGCCACTTTTGAGTGAGGTGAAGGACATAGTTACCACGCTCCAGCTCTGCACCAGGACCAAGTGACATCCCCTACAAGGTCTACAAACTCTACCCCAAGCTGGTCCATCGGCTATGGAGGAGAGGCAGAGTTGCTCAGTAATGGAAATTTGCAGGAGTATGGATCCCAAAGGAGGAAAACTCCAAGTGCCACTGCCATTCAAGTGTTGAATGGCAGTGGAGGAGAGGGAGACACACCTGGGTACCAATGCCCTGTAGCCCATTGTTCTGGTGAAGATGGAGTTATTTTGTAGGGAGAAAATCTGTCTGTATTTATGTAATATTATGTTATAAATCAATAAACAAGACTCAGAGAATTCTCGGTTGTCTCACTTTAGCTGACCAACACCTGTTGTAAAAAGGTGATTGACGTCAAACCTACTGTCATCACGTCAGCTTTTATCATTACATCTTCCCTTTTTACTGAGCTTACAAAAAAAACAATGTGTCAACCAAGTACATTGTGAGTTATACAGTATTAACTACCTGCAAATACAGGTGGAATGTGAACATTCCAAAAACATTCCCAACAGTCAGTTCCCTACTGGCTTGAGCCAGGGACATTGACTCACTAAACCCTAAGGTATGGCAAACTCCCTGCATCTGATATCACTTGCCATCAAAACTTGCAAACCTACTTATATCAGCTAAATGTGTGTGGCCAAGTGGAGCAATTACTGATGACTGACAAGATATTAGGCTATTGGTCAATGATGTAAAAGACGTATGGACTGACAAAATGTTATTTAGTCAATGTGATAAATTGTTAGACGCACATCACCAAAACATCAGCTTAGGGACATTGGTGCAAATGTAAGTAGTTTTTGGACATGGCTTCCAATTAAATTTCTGGTGAGTTTTGCTTGATTGTCAGTCTGCATTGTAATGACAAACACTGGTCAATTGCTTAATTTTATTCAATATTCGTTGTGAAGGCATGTGAATACTTATGTGTTTGAAATTATGGCACTAACTGTCGGATTGTTATTGCTGTAGCCATCCAGACATGCACACTTGCAGATAGTTGATACTAATGAGGGTTAAACGATCGTCAAAAGATCAAATATTGTGGAAAAGTGCCTGCTATTCGGGAGGGATTATAAAATGGATGTCATTACTCTCCCATTACAAGCTGTTAATTACTAGAATGTGCCCTTAATCTTTTGATAGCTGCAGTCAAAACATTAAACTGACAATTGAAACTATAGGGGGAAATTTTGTCTTGGAAAATAGTTGGTAAATCTGATCGTTGTACTGTTGTACTTACTGATCATGTGGAATAAAATACATTCAGTCTAAAAGTTGTCGTTTAGTGTTTTTTTTTTATGATCATTTTCATGCTTCATTATACATCAGACACCCCACTAAAAATTATGCGTGAATTAATTCAGTACAGGAAGATGAGACCTGGAACAGAATTACTTGTCTTTCCTATCTTTTGTCTGACCAAACAAATGGATGATGCTGATAGTTGAGATTAATTGACGTAATGAATAGGTGGCATGGTGGCTCAGTGATTAGCATTGTTGCCTCACAGCAAGAAGGACCTAGGTTCATTCCCTGGCCCTGGTCCTTTCTGTGCAGAGTTTGCATGTTCTCCCTGTGTTTGCGTGGGTTTCCTCTGGGTGGTAGGGCTTCCTCCCACATTCCAAAGACATATGTCAGGTGGAAACGGAATGAGGAGGTAAAGAAAATGAATAATGAATTCAATAAAGATGTGCAGGTATCTCCCTCCCATCTGCTACTTTCTCTGTGGATAAAAAAACATTTAAATATGATTCATAAACATTTCAACATAAATCAAGAGTAAAGGAACACAGTTTTATGGGGACAGAAAGTACAAAGTACCCTACATCTATCAAGAGTATCTATATTGCATGAATGAAATAATTTAAGAAGTTAGGCACCCTCAACACTTGGAAAAAATGACCATGAGCCAGAGTGAGATTGATGGTGGCCTTAAAATTGAATAGTTGAGCATTTTCACGACAAGCTGGGGTGGAACCAAATGTAACATATCAACATGTACACTGAGCTCAACGATCCATTTTATATTGTCGGTTTTTTTGTTATCGGTTCTCATTCCGTTATAAATGATTATATGTGTGTCAGTTTTCAGTTCTTCATAGCCAGTGTTATATCAGTTTTAAATGACATTGAAATCTATGTATTTTCCCTCTTTCTTCTCTCTCTCTCTCTCTCTCTCTCTCTCTCTCTCTCTCTCTCTCTCTCTCTCGTATGTTTGTTGTTGTCAAGAATGACTTTTCTTATGCAGGAATTATTGGAGCACTCACTGAGAATGCAATGGAAAAGATGGGAATTAGCATACATTAATGCAATTATGATGGATCAGAGAAATCAAAAACCTTTATGGAAAAGTTGGGATGGTGATGATGGTGATGCGTTTGTGCATGTGCGTTTGGTGTTTGTGTGAATGTCTGTTAGTGCATGAGTATTTGTGTGTGTGTCATGCATGTATTTGTGTGTTATTTTCTGTTCAGAACAGGAAGTGTAGGTCACAAAACTCATTCAAATGCCCCCTTGGGGTACCATATGTTATCTGCTCTGGGAACAGAAAAAGCATATGCTCTCTTTCGAAGGTTTCAGCATGCACAACACACATAATACAGTATTTATTCTGTAATTGTTGATATTTTATTTAGCAAAATTACTTATTAAGTGGAATGAATGTAAGCATTGTGCATTCTTTAGCTGTTGTTAGTGTCAAGCTCTCTCCTTTTTCCTCTTTGTCTTATACCTGCTTTCCCCACCTGCAGCACTGTACACAAAAGTCTGGCTGTCAGGTTGTTGTACGTATTTTTAAAGGAAATATTTCAGTGTTAAATAAAAGATACTAATATATTAATTCCTCTATATATTCAGTTTTATCCTATGCTAGGACACTACACAGAGCAGTGTCCTAGCATCTGTGATTAGTGAACATATATCCAGAAACGGGCAGAAATTCCTGTCAAAGGAAATAAGCAAGCCTAGCCCCTGATCTATCGATGTTACACTTTTGAACAGCTGCAATGACAATCGGGTGATGTTGAAAGTATCCAGAATTATTTTTAATATAATTGTATTTATGCTATATAAGCCTTGTCGAAACGTGGCACCTCATTACTATCGAGTAAAGCTTTTGGATATAAAAGCTCAAAGAAGGAAAACACAAAGCTTCTCATTTAGTGTCTACACTGCACATCTTGAGGGCATAAGAATTTCAGTTCTCGTGTTGGTAGCAAACTGTACATGTTAACAAATTATAATTTTTATTTTGACTTTCCTTGTCAAAACAGGTGATATACTTAAATTGAGTTGTATTCTCCTTTAAAGCAGACCTTCATGAGTGCTTAAGTGCAGTATAATATCCCTGTGTCAATGCATTTTATCCCTCTTATTTGACCGCGGTCTCAATTGGAGAGGCCAAAACAAAGGATTAGTAAATCTTAATGTGTGTATTCTTGCACCCTTACCTCCCACTTTGGCACCGTTGGACAAGCCCCACCGGTGGACAAGCTCCACATTATAGTGAGAGAGAAGAGATGTGAAATCAGAATAGGTCTTGTTAATGGGATTGGAGTGTTTTAGAAGAAGCCTATGCACTCAGCAGATAAGGGGACTGTTTATCCTGTTAATGTGTCACTTTAAATACATTAGGGGTCCTGCTTTTTTTGGCCGCCTGCCTCACTAATCCTGAACAGCGCAAGAGACAAACCATTTATAGATCCACACATAAATTACCCTGTTATTGTTTCTTGGTAGTCTAATGATGCTAATTTCCTGTAGAATGGAGTTTTGGTCTTAAAAATGATATTGAGACTCAATGGCATATTAAAAGCTGCTGTGTGTGTGTGTGTGTGTGTGTGTGGGGAAGGGGGATATGTATATGAGATGAAGATTACGTAAGTGACCTTGAATGACGATAGAGGCATACACACACAAAGGCACGTGCATGTGCGCGTGCATACACATGCGCAGACACACCCACACACATGAGTGACACACACAGAATGTGTTCTCTGCTAATGAGAGATAAACCAGGTCCCATTGTGCCACTGCAGGGCCAATAGCAAGCAGTTATTTGTTTATTCTATGTACTCCGTCACAGCAGGCTCCCAAAGGTCTGTCAGTCCCACCATAAAGCAAACACTGTTCTAGAATTCATGGCTTACTTTGCATTTGTCTTTGTTGTTGCACTATTGTTTAGGAAAATGTATAGGGAAATATTTGCTAACTATGTTTGTGGATAACTATGTTGTATTGTGACATTTCTGCTAGTTTGAATGTATCATACTGTTTCATTTGCCCATAAGAACAGTCTTACGGAAGCACAAAGCATATAAGACTATAACTTTCATTTAACTTTTGGGTTGTTTACAACAACAAAGGATGTGGATATATTTTGCTTTACTTAAGGCACTCACTGCTACCCTCTAATACTGTTACTGCTGCACCCTGGTTGTGTGTTCTGAAGTCACAAGTCACCTTCTCCTTCATGCTGGGAGGCTCACTGGTGATGTCTCTGAAAATATGATTGGTTTTCAATAGGAGGTGGTCAATGCCCGGGCCAACGGCTACCGCTGTGATTGAGCACAGTAGGAGCAAGTGTGGGTGTGGACATCAGCGATAAGGCCTGAGTGGCGCTGGCAGGGCCAGTCGTTAACAGAAGATCCTTCAGAGGACCCCACTCAGAACTCCAGGGACAAAGCTGGTCTCACTGTGCTCAAATCCAATTACATTCTCCCTCCTCCCTTTACATTAGCTGGAATGGCTGTCACTCTTTATCACATCTGTATTCAGAGCAAATACCGTACTGGTTTAAAATGCTTTGCCTTAGTCATTGTAAATACTCTTAGGACAATCAATCTCTAGCAGACCAATGGTCAAAATGTAATTGAAATGACTTCCATTAATTGGGGCATTTGCTCAGGCCTGACTGGAGTGCCAGATTCTGATACCAGGACCATGAAGTTAGTGCCATTAAACCACGCAAGTTTCATCAATCACACAAAAATAGTGGAAAATTGCCATTTTTACTAAGTGAGAGTTTCTTCCCTGCTGTAATTCAGTGGTGCATCAGTAAGATTATTAGAGGTGTTTTTGTTTTTTAAAATTCATCATGAGAAATTCACTTTCGTTTTCACAATGTTAGACTCTGTCGGATTGAGTACAATGCTGCTGGTCTACTGGTCTGTGCATCGCCAAATGACAGACATTAGGGATGTGCAGAGAGCCCAGTATTTGTATTTGTATCTGTATTTGTTGAGGCAGCAAAATTATTTGTATTTGTATTCGAATAAAAGTGGAAATAGGCATAACAATCCTGTTTTTGTTTTTATTACACTTCTAATTTTAGGATAAAGTGTTAAAATAAGTGTTCTTCAATAAACTAGGGTTCCCACAGCAGGTCTTGAACCCCAGTCTCCCAGACCACGGATGACTGCGCTGACCACTCAGCCAAAGATCAACTCCACCAGATATACAGACCTGCAGCTATTTATACATTCATGACACATAGACAGACAGCAGAGGAGAGAGACAGAGACAGCGATGTAACCTCGCTATGCTACAAGTCCCGACCTGCGCGCTGTTATTTGACATGTTTTTTTTTTCCCCGAAAACAAATAATTTTTAAAATATTTGTACGAAATAAATATTCGTAAAAACCCACTATTTGTGCTTTTTCGAATACCGTATTCGGATTTGGCTCCACCCCTAACAGACATGATGTGATGCGCACATCAGGTACATTAGAGAATGATTTAGATCAATTTCTATACATTGACCAACTTCGTATTTTGTGGCGTTGCTCCACAGACGAGCCTGTGTATGTGAAACACTGCATCTTGCAGTCAAAGACGCCCTCTAGAGGCCATCTCACGAAGTATCGATGACTGACTGACAGACTGGCTGACCTAAATATGCCTCGTGGAATACAGGTCATCCAGAGAAACCGGTGTTGAATCAACACAATTGGATCCTGCTGTGCTGATTGAGCCAGCAGCATCCTCCTGACAATGAGAAACAGCTAGTGACAGCTTTTTAAGTGAGCAGCTGTTGTATGTGTGGGGTTTGGTGTAGTCCTTTTGGAGCATGAACACCAAGGTACATGGACGACACCTCTCCCCGATGTGTAGCCACGCATGAAGTATGAACCAGCCTTACGGCCAAGCAACACCAGAAGTGACATACTCACATGGAGCTGTGGCCGCCCCCTCAAATTGGTTGCTTCGGGGCATGTCGACTAGTGGTAGCAAGTTGGGATTAACAACTTTGTCTGACCCAAATATGATATTAAAAGAGATTGGATACTGTAGCTGTGTAAACTTTTAATAACCGGAACATGGAGTTGGAGAAATATGTTTCAATCAATCCAAATCAACTGAGGAAAAACTATTGCCAACGATTGCAGAGTTCACTGATAAATCCATCTTAACAGCCTGTGTAGACCCACTATGGCAACAGCAATATCTGCCTCCTTCCTACAGGCAGCATTTTTCCCATCGGTATCCCAGTAGGTAGGGAGAGAGGGGTCATACAACTCAGGATCCCCACACCGTTGTAATCTATTTTCTCTCAAAAGACATACTTGGGCAGCTAATGTTACTTTCTGGTAATAAGAAAGTAGGTGAAAACTGGTAGAAGCATTGTGCAGTCATCTTTTTTGGCCAAATGGATTTGTTCTCGTATGACGAACACCGCGCATATTTGCATGAAGTTCACTGAATTTCAACATTTGTCCCACCCTTTCCTCTGCTTCGTGTGCTTGGTTTGCATCGCAAGCTATCCCAGTGTGTGTTGCGCAGCAAATTTCTCACTTCACATAGAAAATGAATGGAGGTGGGACTACCCGCTTGGCAGATCATGTATGGTGTGGCTTGCCTGTTAGAGCTCCGTAGTATTGTGTGCCTCTTCCTATTTATAAGCAAGCCGTTTATAGTTGTCAATGGTAAAAGAGTGGTAGAATGGTAAAAGTCAGATAGAGATTGAGGACACTCTGGCTTCTTAGTCACTTGGCTGTTTTTTGGATTTCCAGTAAAGTATGAAAATGATTCAAAGGTTGTTGACAAGAAGCATACAATGTGTAAGTTGTGTAAAGCCATGATAGCATGTACCACCAGCAACACTTCAAATATGACAGCACACTTACGACATTGCAGCCACAAGTTAGCTTAAAACCCTCTAGACCCCATAGCGCCCGTTCTATATTTCACTATCGCGCCCAAGAGCGCCCGTCATTTTTAAATCGTTTAAAATGTACCAAAAATTGAAAATCAAGTTATCAGCTTTGTTTTATATATACTTCAAGTTGTCATCGATGAACCGGAACCGGAAAATTTAGCTGGTGACACAGACGTTTGATTTTCCCTGGGTTTAGTCGTCCTCCACCGGTAAAAATGACTTCGCCGGCTAAGCGTCACGCTTTTAAAACCTTCTGGAAGCTGTCAGACAGAACCTGACCCGCCGTATGTAGTGGAAAGTTACGAAGACATTGTGAGTTGAAGTCTTTTGATCGAAATCGCTTGTTCTTGCTCGATAAAACAAGACACAAGATCACCTTCACTAAACAGCGGGACCTACCTGGCTCACCGCCGGAGACGGACGCTGTTTTCCGGGAGGCAGTACCCCGAAGAGTCGGTAGGAGGACTGGCCGGGTTGCGGCAACTTTTTCCATATTTGTTTGGCGACTATTACTATCTGACCTTATTACTGTGTGGGTTGAGGCGCTGGAGGTTTTGTATGTATTTTGAAAGCTTATCGTTAGCCAAGATAGGAAGGATCTGTTTTGTTGTCATACTTTGAATGACACTGAAGGAGACGCCCTGAATCGCCTTGCCATGTATTTGGTACCAAATTAAAGGGTAAAAAAAAGTGTTTTTTTAAATGGAAAAACTTGTGATTGTCAATTTCTTTTTATTTTTGAGATATAGCTGTTTGTTTGGAATGAGCATGAAAATGCTGATTTAAGTGAGAATTCCCAGTGAACTGCAGCAATATTCTAGAATTCTACTGGGGTCTAGAGGGTTAAAGTTAGGTAATTTACCCTCCCTGCTGCTTACCCCTTACTGTACCCAGCGAATGGGTCTCTTCTACAGCAGGAGATATTGTGACTGCACATAGGTCAATACGGCTGGCAGAAAATGTGGATATGCTCATTTTCTTAAATAAAACATGACATTGTCCTCCTAGAACATCCTCTAAGGCCAACTTACTGATACTAACATTACTGCCGTGATTCTAATATATGTTTCCATAGCTGGAGAGATCCAGCTCCTAGTTGTAGCTGACCGTTTTGCTTCTCATCTGTCTACTTCATCCGACAGTGTTGCTCTAACAGAGCCTCCGACACACTGACAGTATTGGAGTACGGCTTTTGTTGTAGCAGTTTGACTCTTGACAAGGACATAAGACGGTAAAAAGGTGTTGTTGGCGAACCGCTGAGGCGGATAGTAGTGTGTATGGTAGCGTTCATCTTCAAAGTTTGTCGGACATAACAACAGTAACTAAGGGGGGTGGGAGTTAACAGAAATGTTGCAAATGGTCTATAGTGATTAAAAAGTAGATACTGTAAAAGAAACCAGGTTGGGCCTATGTGCAGTAATATTATTTATTTCAAAATTACTATCCAAAGCTGTCTCATTGTTTTGTTTTTGTTTGTTTGCTTGTTTTGTACACTTTGTACATTTTATTTTGAGAAGGTGGAATTTGAGGTGGAATTTTGCCATTAGGTCACTGATATGTGATATGTAGGCCTACTGTATGTGTTACACGTGGCATGTACCTGTATAAAAAGTACTTTTCCTCTCTCTCTCTCTCTCTCTCTCTCTCTCTCTCTCTCTCTCTCTCTCTCTCTCTCTCTCTCTCTCTCTCTCTCTCTCTCTCTCTCTCTCTCTCTCCTCTCCTCTGCCCCTATTCCTTCTCTGTCACTCTCTATCACTCTTATCAACCCCTCATACAAATGTCATAGTTCTTCTCTCCTCATGTCTTCCCCTCGCTTCTTCCCGTTTTGGGTGGCATAATCAGCCATTCTGCTGTCATAATGATATTGATGATGATGTTATAATTATCTCAAGTTTTGTGTCTGTGGTGCCTCGTGGTGATGAAATGTTGGTCGTAGTCTAGTCCTCCAGATCCAGCCAAATTAGGGCATGCATGCCTGCTGTACACCCACAGTAACAACTATTTCAACACACACACACACACACACAGACACACACAGACACACGCACACCAGACCTCACTGTCTGGCAGGTCTGTGTACATAACACCATTGCCTGGAAAAAAACATCATTTTCTTGATGCATTTTTAATTGTGTTCATTTTCAATGGTCTTTATGTGAATGCCAGCTATTTCATTAGTGTTTGTAATAAGACGATAGGGTGAGTTGCTTGGGTGTTAAATCGGAAGGGAGAACCTTGCATGCCTTTTTTCAGCTAATGCTGCATGTGGCTAAATATTCCATAGCTCACACCAGGTCATTTAGAAATGGTAATGACACAATTAGCATTTCGGGAATGGGAGGATATGACATTTCGACCATTTAGTGTCTAATCAAAGATGCATTTCTCCTACCTTGTTTGTTTTCCTGCTGATGAACTGTTCAAACAAACACAAAGCAGTTTGAAAAGTGAAATCGTGCAGAATCTGCCAGTGTCAAAGTCAATAGTCAAATATTCTAAGGTAGAATTTGAATGCCTAGGAGGTATGCTAATATTCCAGATAAAAAATTCAAAAATGCTTTATTGGCATGCATGACAATGTCAGTGTTGCCAAACCAATGAAATGTATAAAACAATGTCATATGAGCAACAACAACAATACAATTTTGATTAAAATAATTACATATCCAGTGGAGAATGTGTTTATACCTCTCTCTCTCTCTTTCTCTCTCTCTCTCTCTCTCTCTCTCTCTCTCTCTCTCTCTCTCTCTCACTCACTCTCTCCCTCTCTCTCCTCTCCTTCTCTGTCCTTGCTTCTATTTTGGGCTGAGATATTTAGACCCATTGAGGTTGTGAAAGTCCATCATTACCCTCTGATATGAATTATTGAATATGCATCTGCCCATTGTATTGAGACCGGCAAGGCATCCATACTGTAGGCAGCCTGAGCCGCGAGACGTGGGGCACAGTCAGTGGAAGACTGACGCGTTATGCCACATGTGTAATGACAGGCGCAAAGTGCCTTTAGGGTGCCAGCTTTCATCATGGTAAGCGTTGATGACACGGGCTTGTTGCCGAGCTGACAAACTGTCATGGAGCTGTCAGGCCCACACAGTCACTGACTCTGCGCTGCTATGATCACCTTTAAACTGATGAATGCCAACCTTTTGGGAGTGTGTGTGTGTGTGTGTGTGTGTGTGTGTGTGTGTGTGTGTGTGCGTGTGTGTGTGTGTGGTGGGGGGAGGGGGGGCATGTATGCATTTGCAAGCTTCCACACAATATATATGTCTGTCTAATACAGGCATTTGTACTATTTTGAACCCATATTTCTTCTCTGTGTCTGTGGGCATGACTACTGAGCTGTCAGACTGTTTTTCCAGTTCATTTCTTTCATGACTTTGACAGTGATTATCCAGTCAAATAGGTTGCAGTGTTTTGGTTTTTGGTGCAGTAGGTTTATAGAAATTATCACAGACTTCTTCTGACTGTGTTATTGATCACGCAAATAGGTAGTAACAATGATGAACATTGTTATGTTCTCAAAATGAATCAGAACATTTCGTATAGAAACTGTGGTTGTAGTCTGAGGATAAGGATTAAAGAGACTTGTACAATAAATTAGGTGTGGGATAAAATTACAGTGTTTCACCTGGTAATTGTGTAGTTCTTTCACAGCTCACTACACCAACACTCTCTTTGTATCTATAATCATCAAGTTTTGCATAATTAATATTTGGAGGAAGTCATTTTTCACCACCATCGAAAACCCATCCTTCTGCTAATTGGATAATTTTTCATAGTAAAGACTACGGATGGTCTTACTTCACCATGTGAATATTAATTTAAACACTTGAACATCAACCGCACAGCTTGATGGTGTATAGTTTTATTTTGGAATTCATTTTCAGTCTCATTAGTAATGATGGGAATCAAGGCAGCTTATTTTCTTTTATTACACATTTGTTGAGCTACAGGATATCAACAATTGTTGTATGATGTTCAGGAGCTAAACATGCATGCAAAGGCTGGTGTTCCATGTGCGCTGACAAGAACACAGGAGCTGATCTCTCTCTGACACTCACATGGTGTCAGTCAGTTTTGATGCTGGTCATCTTCCTCCTCATCTTCATCATTATCACCATTTCTAATATTTACTTGCCCTTGGCTCTGAGCTCGGCAGTACACTCACCATCATTATTGCTGTTGGTGCCAGCAGTGGAGCTAATGGTTGCTTTGGTAATATTATTAGCAGCAAACACTACCCGCAATTGATTCTTTAATGAAAAAAGTTGTCAAAAAAACTTCTAATTTCCTCTCTCTCTTATTTGTTTTTCTGTGCCGCTTGGGTAGCTTTGTTTAATTTATTTATTTTTTTGTATTTCTCTTGCAGTAACTGGTGCAGTAGCAAGGAAAATGAGTTCAAAGTCAAATAGAAGTCAAGTGGAATAGGCCACTATAGCCTGACTAACTGTGTGTGTGTGTGTGTGTGTGTGTGTTATTATTACAAAACGAGGGGTGTTTTTCAATAAGTACATTTCTTTTAAACTCATCAAAATAAATTAGTTAGTAGTTATTTCTGTTCTTATCTTTTGTGTGGCCCTCTGGCCAAAAGGCAGCCACCTATCTTTGCTAATGGCAAGACCGCCCTTGATTATGTTAATTAATAAATAAATAAATAATTCATATAAATAATAAATACTTGTTTTTGATAGCAAACATAATTTATCTCCATCAAAGATTCTTTCATCATTGCATTATCCCAAAACTGTTTCAGCTCTCAGGAAATTCAACGCTGTAGCTCAAGGCAGGAGGTAATGAATGTGAAAATGACAGTGAAGGTTTGAAATTAATAATGCACTCAGCACTTCTTGCCAAACATGGCAATTGAGGATTAAAAAGAGAGATAAAGAGGGAAAAGTGATAGAGAGGGAGAAACAGAAAGATAAACAGAAAAATGGATGGATGGAGAGAAAGACAGCAAGAAGCAGAGCGAGTCCTTGTTGGGTCACCAGCCCTGGTAATAAGAGTTCTGCTGACATTGAATGTTCAATAGATTTCACTCAGGGATATCTGGAGTACCTGCAGACGGACTGAGCCAAGAATAAAAAGGCTTTATCAAGGATTTGGGCCAAGCTCCAAAAAATCCTGTCCCTTCTGTTATGCAAGCTTATTGAGAATAATATCAAAGACCAAACCAAGGTTTTCATCTTTGTTTTTATTGTTTTGCAGTTTCACTTTTACCTCTCAATAACAAATGACTAATGAAATGCTTTGGTAGATTATTGAACTATTATTGAACTAAAAAAACCATCCATATTTATAGGGGAATCCCAATGAATTTGAGCTTGCCCTTTTAACAATTCACACTGTAGTAGTGAACATTCAATAAAGTATCCTATCACCAGCAACAAGTGAGGAAAGTTTGTTAGAGTTGAAGTCAGTCTCCCATCTATTGTCACTCGGGCAGCTCGGTATAACATGATAGCCATGACTCTTGGTCATTAGCTTCTACCTTTTAGCCTGGTTTATGGTTCGTCAGAAATGCTTCTGAGAGCCACCCGAAACAAACTTCTGAAAGCCCTGAACCTTCATGGTTTTTCAGAACATTACGATAGGAGGTGCTTAAGCTACTTGCAGGCTGTCCGTCAAACAAGGGGGTGGGGTAGTAAACAGTCATAGGTCAGAGGTGAAAGCGCGTATTTCCTGTTGCCGTTCAAACAAAATGGCGGCACACTATTCCATTTCTATTTTGTGTCCTCCACGCTGCATCCCATAGCCTCTGCTATCTCCCTCCAGGAGTTGAATGCTTTCCCGGTGTCCTTATAGTCATGCTGGGAGAAATCATACAGGTGAGGATACAGACAAACCCTCTCAGAGAGTGCAAATGCATTCATGTTGTCGCAAAGCCATGAAAATGTAGAAGTAAATTTATTGTTTTTGTGTGTTTTTAAAGTCTGAAACAATGAATGAATAATGCAATGAATAATACAATATCCATCCCCCAATGCCATTACAGCCAAGTGTCCGAGAAGGGTGAATACAATAGTGCTGCATGGCCTACACAGTAGCTTACCGGAAGTTGTTCTGAGGAGAAGGTACAGGCAGAAATTTGCGGCTCCCTCCAATTCCGAGCCATGACATGAGTTTTCAAAATTGTACGTATTACCCTTTAAGGATCCAACCTCAAGGTATGTCACCATTTCTTTGTGGTTCATACAGAGTGAACCTTGCCATACGTTTCCTATTTGCTCGGGGGGCTTGTGAAGTTCCTCAGGGTTGTCCTTGGACTTAGTCCTTGCTAGGAGCGCACAGGCATTAGTCACACACATATATACACATGTGTGCGTGCAGTCATGCACGTGCACACATAAATAGTGTTTTTCCTAATGAATTACAAACAGACCTTGTGGCTGTACCCCTATATCCTGGTAACGTCTGGCTTAGTGCCCAATGACAACTCTCAGAGCACAAAAGACAAGGACACACACACGCACACACACAAAATCCTTTTGTCTTTAAATAGCATTCGTACCAAGCTTCCTCATCTACATACAGTAGTTAAAAGCTAGGTAACAGACCCTGGAAACCATCACTGTTACTGTCCATCCATCCTGCTTTTGATTGCTTTATTATTGCAAGATTCAGCTTTTTTCAGTTTTTCACAAGAAAATCACTTTGTTCTGATTTGGCTCAAAGTACAGTAAGCGTCAGTGTTCTGCATAATCAGAGTTATTTTAAGGTATCTGAAACACATACAGCATGTGAACAAAGTTCAAAGGTAAATTTGACAGGAGCTGGATAGCTATAGAAGCTCTGTTTTAAACAGTAACAGATGGCAAGAACCACCTCACTGTTAGCCAGCACTGTTAGCCAACATGAATACAATGAAGCATACAAAGCCTCATCCACTGTCAAGGTCAAAGGTCAAGCAGCATATCTCCTTATTTGAATATCCAGATATTAAACATAAAGAGTGACAGCATTTTAGAATTTCACAGCTAGGGATGCACTGATACCGATACTGGTATCGGTATCGGTGCCGATACCCGGCTAAAACGGAATATCGGTATCGGAGATTTTACCCAAGACTAAAATCTGATACCGAAAGCCATGAGTAACATGTAAGAAATAAAAGCAAACTGTCTTGATTTTATGCATTTGTGGCACATAGAAGCCTGTATTTCAACAGTGGGAAAAACAAGGATTTTATCTCAATAATTTTGTCCATTGACCCCAAACTAAGGAAGTAAGCCTGCACTGTTCAGTAAAAGTAATGGATCGGATCGGTACTCAGTATCGGCCGATACTTAAACTTTCATACTCATAATCGGTATCGGCATTGAAAAAGTGGCATCGGTGCATCCCTATTCACAGCCTACAAAAATGTATCATAGGCTGTAGTCAGCAAAAGTATAGACCCTCTGACTGGTCAGTTACAAGAGGGAAGGATGCTTAAAGGAAGGTTTTGTAAATCTTTTTAGAAAGATTTACTTTCTAAAAATCCTTTTAGAAAGATTTACATTATTAGAAAAGATAATGATGACTACCATTGTTTATATGTTAAAAATAATGCAGTATTATCATTCTATGAAGGCTATGGAATAAGGAATGTTATTACAGACAAAACCGGAAAAAAGTCCTACTTCCCAGTTGCCCTTGAAGTCCTGTGTGTGTGTGTGTGTGTGTGTGTATGTGTATGTGTGGGGGGCGGGGGTGGGGTGGGGTCACTGTTGAGCAGAGCTCACATAACCCTCCCCTGCCACCCATGTCCACTGACCCAGAGTCAGCAGGTTAATAACCATTGCCAGTGAAAGCCATCCATCATTCGGTACCTGCCACTGATCAGGGACCAGCAGATGTCTATGCCCTTGTCACCCAGCCACATGACAAATACTGTATCAAGCCTCACAATCAGAAGCTCCCTGAGGCTTCTCAGTACTCATCTACTGAACAACCACCCTCAGTTGATAGCATTATAGCATTGCAATCTCGGGCCATTATCCATACTAGGTAATTTGGCAATCCCCCTGCCCTCTTTTTCCTCTCTTCTTGCCATTTGCCCTCTAAATTGCAATTTGGGTCTTTTTTTTTTTTCAAATTTGCTATATTTTTTTTCTCTTAAATCCTTTTCTCTTAAATGTTTCCAGCTTGCCTTTGATGATGTACACTTTTATGCTAATGCCAGCAGTGGCTTGGAGCTAATGTTTCATTAGGTTTACAAGATGCTTGATGATTTATGGAGATAACAGGAGGACAGTGCATGGTGAGACAGCATTTCTACAACTGCTATTGACAGTGAAATTGAATCGAGCTTGATAAATAGCAGAGTGACATAGCCTTTGTCTTTTTCCCATTTGTAAAGACTGTACTGCCTGTTTCTGGCCCCACAACATAAACAAATGTAAAGGAATAACACATTGCCAACGATGATTCATTTTCTTCATAATTCCCGTGGTGCTGTATTGATCGAGATGGTTGATTTACTATGACACTTGCCAATTATCAATTTTGGATTTACGACAAAATCTCTGACTTATAACCTGGATGAAAAAGTTGTCATCATAAAGATGTCAGTAAATCTAAGCAATGCAATTACAAATAGACAATCTTTACCATATTGACTGCATAGCAAAGCTTATGATAACAGGCTTAGAAGTCTAGTCTATTTCCAGTCATCGAAGAGTTCCTGTGTTGATGTAGTCGGGTTTCTGGGAGCAGTCGAGTCTTGACGTGCATCGAGATGAAGCACTGCACTGGAATACTAATGCATAACTTAACACTCACATCTGAACTTTGGATTATTCTTCACAGACTAATGTGCTTTTTGTTGACACATAATAACAGATATGCACACACAGATTTTAGCACACATGCATTCTCTCTCACACACGCACACACAGCTTAAATGTCAACTGCTTATGGCTTAACAGTTGATCTCACTATTTCCCTTTCTCCCTCTCACCTTGTTCTCCACAGAGATGTCAGGTACAGGAGAAGATATTTCCCAGGTACACTGGAAGCAGCAGTGGTTGGAAAATGGAACACTGTACTTCCATGTGTCCATGACTGAGTCTGAGCTACTAGCCCAGACGACACAACCCACGGCCCGGGAGCCAGCTCATGTCCTACATGAACATATGCATCTGCTGCACATCTCAGTTATGGTATGTGGTACACACCTAAGAAAGCACACACACACACACACACACACACACACACACACACACTGGTGTCTACTATTCTGTTTGCTGGACATGTGCAAATCACTCTCTTGACCTTTCCCTCCACACCCTGTGGAAGCTACTTCCTCTAGACAAGAAAATAAACTCCCACGCACCCCATATCTGTATCCCACTCTACTAGCCATCTGTGCTTCTCTGCATGGTTCACACACACACACACACACACACACACACACTGTGGGGACCTGGCCTGGTGGGAGGTGAATTTTCACAACAGATGAAATAAAGAGAGCCAGAGTCAGCGTGTGAGCTCAAAATAAGAGGTTTTTTTAAAAGGTGCAGGGAAAGGGGTGAGGGGTATAAGTGAAACTGAAGTTCTTCCCAGTTGGGGTGCCTCCGGGGCTCCTGCGGAGGTCTACTCTGCCTAGGGAAAGAGCAGAAGAGGTCTGAGTCGGGCTTCCAGTGTCTGGGGACTGGGCCAGGGCCAGGGCGTTCTCTGAGGAGAGAGGCACCATGTCCAGGTTATAATGGTAGGGTCCCAGTTAACCACAATATTCCACTTTGTCTAGACTCTTGGCTGCCACAGTGATCCCAGCAGCCTCTGCCATTCCTCTAATCTTCCTCTGCTTAGATTGTTGTAGTGGCCATTATTACAATGCATCTTACCTGTGGCTGCTTTACCAAGTGCAGAGCAGATACTTGGGGAGATAGCTGCCCTCTAGTACCTTCCCCAGTGGCATACGCTGTGAAAAGGATGCTGCCCATGGTGCTGAAGGTGTTGGCTCATTCAGCAATGCAACGCAGTAGTACTGTAGTGCCACCTACCCTACCCACGCTCCAAGGCATTGCGGATAGCGTTGGTAGAAGCATCTGTTAGAGAAGTCTGGAGCAATCAAAACCAGTTCCCCACAGAGGCTTTGTTGAATTGAATGCATTGTCTGCTTTTGCTGACCACTTTACCTAGTTAGGTAGGCTCTTCTGTGTCAAGTCGTGCAATGGAACTGCAACAGTGGCAAAGTTTGGGATGAACCGCCGGTAATATCCAATTAGACCAAGGAATGTCTTTACCTGTTTCTTGGTTTGAGGTTGGGGCCAAGTAGTGATGGCAACCATCAGGTTCATCTCCTGTTTGGCTTGGATGCACTTGCACAGTGCAGCAATGGCAGTCAGCAGATTCGATTGTCCTTGCAGGAGGGCAGCAATAGCCATTTTGTCATGCCGACCCTGACTTCCTTCCATATATTGGCTGAATTCAATGGCGAAGCTCAGAGTGCCCGCATTCTCTGTGGCCTGGTGGGAGGTGAATTCAGCACAACAGATGAAATAAGGAGAGCCAGGATCAAGGTGTGAGCCCAAAATAAGAGTCAGTTCATTTAAAGATGCTGGAAAAGGGGCAGGGGTGTAAATGAATGATTTTCTTCTCGGTCGGGACACTTCCGGGACTCCTTTGGAGATCTACTCTACACTCTAGGGAGACAGCATAAGAGAGAGGGAGTGAGACCAAGGGAGGGTGGGACTCCAGGTTTCCGGGTTTCTCTGGGAGATAGACATCAGGTTATACCGGTAGAGTCCGAGGAAATCCAACTTCCAACAATTCTCCTCATTCAACAGTTCCAAATAGTTAACCAGTATGTTCCACTTGCAAGTTCCTAGTGAGGTACTCATGGTCTGGTGTATTGTATCTGCTCTGGCTGCCACAGAGATTCTCCCCGGTGAGAGTCCCAGCAGGCTGTGTTGCCCCTCTAGTCTTCCTCTGCTTAAAACAGCTCAAAACTAGGTCAGTGGCTGTTAGGACAATGCTGGACAATTTTACTAGGTGCAGAGCACATAACTGGAGAGATATCTGCCCTCTAGTAGTTTCCCCAGTGGCCTACCCTGTGGGAAAGGACACAGTCCATGGTGGTGAAGGTGTTGGCTCATTCCAGCAATGCAAGACACACACACTCTCTCACACACGCATGCACGCACGCACGTTCACAACCAGGCATGAACCAGCTATGAATGCATGTGTGGGCTCGTGCGCACACACACACACACACACACACACACACACACACACACCTCTATTCCAGCTGATAACCCAACTCCCACACACCTCTGTGGCCTTCTTTTGCCAAAATGTTTAACTCCCTCTGGACTTAACTATTAAGGCCACTCTCTTCACTTCTCCACATGATTATCTCTCAGTGGACAATCCCCTCTCTGCTTGCCTATTTTTTTGTAACTTCATCTCACCTTTCTTAATGCCAATACTTTTCTAATCCTCTAGCTTCCTTATCTCACCATAAATTCTCCTTGCTGTGTCTTTTTTATAGGTCTGTCCATCCCTCCCAGTCTCTGTTCTCAACCTCACCCCTTCACTTTTCCCTTCAATCTCCAACTTTCAGCCTTCATGTCTCATGTTTCGCACCTACTCTATCATTGACTTTTTACACCTCTCCTTGCACATACCACCACCTTCTCTCTCTCTGTATCTCCCCTCTTATCTCCTGCTTTTCTCCACTCACTCTCCTCTTGCTCTGTCCACCTCCGCTTTCTCTCTCATCTTCTACCCTCTCATGCCTGCAGCCCCACTTCCTCTTCTATCACCCTTAAAGCACCGTCTCTCCTCTCATTCTTTTTCATCTCATCTTTTAACTATGCCCCCCACTGCCCTCTTTCTCACTACAACTTTTGCACAACCTTTTCTCTCCCTCTGTCTCACTCTCTCTCTAACCTGCTTCTCCTCTTCCTCCCTGTCTTTGTTGTTTCATTCTTGCTTCTCACTGTCCTCAGGTGAACCTCCCTCTCATACATCCTACTGCTGTCCGCACACTGCTGACCTGCTTTACTTGGCACTTCCAACCCTCTCCCCTTCAACTTCTACCCTTGGTTGAACAACACCCCAGCCTCCGCCCAAGGAATATAAACATTACCTGAACCTTAACACCCCATCCCACTTCTTTCCCTGTGTGAGCATGGTAGGGTTTCGTGGGGCTATCTGTGTATCACATCAGAAGCACATCCTTATTTCATTCCTCCCTGAAATGCCCATCTCTCCTCGTTAAACATTTGATTTCTGCTCGATATGAGTTCTAGGAGAATGGTATGTGGTATGTTGTTGATGTATATGTGCTTGAGCATGTTTATGTGTATTTTTCCAGGTATATGTGTGCAGTTCGAGCGCATGTGCATGCAGTCTTTTATTGTGTACATGTGAATGGGGATTTCTGCATGTGGACTGAGATAATCTGTATAAAAAGAGACAATATTGTTTCAGATGCAAGGTAGGAGGGAAGGCAGAATGGAAGCATATCCAGGCAGCCAGAACAGGAAACAAGGTGTACTGGTTTGGCCTCACGGCCCCAAGGTGTCTCCTGGCTCTTTGACTGAACATCATTAAGTTTGATTCTGTCAGTTCTGTGGCAGGCTTGAGTCTGAGCGCTCTATTCTTTTGGCATTGAGCTGTCGGTTTCTCACTCACTCATGCAATCTTCTCCCCTCTCTCTCTTCTTTTCACCACCCTTTCCCTACACGGTCTCTCCATCATATCTTAGCAGTGGGATATGAGCTCTGTCTAGCAGACAGGGGCAGATATCAATATTAGCACACAGGTTGAAATGACCATTGGCTGACACAGAGATCAGATAGCTTTGTTTTCTAATGGGTGTTTTCTAATCTTATTCTTAACCCAGTGGATTTGACAAAAAAAAATGAAATGACATTGACTGTCATTTTCCTGGACAAAATCTTTTAGGAGTTTTAAACAAATTCAAATTGTCCGGTATCGTGATACTGACTGATTTTGTTACTATATGCCAATCACGTAGGCTATATTCCTTTGTGTTTTTGAGCCAACTTGGTGCTGTCACAGGTTAAAATGTTTTTGAATCTACACTGAATTACTGGAAGGTGTAACAAAAAACATTTATTTCCCGTCTAGGCTTGAATTCTATGCATCGACAGAAGTAATTTATAGAATGGTAATGTTCACATTCGTAAGCAAAATATCAGCTTTGACTATGTGTGTACAGTATGGTGCTTACAAAGGCATATTTACTGTCCCAAGGGAAGCATTTCTTTCAGCAGACCTTTAGTCTCTCCTAGGCTGGTCACTGTCCTTGCTATTTTACTAATCTTCTAATGAAAGTGTTCTGCTTTAACCCTCACTTCAGAGTTTTATAAGCATGGCCTTGTATATATAGTTGTTATGCAAATATGTTTTTCCGGATTCTTAACCTTAATGATGCTTATTCATTATACTAAATTGAATAGCTTTCAATTATTGTAAAACATTCATTGTTATTGTGCATGTACAGTACATGATCCACTGTCTCAAAATACAGTAGTTTAAATGAATAGCTCTTAAATGTATTCAAGGCTGCAACCCCATGATGGTAATTTACATGTTTACAATATAACAATACAAGCCAAGCCAAGCCATGCATGTGGCATGTTAACAACCAGTGAAAAGGTTTGTCTGTTTTAGGAGTTTATTTTATCTTCTTTTGAGACTGCTTGCTTCCTAATAAAAAGATACAAGGATTTGTGTTAGAAATGTATCAAAATAGTCTGAACCTAATGGAAGTTTTACAAATGCAAGTAACACTGTCCAATCAAATGTAGATAGTGACAGGAAAGATGGGATGGAGTGGGCATGCCATGTCAGTCACATCCAGTACATGGGTTTTAATCTATTGAGCCATGGTATGCTCCTAAAAATAATATTTTTAATGCTTTAATTTTATTTCTATGTGTTTATAAATGTATAAATGATCACATATGCACAGATACCTCACATAAAAGCTTTGTGGCTGAATAACAGGTTCCAGGTGTTGGAGAGATTCTCCCCTCTTAACCATCCGTTCACATGGTCCAACACCAAGTCTCAGTAATCAGAAACACTCAAGGATGATTTTAAAACCCTTATTAATTATACTGGATATTGGCAAACGCTGCAATATTTCTGGCCCATTACCATGGGCCATCAAGTTTAACCATATTTGCCAGCTACATATCTGGCTTAAAGGCTACTGCTGCTTGTTGGGAATCCCATTTCTGGACAACTTCAAAGCATTTTGGAACAGGCCTGACCTTTTTGCCTGGGGTCGCCTGCATCCAAATAGAGCAGACAAACACCTTATAAAGTGCAACATGGAACTGACTCTGAGCCCATGCCCTGGCTGACTGACAACAATGTAATGTAGGAAATGACTAGCTCGTCACCTTCCCACCTTTACAGTCCTACTGTTAATTCAATTTCCTACCAAATTTCAGTTTTTATTAGTGTCAGGCCTTACACACTGTTCATTGTCAACAAAAAGAACCTCTTCAATAAATGCAGCCTTTATCCTATTGCATAAGCCCCTCCAGTCAGGCTGTCCATGTAGTGCTAGTTCTTCTTAATGTGAGATCACTCTTCAATAAGACTTTTATCTTAAATGATTTTATTGCCTCTGCAAAATTAGACTTTCTGTTCCCAACTGAGCATAGCCAGCTGGTTGAATTGTGCCCCCCTGTGTATTATGTCATTTACACTTGACATTTCATGCAACTTGCATCCAGATTATATTGGGATGCGATTTATCCACATTACATTTCCATTTATTATCAAAAATGTGTCTTGCGTACCCAGATAGATATCCAATCACTCAAGACACATTTTAATGCCAGGTGTAAATGGGGTCTATGATTTTATCAGCTCTCTTAGGACTAGTGGCCGGGGTGGTGAAGAATTATCTAGCTTTGAGGTTGTGTTCAAGGTCTGTTGTTCAGATCCTGTTCTTTATGTGGTTGTCTGTCACCCCTCTAAACCTAACGCTAGCTTCTTGCCGTAGTTCTCTGAATTTTAATCCTCTATTGTGCTGCATCATTTTTTCTCATTGATGATACATCTGATGACTTTGCCACTGACCTTTAAAATATTTCTGAGTCTTTTAATTCAAAACTGCATGTCTCTGACCCAACCCATAACCATGGCAATACCTAGATTTAGTTTTTACTGTTGGACTGAATATGCTCTCTGGTTTTGGAAGACTTTTGGGTCTCTTAATTGTACTGTTCACTCTCACATATTTAATGGTCAAAGTGCTCAACAAGTTTCCTCCCTGTTTGCAAATTTCAGTCATATTTTGGCTGAGCTATCCCATGCAAATGATCTCTTAAATTGTGTTAATGGTCTATGTTCTTCAGCCTTACATGGTGTTGACCCACTAAAAACTAGATCCAAATCCATCAGTTTATGCCCTTAGATAAATTAAAGCATCTATTGCCTGAAAAAAGGATTATAGAAGAGTTGAACAGAAGTGGGACATTACTAAGCTTCTATTACCAACATATAAAGAACCAAAACATTAAAAATGCAAGAGCAGTTTTTTTTTTCTTAGCTAATCACTACCAATCAGCATAATGTCAGGCTCTTGTTCAGTACTATTAATTGCCTTGTGTACCCTGCTCCCCCTGGTGTCTCTGTTTTCTCAAATGCTGACTGTGAAAAGTTTTTAACCTTTTTAGATAAGATTAAGGACATTAGGTCTTGGATTTCCCAATCTATTTTCTTTACTGATGCATCCTGTCCTCATCTAGATATTCTGAGTCAGCTTAGGGTGATTTCTCTTCAGGAATTTACAGACACTATTTCACTCATGACGTTATCCACTGGATATGTAATTATTTTAATCAAAATTGTGTTGTTGTTGTTGTTGTTGCTCATAACATTGTTTTATACATTTCATTGCTTTGGCAATACTGATCTGGTCATTCTTGCCAATAAAGCATTTTTTAATTTGAATTTGAGAGAGAGAGAGAGGGAGGATAGGATAATGCCATGAGAATGTGCGTACCTCCACACAAGCTGCACACCATGCGTACACAGTATGAGTCAGCTGAGCTGAGTGTGATATAACAATGAAGCAAAGAAAAGGATAATATCAAAGAGGGAATTTGGGCAACATTTTATTTTGAGCCTTAATCTTATCAGCGCACTATAGTAGCCTATTAGGTCTCAACGTTATTAAATATAATAACATTTATAGATGTGTGCCTTTCTGCAAGCCTGATTTTTATTGTAGTGCTAGTAAGTAGGTTTACATATTGTCACCCTATCGTACAGTAATGTGGGCATACGAATAATTATAAATATACAAATAAATAATAATTACAAAAATGATAATGAGCGTACATTTGTGATGCCACAAAGTTACGGAAGTCCTAACGGCTCATTTAGAGGCTCGGTTTTCTAATATGGATTGTGTGGATTTAGTTGGCTACTGTGCATTTTGATACTTTTACAATGTTTAGATAGCACATCCAACTTCTTTATAATCGAATAGGCAAGGGAAATCCCGTTTTCCACCATATGGGACCTTTAAACTTTGCTTCTGTTTCATTTCCTATAATGAAAAATGTAAAAAAAAAAATCACATTGTCAAACAACAATAGTATTTTTTTTTTACTTTATAAAAGAGAAATGTCCTGTATCTGTTTTTCAGTAGTTATTGTAAAAATGACTTTCTCAGTCATTAGGTACTGCACTATTATGAATATAGAGATAGAGTTCAATTTATAATCCAATATTACTAAAGGTGAAATTGAGGACTTTATTTGTTGGCTGTGTGGGTTTGTTTGTTGTGAGCTTGCTGGCTTGTTAGTTAGCAATTCGCCAGTGGCATTGCTATGGATTAGTCTGTTTTGACTTGTCTTGATTTGGTACTAGTAGTATTTCAGCATTATGCTGTTAGTCATTTGCAGAGCTCAGCTTGAATATAGAGGTCAAATCCCCTCTATATTCAGGCTGAGTATTGATTCTCTGTATTAAATATACCCTTTATATAAAAATATTAATTAAATTAAAAGATAATATTGTTCTAAACGTAGAATGACCAAATTAATCACTAAATCACCAAATTAATGTAAAAAGCAAGTATATTTTAAATAAAAGATTGTTTAATGGCATCTTTTTAATTGAAAACACAGACTATCCCCTGTGAACTACAGATCAGTCATTTCCATCCAAACCATCAAACTTCAGCTTGAAAGGCATATTTCTTTATAGCTACATGTTCAAGTGCCAGCTGAAACTCCCCGCCTAAAACTCCATCCTTGTCCTTCTCCATCATTAGCCAGGATGGCTTGGCTGGTCAGCCGCTACAGGAAGTAATCAAAAGCACAGATCCTGTATAGGCCCACGGCGCCCCCTCTAGAGGCTTATTAATGAAGTGCGGCTGACAGACTGACTACCTGCCTGACCTGAAAATGCCTCAAGATGCCACCGTGGGAAAACAAGCACAGATCCCATACGGGTCCATGGCGAGTGCGTTAAATGACCTAATTCCACTAACGTTACTTAAATACCACAAGGCAATAATGTCACCTTTTGTACAGCAGCAGACTATGTTTTATCAAGTTACTGTTTACAAATCAGTAAACGAATGCTGCGTCAATCGCGCAATTTTTTTTTGACACGTTAAACTACTTTTCACAGCCCTATTACATATATAATTTGGAACAGCAAAGGTTATAGAAAAAAACAAAACACATTCTGTAAATACACAGACTGGATTTAAAAAAAATGTACTCTCCATTTCTCATCTCTCTAACCCTATGAGGTTGTCACCCTGAATTGTCATTTAGGCTGGTTTTTCCTGAAGCAGTCCTTCTGTCATACCAGTGGGAGCTGCTATCAACACTATCCCAGGGTTGAGGCTGAGGCAAATTGGTCTTGGAAGGTATTATAATGCGCCTGCCTATACTATCCTATTGCATAAGCATTGTACTGCAATTCTGCATTACAATGGTGTACCATTCCCCGGCCTTGCCTAGAGGCCTTTATGTGAAACCAGTGATTTGTGCTCTCATCCTTGCCGTCAACACGATCAAACACACTCCAACAACTGTTGCAAGGATGGTGGTCGTTGTGCTTTGCTTTTTGTCATTCTGCCGTTAGTCTTTTGTTTCTCCTTTGCTTGGTTCTTTTTGATTTGTTCCCTTGAGGGGCTAACTGGCAGGAGCCAAACTGTGTTGGTAAATAGTTGCAAGAGTAGAATACTATATATCAGCATACGTGAAATGCTTAGTTTCTGTTAGCTACTGTGTATCACTGCCTTACTGTGGTCTCAGTCTCTGAGTTATGGACTCCTCTGTCCTAGTATTCACTGAAAAACTATCACAGAATGAGGATCTTTTGATCTACTTGATAAACTATTAGAGCTTAAGATTTGTTCCTCATACAGTTGGGCAAATGGCACTGTTGGAGGCAGTGTTGGAGAATGTCAAACCTACACACACACACACACACACACACACACACACACACACACACACACACAGAAACAAATCTGCTAGAACCACCCATCGGAATTAAATGTAATCGATAGTGATGAAGCCATTTCTGAGAGATGCTTTAGAGGCCTGGAGAAAGGGGAGCAGGAAGCAGTAACACGACGCATGGAATTATTACCATTAACACTAACCACTTTGCCTTCACAATGGAGTCACAGTCGTTGTTTGATCAGTCCTGTGAGATATACTGCAGCGGGCCTTAAACAAAGCCTCCATCTGACAGCCAAGAGAGGAGAGAGAAAAAAAGCAATTTTCTCTGCTCAGTGGCATCTCTAGACCAGAAACTATCCATGATGCACGATGCATGATGCAACGTAGTGATTGGAGTATTGGAAAAAGAGGAAGCATAGGTGAGGCATAATTGTTTGCATTTCTTGCTCATCAGCACTGGGAATGATATAATACAATGGGAATTAGGATGTGAAGTTCAGAAGAAAAAAATAAATCAGTTGAATTGTCTGTAGCAGTGTGGAAGTGGGGAGAGATTTTTTCAGAGAAATGACATGTTTGGGTTCATTTGGAGGACAGGTAGTATTTTACCAAAATGAGATGCAGTAAAGACTGGCAGTTTAGAGTCTTTCATATGTCATGTTACAGAACATAATCCTCCATTCCCTGAGATCTTGGTGTCCATACCGCCAAGCATATTACTCAAAGTGGAACTTGGACATCTTTAATATACTATCAAGACATTACATCAAATACTTCAGTTAGCCAATCCACTCTACATGAAAAAAACAACATAATTTGTATTTCTTTTTTTAAATCCTTCTGGCTCATTTCATGCGATTCGGCTTATACCTGGTCATTTAATATCATTGAGCTTACACAATGTAAAGGGAGGGCTACTATTCTTATCTCTGTCGTGCTAGATATGCACAGAGATACAGTGCACCCTACACGCTTGAAATGGTCTCCTTATAATTAACCAGTCACTTGTGATATATGACCACCAGTGTGGTGGGTCACTGAGGCACAGAAAGCCCACAGGTTCAACCACAGTTGTGGCTCCTCTGGAATCAAGAGCTACAGAAATTAATTTCCAGCCTACCCTGCTGGCATTAGCAGACATAATGCTGCTCCGGGTACACTTTCAATTATTACATTAAAGTCTGAGTGAGTTACATTTTAATTGAGTCAAACTTTAATTGTTTCAGCCACCTTTTGGTTTCTTTAATTGTACACATGTGCATGTTATTGCACCATGAATACAAAATCAGTCCTAATTAAAACATGATTGGTAGCCAGGAGCTTAAGGGGCTAACGTCAAGTTTCTAGAATTAAGAGTTATTAGAAAAGTGATTTGCTCAAGTAGGTTGTTCTTTAGTACCATGCATAAAGTTTATTTTCATCATCTCCACTCAACATGTATCTCCTAATTTATATTCACACATCACATTTATGGCTGAATTATCAGTCATTATTAATCTGCCAGCTTGTTAGAATATACACACAGAAAAACTGTTATGTTACTAAAGCCTATAGCTTCAATAAATATTGACAGGATAATATATACATGTGTTTTTGTCATGTCTTTTTATTAAATCCAGCAGACAGTGTTCATTAGACACAATGATGCTGAATGGACATCAGATCTATTTTCAAACAAAAGCTGGTGAAAATTGTAGATTGAAGTATTTTTCCTGTCATCATTCAGTATTAATTTGTTCCTCTTTATAAGGAAACAGAAGTACACTCTGCTAGGGTGCCAAGCAGCATGTTTAACACTTTAGACTTTAGACTAAGTATTTAATTCAACTTCACTTCAACTACTTTGAAGTGAATGTACCTCCTTTCTGGTATTTAAAGACAACATCATTATTCAAATTTGGAGGTGACAGTTGTTGTGTTAGACAAGGTCAAACATGTCCGATTAAATGTCCGAATAAATAAATACACTGGTTGGTTCCACACTTTTTCGCACATTTACATGTAGATTTAAGCATTTAATAATGGGTAGAAACAGTAGAATAAGTCACCATAATTGCCTAGTAATAAAGATGTCACAGAGTAATAAAGATTTACAATATTATGCTAAGAAATAGAAGAAGAAGATAGAAGAATATATATTTTTTAAGTTGTGTAAACTAAGCCTAATCAGGTACAGGACGAGGTGTGTTAGGAGGGCAGTGGTGGACCTTGATGAGGTGTGCTTTCAATCTATGTAGATGGTGGAGTGACCTTGCTGTGGCCACTCTGAGAGTCAGGAGGGTGTAGAGAGAACAGGTGAAGCATGTTTTGTCGCCTTGGCTAAGAAAGTGTCAGACCACATTAAAGGAGAATACTGATTTTGTCATTTAGAGTTTTAGCCCATTTACTGGTGTCTATGTTAAGTTATTATTATTATTATTATTATTATTATTATTATTAGTGTCCTTTGATATGATATTGTTTTATTGAATTGGTAGAGTATTTATATTTTCAGCTTTGTTTTGTGTCCTTGTGTAACCTCAGCTTCGTTAAAAATGAGGTTCTGCCACTAAGGAAACATGGCTCCCTTCCTGTTTGTGCGTCTTTGCTGTCAATTTCTTTTGTGTTTTACAACCAAACTGTTACAAGTATCAAAATTCTGTGATGAAAAGATGATGTTGACAGTTGAAATATGCTTTGTGTAAAATTTGGTGGTGACTTTCTAGGATCATTTTTTCTATTACACTTTTTTTAAGTTGCTGTTAGAGGATTTTGGCCAGATCAAATGTGATCAGCCACACTTTGGGCTCCATCTGAAGTTTGGCTGCTCTAGCATCAAGCATTTAGGAATTATTCCTCACTTCCTGTTTGCACATGTTCGCCATCAACATCTTTTGTGCATCAGTCCATATATGCTGTGTGTAAGATTTTGTTGAGATTGGATCAACTTTGTGTGAGAAATAACAAAAAAATGATTTTGCATAAGATTAAAAATGGCAGAAAAACTATCATGGCAGAAATGAAAACCCATAATGTGCAATGGATTTGGCTTGATTGAAGGAATCGGAGAGAAAAAAAATATTCTAAACCCTAGGGTTCAGGAGTTATTGGACAAAACGTAAAGTTGCTTGTTAGAGCGCCACCATGTACTGGGGGAGATTTGACACCTATCCACTAAATTTAGTTGCTCTAGGACTTACAGTCTTTGAGGTGCAGATCATTTTGGGGTAGAAAAAGAAGAAGAAAAAAGAAGAATCCTAACAAAAAAAAAAAAATAAGGTTTCAGCCCTACGGGCTTGAACTCCTAATAAGCTGCTGTCCCGGCTAACAAAGGCGCCCAAAATAAGAAGACATGGATGTGACAATAAAGTTTGTAAGGCAACATGTTTTTGCAGGATTATTTCCTGGTGGAAACATCCATTTCTTCCTGAGGGTGTCTGACAGTAAACAGAGTGTAATGTAATCACAAAGGATGTCAGCAATTGGTGAAAAGTTTTGTTTACATCCTGTGTTTACATTATGAAACACATGCCCTCCGGCCTTGCTCATCCAATCAAAGAGCCTGAAATATTCTCTGGTCTAATGAGAGTTCTCTGATATGAAAACACTCAACTTGTGCACACTTGGGCACAGCGAAATAACAATAAAACAGAGAAACTTTGACAAAACCAAATTAAGGCTTCGTATTTGCTGTGATGTATTATCTAGCTCTGGCAATTTTCAAGTTGTTGGAAGTTGTTTTTCATACTATACAAAAATGAATGGCAGCAAATGGCTTCTTGGAAAACAAGCCCTAATATCTCAAACTACGCTGACACCTGAAATAATACAGGGGAAACCTAAACCTAAATGCATTGGTATTATCCTTTGAAGAAGATTGAGGTGTTAGAATTATTGTGGTAATATTTGAAAAAAATTTTTTGGCATAGAGAGCTTTTGGACTTCCCAAAAAACTGTATAGAGAGAAACTTTTCATTAAGTCAGCCACCAAATTCAAATGAGACCATGTTGAAAAAAACACTTGGCTAGGTACGAGGTACAGCCCACTATGGCTGTACCTCCCTTTCCTGTAGCAAAACATCAACAGGATCCATGACTATAAGGGGTGTTTTTTTTATGTCTGCTCAAAATTATGTCAATTATGCCAATTACAAATGATGTTTTCTCCCTCTTTCACAGTGTTCTCGTTTCTGAAAATATTCAAATTAAACTGATTTAATAGAAACAGCTTTCTGCTCTTTACGTGATGCAATTGTGTAATGAGACTGAGACGTGAGGGAATGAATATCCTCTCCTCTGACATCATTACAGTGAAATACATCAGTGACATTTAAGTGGCCACTGTGATGGGGCTAATGTTAGCTGAAAGCTATTAAATGTCAGGGCTCTAAGCTTATGTCTCGATTAGATTCAGATAGATTAGTGTGGTTCTTCTGTGGAAACTATGTGTTGATTACAATTCTGAGGACAAATGGAGAGCACTCTCAAAATGAAATCATCCATTGTTGATTTTCTTCCCTTTCTCCCTGAGTATTCATGGTGAATTTCTTTCTTATATGTGATAAAAAGTAAATGATGTAAACCTAAAGTAAGGTACTCATGTCAAAATATATCACTGGTGATCACTTGGTAATTATCGTGCTCCTTTGGGTCAGCGATTTGTGGTTCTTTTGTGTGGCTTTAGATGCTAATTTTAGGACCATATACCATGTTGTGCTGTGAGAGGGTGTGAACAGTGGTTGTTGTTGGGTATGGCTGGCTCGTGCAATATGATGAGATTAATCTGTATAAACTATACGTTTTATTTATCTAGCCCAGGAGGGAGGTTTGGTAAGGATGTGTAGGACATGGTCTTAAAAACCCTTCTCAATCGAGCATTAGATCAGCTGGCAGGCAGTGGTAGATCCCTGCCAGCCTCAAAGGATAGAAAGCTGCCAAAGTATAGAAAGACATCTGTATTTCTCAGTGTTGTTATCAGCCATTTTATGCCTTGTTTGGTTGATAATGGTTGGTGGACACATTGTATTGTCTTCATAACTAATCTATCCCAGGAGGTTACATGCCCCAAAAAAACTTTTCTAAGGGGATTCCTCATTTGAACAGTCTCCTTGTGTCCGTGATCATGGTAGACACTACAGCTCTTCCTTACAATGAAATGCTGCCAAAACTGAAGCTGATGCTGAGACTGTAGCATGGGCATGCTTTTGTGGTATGGCCAAATTTTTGAATGCAAATATCTGTCTGTCCTTTTTTTTTTTTTTTTTTTTTTAAGCCAAAACAAAACCAGCCAAATCAAAAAAGGGGAAAAAGCTGAGTATTGCTTTTCTATACACATCCACCTGAATGCATCATCAGTCAGTGTGATAACTGTCAGATCAGATCTATCTTAAAAATGTACATCTTAATACTAGTACAGCTACAAAACAGAATTGTTTCCCCTGTGATGGACATCTCAGAATCACAGCATTTTACTAGCGTTCTGTATATTGCAAGTAAAATGAGAGAAAGAAAGAGAGAGAGAGACAGAGACAGAAAGAGCACAGAAAACAGCGTCTATCAGAAGACGTGGGACAACACACTGCATACATGTTGGCTTGCTTGCTAAGCACAATAGTTGTTACTTGCATTTCCAGATGTGGGTAATTAGAACCTGCTTCCTTCATGAGGCATGCAAATGTGATAGGTTAACTTCATGAAAATTACATCTTCCTAGTCTGATGACTTTACGTTTTCCCTGTCCTAACTTACACAACTTTCAATGTCAGCTCTTTGACATTTCGTCCACTCTTGCAAGTTTGTAAGCAGTAAGTGTGCATTCCACAGAATGGTGAGATAAGCGGACCAAATGATGTCAGTCCAGGAGGGCACCAACTGCTCACAGTTGTTATACTGCAACAGCAGAATGCTATGTCAAGGGAGAAGAAGAACTGTAGGAAGCTTATGATAAACATGACTGAGGTGACTAACAATTAACAAGAGCCCATATTTGACACTTATCTATGCAAGTCAATGAATGGCCTGCCTCACTGCCCTGCTGAATTTGCTTAACCAGAGCCATTAGTGTCATGACATACGCTACTACACTGGGGATGAGACTGACGATGCAATTAGGGAACAAGGAACATGATGTTTCGTTCCTTTCTCTTCATAACTTAATGTTGTCTGTGGTAATAAGTCTTCGTGTAACCCATGTTCATGCTTCAGGTTTATTGTCATATTACAGTTTTCTTGGATTCTCTTGCAAATTTAGTAAAATGGGATGGGACTAATACTGAAATATAGTAAAATATCTGAAAAAAACAATGAAGATGGAACCTTTCACTGCTGCTGTGATGTTACCTGTATGTTATTCCTGCAAACATGTTTGCAACCTCCCGATCCAACTACACATACAAGAGAGAGCGAGAGAGAGCTTACAAATGCTCCTTTCTACAAACCCGTAATTAGGGGTCCAAGCACGCAGTGCTGGGACGTTTTAACTAACAGCTGACTCGTGAGCCAATATTCTTTGTGGGTCCAAGTACTAGAGGTATGTAAGAGACAAATTGTATACAGGTACAAAATCGCCAAACTTATCCTTTAAGTTTGTGGTTTTGTCATTTTATTGAATGAAAGGATCTTGGTGATTCAATATTGGATGTGAGGTATTTACCAATAATGAAGCATATTTATAGAAATGTGTATTATTCGGTTCGTCTTTTCCATGTGTTTCAAATTGAGCTGTATACTTGTTTAACCCTTCTGTTCAGAAGAACGCACATTTTTCTTTACTTACTCACTCCGATCCAGTTTTCCTCCACTCTTTTGTTTTACCATCATCCTTCTTTCACTTCTGGCTGGCCACCAGCCAATTCATGAGATTCATGTTTTACATCTTCACTAAATGTGCATCAGACATGTCCTCCATTGACTATTGGTGAACTTCCTCCCAGCTGGTCAAACCTTTCAGATGGTTCCTTTCTCCTAACTGAATAGTGCTGTTAACACAATACAGTTCAGCCCCATTAGCTAACAAGCTGTATTTATTTTTTTAATTATCTTCCTACACTTTCACAATTTCCCATGAGATGGTAGATGATAGACATATGCCGTTTCACAAAATGACATTTTGTGGTAAATCAGATCTCTTGAATTTGCTACACATGCTATTAACACTTAGTGTTGATGAGTGGCTCAGTGGTTTACAGTGTTGTTTCACTAGGAGGTCTTGGGCTCTTGGCCCTTGCATGTATTTACCATTCACTGCATTGCTATCCCAAAGTTGGATGCATATAAGTGATACTATGAATATTCTGTCACTCCTGAAACTTTAATCTTGGAACATTTGAAAAAAAAAGAGGCTTGAACCCTTCTAATCGCCGCTTATGGCTATATTATCAAGTCAACTGACATTCTTTGTGTGAATTCTTTGTGTGAATTATTTTCTTTTGCAAACTGTGCTTGGACATTGCTGTTTGCGGTTATATTTGGTATTCATCATATGTGAAACAAATGTTAGGGCAACTGTACTTTATTCCTCAGAATGTTATTACGGTGGCCTTCTCTGGCATTTTTCCCACTCTGAGCATGCATATGAGGCCACACTAGGGGCAGATGAAAAAGCCTAATTTCCTTTAATTGGTCCATAAGGAGGACAGGAGCCTTGGTACGAGCCACCATAAGCCAGTCCTCTTCCACAGCGAGTGACACCATATGTGTGGAGGGCAAGGTGTTCCTCAGGCATTTTGCTTGGCCCCGGTTATTTGATTTTTTCTTTTTTTTTGTTGGTCCCGTTATAGCAGTGGTGTCCAATCATGTGCCATGGAGGGTCTGCAGGTTTTCCTTTCAACCATAGACTACACCAGCTGACTTCACTGATTATCACACCTTTAAGCAGAGAGGGAGCAACTAATCAGTGAAATTACCTGGTGTTGACTTTGGTTGGAAGGAAAACCTGGATGCCCCTGGCCCTCCATGGCACGTAACTGGACACCACTGCGTTATAGGGAAGGGAATGGTACAAGGGCCTCTTCTTGAAATCTGCCTGGCATGGTTCCCATATATTGTTCTCATTTCTAGCAGCTCTGTTCCCAGATCTCAGCAGGACACTAAACACATGGCAAGGTGCTCTGGTGCCACTTCAAGGGCTGTGCCACTGTCACGATGGCTTCAGTCCAGGCTTTGGTTGTGTCATAAGTACTGCAGAGAGAGGAAGGGAGGGTGGCTTTCAAAAGATTTGAATGTGATGTTAAGCTAAAATGTAAGCCATGCTGTTTGCCAAGATGTCGGTGAAAGTTCAGTGGACATAGGTGCTCTAAATGTTTCCGGGAAGTAATGCCCATTTGAAGGATAAATTATGTCATATGATCTGAATCAATTTGGACATACCTCTATAGAAGACTATGTGGCTCATATGTGTATCCCCACTTTTATAGAATTCCATTAATTTGTTTCTTTGCTAAAAATGTTATAATGGAAATTTTATATTCTTGAAGGGATTATCTGTCAAAATTTAATGTGCTTTGTAATTATGAATAAGTTGGTTAAAGCTAGCACCAATAGAATTTGAAACTTGACAACTTTGGTGACTCCTTGAGTCCCTTAGTGGTAACATTTTACGTCAGCTGTCACAAAGACACTCGCCATTTCTTCCTCCTTTTTACAGACTGCAGAGGGAAGACACACAGAAGAGCTGATGTGAAATTGTCATAATAGTTGTGTAAGGAGGCAAGTTATTTTTCCCACGGCACAAGGCATGTTCATCAGGAGCCAAATTCAGATCAGTCAGTCAATCAGTCAAACCGCGCTCCCTCACCTCATACTGAGTGATGCTTGATCGCCGGTGTTAGACATAGCTTTGCAACTGCGGTGGCTAATCTATGTGTAAGAAAAAAAAAACTGTCCAGCGAATATTTTAGTCACAACTAGATTGAGCTAGAAAAGCAGTTTTTTTGTGTGTGTCAGGTTTGGAATTAAGTTCATATTACCATAGAGTTGAGATGTGAAGACATGGGTGTGACCATTTCCTGGTTCTGGAAGCAAAAAAACATTCATTTTTGCATACACATTGGCACCTGACATGCCATTCGGAGTGTTCCAAAAGTTGAATGACCTGAAGCACTATTGGATTACCCATTAGCTCAGACGAATAGCAACTGCATTGAAAAAACTAGCATAGATGGAACAAGCACAGATCCTGTGCAGACCCATGGAGGCACACCCTCTGACGAAACGCAGGCTCTGTGCAAACCGTGAGTGACTGAGTGACCTGAATTTGCCACTTTCTGTCCCCGGCCGCATGACGTGCCATGGAGAAAAAAAGCTAGGGTACAAGGATGTGTACATTTGGTCGTTAGGAGGTAAATAAACTACTCACCCCAGAGAGAATTGCAGCATCGAAGTCCCCCAATTAGAGAGCTCGCTCCGTCGTCTTGTCATGTGGGACAGACAAAGTATATCTAGAGCTAGTCATACAAAATAGACCTAACATTACAACCACAGACTGTAAAGGGTTACAACGTTAAGACAATAAGAACATGGTCCAGTGTTTTGTACCCGGTTGTAGCTATTGGTCAGGAGCGCACAACGGCACTTCATTCTACCGCTTTTCGTCTCAGTCAGCGGAGAAGCGGTGGATGTGACTCATTAGGTGAGTTTAATGAACACTTTATCAAAGCAGGTATCAGAGAACTGCTGGCTAGCTCACTGGGGCATGCACATGCACTACACAGCTGTCATCTCTATAGCAACATGACGCTATACTGAAGGTTTATTTTCTGTGAAAAACATACATTAATTATATGTCTATGCGCTTGACGCATTTAACACATTGGTGTTGACACCCATTTCACATGTTGGTTGCTATCACCATAGTAATGTCCTCTTAAGGGTCATGGATATTGTAGTGTTGGTGGTGGTGCTATTTAAAAGACGGAAGTGACAGAAAAAGCACAATTTGGTACTAACAAGGTTGAAACATTTGTAACCGAGGATCATTGCAGCAACCATTAATATCTTTTTCTGATCTGAGAGACTCAATTTCGCTGAAATTAAAATCCCTATGAGTCTGGTGGCTGACGAATCTGTGTCAAAGATTCGGCTTCCGGAGCCGAACGTCTCAACTCTGTGTGTTTGTAACAGCGGTTAATCTATGTGTGACAAAAGATATTTTTGCTGGCAATATTTTAGTTACAATTAGATTGAGCTAGTAGAGCAGTTTTACTTAACAGAAGTGGAATTGATTATGTTTAGGTAATGCTAACAAAATATTTTGACACTCATGCTACTATGACACTGAAAGACAGCTAACCTACCAGAGCATGTTTTTAAGTAGAGTGGATCCATTCTTCTTGACAATACATTGGGTTAATCATGTGGTTATCCTGATTATTCCACAGCAACAGTTGAGGCTGCACACCAGCTAGACACTGTGGGACTGGACAGCATCTGTACTTGTCTGTGTATTTGTTCGCATATCATATCATATATCATATCATATATCATACTTCCATGCTACAAACAAGTGGAGTGCAGTCCTCTTCCTGCTTTGGTTGAGGCCCCTGCTTTGTGCCATAAGTCAGTTCACATAGCCTGCTAACATATAGGCAGCTTATCATAAAGCCTTTGACAATATGACAAATCAATGGCTGTGTAGCATGCATGACAAACGGTAATGAATTTTTCACATACGGTGCCATATAGCCAACTGATACACAGCCTGCTTCACAGGCATGAACATGACACATTGGTTTGTGTGGCATTTAGTCAACAAACTAAACAAAATAATTAATCATGAAGTAAAAACAAGTGAAAACTAGCTGAGTGCTAGTTACGTGCTCATCAGCTACGAGGGTCTTGGCTAGTGTCATGGATACAGACATGTTTAATTAGCACATTTTAGTGATACAACAAAGTTTTTTATCAATGACTACACCTACCTATTTAAGAAACATAAAACAAAGACAACATTGCCATAATATTCAAGTGCTTCAGATTCAAGTGGCCTCAGATAGTTCACCAAATGTACTTACACTCCACAAAATAAATCAAATCCAAAATGTGTTGTCACTAGCACAACTACAAATGCTGCTAGGAATCAGAAAAAAAAGTAACCAATCTCAAGGAGTTTCTTTTACGCAACACTACCTCATTATTCCTTGCAAACAGCAAGTACATGGAAAAAAAATATTCCTTCATTCCTCCTCTGTATTTCTATCATGAAATCATGCAAACAAAATAGCAAACCTTTATTATCAAAAGACATTGTACAATGCATTGTTAGAATTACTCTCTAAACACACCATGAAAGTGATTCCTCTACCCGATAAGATAAGATAAGATAAGATAAGAAGATAAGATAGAATGTATAAAGCCTGCACATCTTTATCAATCATAGCACTACGCTGGTACTGCTGCTAAGAATAGAAATACATTTCTTGTTTCTTCAGAAGTTTTTTAATTTGTTAAAGTCACTTGTGTGCTTCAAATCTGTACCAGATTGTATTGGCATGCAGGGAGGATTCTTTATGGGCATGCAATAGAAATGATCCACTTGTAATAATGAGTTTCTGTCAAGTGGTTTCCTTTATAAGCCAAAGCTGAAACCATTCTCTCCCCTTTGATGAGGATGTCCAGAAAATTCACTTGATCAGCACTGTAGCAGAGTGTGAATTTGAGATGCTTTGTTCCTGGTTTTTGATGCATTCATGAAATTTTTCTACTTCATCCAGACTGTCCTGGAATAGCAAGAGAATATCGTCCCTATATTCTATTTTTGAGTAGCCTTCTAAAATGAGCTTGAATTGAAAACTTTGTATTATAGTAACGTGTTAATGCAGCGTGCCATTTAACTCGTATCTCTCTTGCTGAAAGGTTTATTTCTGTGGGACATAAAGAAAAATTGCATTTAAATTCAGATACATTTTTGGTTTAATTCAGAAGTGACTATTGCATTAAATTGTACTGAATTTTTTTTACATATATGTAAAAAAGATTATTATAGGTTATATAATATTTTTACACACACACAGACACACATATATGTATGTTATATGCTATTTATATATAAATTAATTTTAGTGGATTCTCTGTTAAAAATGTATGAAAAGCCATTTAAACTTAATAACTTACCATTAACATAATAAACCATTAATGTAATAATGTTGAAGCTAATAGTGTAATAATCCTGGCTGAACATGAATGAATAAGATAACATGTCAACCTCAACAATGATATAGTGCCATTACTCTGCTATTTGCTTTCAAAGTAGACTTTGTGGCTTGGTCATCTGACCAATTTAGGTAAACTTTAGAGCAGCAAGGCTTTGTTCCGTGTTGTCAATTGGCTGTGCCCTGATTGCCATTGGCTCATGGGGACGGGAGGGAAGAGGGGGCTAAGTGCATTTGTCTTCTTCTTCTCCCTCAAACTTACTTACCGTGGTTTTAAATACATTTATATAAATCAATAAATTCTGAAACGTTATTTTGACCTTGATTGCTTTAACAAACACTTATGGTGTTTAAACCAGGTGCATTTCTGTTCTGTTGTGTTGGAAGGGCTATTTACTTCAGTGCGGCCTGCTCCCCACTGGCCACGCACGCAGCACACTGCTGGATATATATATGCAAAATATGCAATCGCTTGACTTCAGAACACTTGGATTATGCTACACGAGCTGTTTGGAGTAATTTTACGGTCTTTTGTTTTTTGCCTTTTTTGGAACTCTAAAGAATAAAGCCTCAGCCACCTCTGTTGTTTTGGAGTAGGCTGACACGAAGGTGCGCCAGCTAACTCGCTGTGTGTTATGTGGACTTTCAAACTTCACTGGAGTTTCGACTGAGGGTGAGGAGATAATGACAAAATTTTCATTTTTGGGTGAAGTATTCCTTTAAACATGGAGGTTGAACTAGTTTAAAACCCACTGTATGGGTGTCTTCTTTTCAATTTACCATATTAAAAGCAAAACAGATTATTTTCCTGGCTGCTCCTGCGAGCATTCTTTGTGTGGATATTTTAAAGTAAAGAACTTATAGTGTATATATTTCTGTGGGGCAAATTAATATTTAACCAGCTTTACACATATTAATTGTGAATGGATAAAATATTAATTCTATCCAGTTGCAGGATTGGATGACAATTTAAAGCACGAAGCACCAAATCGGCAACATAACATAACAGGTTGCATTAGAGCTGTTCTGAAAGGATGAATTCATTTTTATATATCTGTTATATATCTGTTTAATGGATGAACTATTTTTGATGCTCTGTTGAAACATGTAGCCTAGGACTCCCACCCAAGGGCTACAGATGAAATTTGCTTTTAGCTGTATCTGGTGCAATATATTTATTGTGCATTGTCCGTTTTAAATAAACAGTTAAAATAAATACAATGGAAATTGAGTGTTTGCCTTGTCTGCTCATTTGCAAACTGCATTACTAAAACTAGAAGGTATAGTGCAATCATCAGCCAACACTGAACAATTTCCAACCTGCAAAGCTGCAGCCTCTGTAATGTTTTTTTTTTTTTAGCATTGTTTAAATCATTTTTATTCTGGGTTTGATTCCGTCTTTTGCACCGATAACATTTGTTTTGTCCCCCCTAATTATCTTATTGTACATTGTAATTATTTTTTAAGTATGCAGTAATTACAAAAACAGTTAAACCATAACTACCTTATAAATCTCTCATAACAAAATTGTTACCCCTTAATTTCCGGACTTCTTGTTTTGTTACCCTGTAACTACAGCATTGTTATTTCACTAGTACCCAATAATTACAAACTAGTTACACTGTAATTAGCAGGCTGTACAATAAAGCTTTACCATAATAATAATAATTGTATGTGTTTTTGTTTGTTTTTGTTTTACAGAAAACTAATGGTATATAAAAAGCAAAACGGACTCTCAGTGATAAAACAGCCACATTTAGAATAAATATTGATTATATTGTTAGTAATAGAGGTATAGAAAATGTTAAAGTATTTTTTTCTGACCACTAGAGGGTGACAGCAACCACAACACGTTTTGTAAACACACACAGCAAGGCTACTGGGCGAAAACCATGCATAAAGGCTAATGGCTAAAATAAACGTACCTACGGAGAAATATCGCCGGTTACCAATCTCGCTTTGCCAGATTTTTCTCCCGCTGAAGGTTACATGTCTGACAATGACAAGTGAAGAGGTAGGTAGCAATGTTACTAGTTGAAAACGTTTACTCGCTCGCTTCATCGATTCGCCATTACTCGGGCCGACTTTGACAACAAGCTTAAGAAAGAGGTGAAAACAGCAACACAGTTGGTCTGTGTGTGTGGCTATTTGTTTATATCATTACATCTCACAGAAATCTCCACGTAGCACACGTTAGTTTCAGGATTGGTTACAGGGTCTGAAATCGCTTATTGCAGGTTTAATGGCCAAAATTTACTAATTATATTACACTTTCACTGCTTTAGGCTGCAGGTTACCCATAACTGCAGGAATAAAGGTGTGTTTTGAAGAAATGCACAAAGACACAAATAAATGTATTCAAATAAAATGATTCAGTTGTTCAATTCTGTAAAGTGGATAGGAAGATGACAGGAGTTCAGAAGTGGACTGCAGATGAGAGGGTGTTCAAGCACGACTTTGGCTCATCTCCTTCTGTTTGGCAAAGAAGCCACACTTGTTTGGTTTTGTCGACAGGCTGTCTTTGGCACTAGAACTCTGAGGTCCTGTAGGTTTGACCAGTTGGACAGGTGAAAGTGTCTTTTCCAGGGTCAGACAGGACAGATCCTTGGTGTCCTTTACAGTTTCAACCACAAGGCTTGGTGGAGCTTTGACCTCAACCTGGATGGCTGGAGTCTGGGACTCCTGAAGCAGGTCGCTTGATCCTTCCTTAAGCAGGTGAATCAGGGTGTATTCAGCAAGAGAGATGGGGAGAACCTCCTCTGAGGTGGAGTTATTGTCAGGTCCAGTAGAGAGGACAGTGACTTTTGTTCCCTCACAACATTCAGGTTGATGCAGGATGGGGACAGGGCTTTCAGCAGCGACCTCAATCTGTGCACAAGAGTTGACCATTTCTGTCTTGATGATAAAAGGACATTGTTCATCCTCCTTCTCCAAGTCCTTCAGGAACAGCATCAGTTTAGAATCAGCTTTGATGATTGGCTCCCATTCATCAAGATGATCTTGAGTAGGGGCATGGTGTGCAGCGCAGGCAGCCATAAATGTAGAACTCACTGTTGAGGAAGCATAGATGTGCTTTTCACCAAGTTCCTCCTCCTGCAGGAGGACTGAGAGGAACTGCATCAGTTGAGAATCAGTGCTGACTACTGGTTCCTATTTGTCAAGATGGTCCAGAGTCGGCCCATGCTGTGGGGACCAGTCAAGCACAGATCTAGAGAGATGTGATGAAGCGTAGAGGAGCTCTTCACCAAATCCCTCCTTCTCCAAGTCAAAGTGGGATTTGACCAGTGGCTCCCACTCATCAAGGCAGCCCAGAGTGGATCCACAGGGTGAGCAGCAGCCACAAATCCAGATGTGTCGCATGGGGGAGCACAGAGGTATCTCTTTCCAGCTGCCTCCAGGTGGTAGTGATCGTCAAAACCAATGGGGGA
The DNA here is from genome assembly GCF_048128805.1 of Centroberyx gerrardi. NCBI lineage: Eukaryota > Metazoa > Chordata > Actinopteri > Beryciformes > Berycidae > Centroberyx > Centroberyx gerrardi. The sequence continues at coordinate 18,785,664 of NC_135998.1, read as the reverse complement.
GTGCTGAGGCAGCCTCAATCTCTCAATGATTTTGAAGTCATCAGTCATTTGAGCTTCATGGGATGGAGCCTCAACAAGGCAGAGCAGGTTGGATTGAACCTCAACATGCTGAGCTGGGTGGATGGATGCTCCAGCATTTCCTAACGCTGTGTCTTCGGTCATGAGAGGAGACTCTTTCTCTGTGGGAGGAAGGTCTCCTTTGTCCATATTCAAGAGAAGTTTGTATGCTGATGAAGCTGTGTTGGCCATTGGTTCCCATATATTGAGGCTCTCAAATCCACAAGCAGGTTTGGAGCTGAGACCAACAGCAGACTGAGGTGAAAGATCACAGTCGAGCTCAGCAGGAACTCCAGAGAAACTAGAGGCTTCAGCTTAAAGGTATTGCTCCTTATTCAGGACTTTCACAAACATGCAGTTGATGTTTTCATGGCGATCATCATTAAGGGCATTGAGTTGAGCGACCATTTGCATTGATACTGATAGAAATGCAATGGCAACATCTTAATGAAACAAATAACCATAAGGCCACCTGATGGAGCTTCATTCAAGGTCATCATGCTTCATCATAGCTTCATCTTATGCCTTTCATCATAGTTTTGTTTCAACAACAAATCTAACTGTGCATTTACAATGTAAATCAAACTAAGGAAGAACTGGACACAAATGCAAGTCCTTCAACACAAAGAAGTCTGTCCCGACTGACTGTCTCTTGTTTGTCTGTTCAGCAAAATCCTCTGTACTAATATTTTCCTGTTAAATAATACAGTTATAAATACATGTGGCTTACCCAGATGGAAATCACTCTCCATGTTTTCCTTTCTAAAAGGTAGATATTGTTGATGTTTCTCCAAATGAATGCAACGTGAGTTTTCTTTCTCAATATGCAGGTGAACACCGATCAGAGATGAAACTGTGAGTCTGAGTCTGTTCAGGTCAATCACTCCTTTATGACTCTGACATTCTAAATTCTATGAACTCTGCTGCATTCTGTCCAGCTGCATTATGATTCATCAGATGAAGCTCAGGCCCCTCTAAACTTTGATGACAGAGATGTCTCACTTCATACATGGTTTATAAACTACACAAGATTAAAAAACACATAACTGAATATTTGGAATTGTATTAAGATACCATATTTTTTATGCAGAAAACATCTATATAACTGCTAATTCCTTTTGCACTTTAACTGTTTAAACCACAAGTTAGCTCACTCTAAGGAAGAGAGAGAGAAATATTTGCACTTTAGGTACCAACACCCTTCAGCCCACTGTTGTGGTGCAAATGGGTAGCATGTTGTGTGGAGAAAATTTCAAAAACATTATTTATTTTGCAAAGTGATTATATTTTTATGCTTCTAAAAATGCAGGCCTTTAAATATTAAAGGCCAAATATTTAGGAAAAGTCATGGAAGCCCATTGCATGTACACTGCTGAAGTGTTGGACAATTTAAAATTTAAAATCTCAATGCCCAGTGGCTTGGCCTATGGCCTTTTTGGTGTTACGGCCTTTGGCCTTTGTAGTGTCTACTGTTGTTGTGTTGTTTCTTTTTTGAGGTACCTCCATACAGAGTGATTTTTTATGACCATCCGGGAAAGGTCCCAGGCCGAATTTGAACTTGGATGCTCTCTTTACTTTGCATGGCCTTATCTACAAGTCATTACTGTATCGAAATTAAAAAAAACTAACCTCAAAATGTATATGTATATAAATAAATGTATATATTCATGACTAGCACAGGCAGAATGTTGCTGTATTTTTCTCCAAATGTTATTAGGTATGCTCTCCCCTCATAATGCATGGTTAATGAATTGGAGGTATGACGTGATGTACACAGAGAAACCCCCTAGTGAATCAATAATAGTTATAATAATAATAGCAATAATAAAAAGCTGATTTGCGTTACAAATCAAAGATAAATTAATAAATAAAAGAGTAGATAAAGATGGAAACATAGACAAATGAGAATAACAATAAAAAGGGAGACAGAAATTTACAGCAGGATTAAAACAGGACATAAAAATGAACATTATGAAAAGGCTTTCCTGTACAAATGTGCTTTGAGAAGTGATTTAAAAGATGATACCGATCTAGCTAGCCTGAGCTCGTCCAGCAGGGCGTTCCAAAGCTTGGGAGCTCTGACAGCAAAGGCGTGGTCACCTTTTGTAACAATTTGAGTCCTTGGAATAACCGGTAGGACTCTGCCAGAGGACCACAGGCTGTGCTACGGCTCATAGTGTGGTTAAAAGGTCTGTTATGTAGCTGGGGGCCAAACCCCGCTGTGCCTTAAGTTATCAGTAAAAATTTTAAATCAATTCTAAAACTAAAAGGCAACTGGTGTAGAGCTGAAGAATGAGGAGGATATGATGCTATCCTCTTCATTTGGCTAAGACCATTGCTGCTGCGTTTAGCTGCAAAGCTTTGACCCAAGCAGGAATAGAGGGAATTACAGTTGTCTAAACATGAAGAGAGAAAGGCATGGACAACTTTTTGAAGTTATCAAATGATTAAAAAAGGCCTTACCTTGGAAATATTTTTTAACTGAAGGAAGCAAGACTGAATAACCTTCTTAACCTAGTGATTAACACAGAGGTCTAAATCAAATACCACACCCACATTTTTAGCTACTGGCATTATTCTCTGCAACCCTCTTATTTCACAGTATCCTTTTCTAAGGAAAACAATCTCTTTTTTTGTGCAAATGAATATAGTGTAACTTCAAAATGTGTCTTGCCCTCTAAATATTTTTTAAATCATACTCGACAGGTCTGACATGAACTTGTCACGTCAGATCAGACCAATCACAATCTAAAGAGTTGGCCACTCTCACCCCCCTCCTCTCCCCCTCTATCAGCAATATTTTGGTGTGGCAGGTTGTCAGGGAAACAGGGGCGTGTCAGTAGCAATGTGTATGTGTGTGTGTGACGCGCAGAGAGCAGAAGTCACGTTAATGGCCCACGCTGCAGCAAGATCAGCCTACATGATGTTCCATTTACACAATTATTGCATTTCCCGACCCCGTCACTGGCCCAACAACAACAGCGGGCCCCCAGGAATCTTCCCGGTTCTCCCGATTACCCACCCCGGCATTGGTCTCTGGGCATGCTGTTAAAAACCATAAAAATAACAATAAAAAAATACAAGTGCCATTTATAGCCTCATAAAGACGCCAAACACTGATATACATACAATTCATGCAGACAAAATATAACAATAATAACAAAACAAAACACTGAGACAAGGAAAGAAGCAAAGATGCATGCAATACTGTAGGTATCGCACAATGCAACATGAAGTCATCATTCACTGATGCAGACAAAACAGATACATTGAAGCAAACAGACAAATTAGATATAAAATAACTTTAAAGCATCTAAACATGGAACAAAATAGCATGTAAGCTGACAACAAAGCAACAAGTAGGCAAACTATGTAGAGCCACTTTAAAAAACAAGTGACACAAAAATGATGGACAAAACATACAAGTAGCACTGCTGGACACGTTATCAACAGTATTGGTAGCTGTGGCACCTTCATTGAACTGTGACTGTACTTTGTTCATCTCCCATCCCATCTCTCTTTTGTGTTACTTTCATCAGTAAAGCTAAAATTAATGACATTCTAGGCTATTAAAATTACTAGGTTACTTATTTACTACAGTTGCTAATAAAACAAGTTAATTAGTTTGTAGTACCTGTAGCTAGGTGAGCACTAACTAAAAAGGATGTCCCTCTCTCTTGTAAATTCCAAGTTTCATACACACATTGACGTATACATAATTCAACTACAAGGTAGGACGGTTTGACAATAAAATCAGTTTGGCAAAAAATAAAAAACATTTATTACTTTTTCTCTGGCAGGCAGAAAAAGACAACTTAAATTCATCCCGGGTCCTGGATATTCATCACTATGAACAGATCTCAGGTTCTGGCATTCCGTCTATCTGCCAGTGGAAACAAAAAGGAAAGCAGTGAGCCCAAGACTTATTGGTTTCACTGGGGTGGTTGCACACCACTTTGGCTCCACTGCATGCCTCTGGGGGTAGGGGGGGTAGGAAGGTGGGAGTAGCATGGGGGGTGGGGGAACATCCATCAAGTTGTGCATCGTTCCTGTCTGACATTATTTCTTCAGTCACAGTGAATTTACTGCATGGAATTCTTGGATGCTCTGACATTCCTGTCAATCACCCTGTCTGACAGTTATTTAATATGCTGAGGTTAGGTACTCACTGTAGCTTCAAAGCCCTTTACTCACCGCCTGGGGAAACTGTGTAGAGGTCTGGTGTCTGTCTGTTTTGACCTGAACTGAGACCCTCTCTGAGCGTGGACAAATAAACCACTGATTACTAAGCAGCTCCATGATCCAATGGGCTATACGACTTGGACTGGAAAATAGATTCCTTGTGACACTTGACATAGTTTCCCCCTGTGGCACTGTCCCTGGTGCTGATCGACTAAGACCTCTCTGGCATGTGGTGCTCTCCATGGTGCTGAAGGCCTTCAGTTTGGATCTCTGCTCTCTCACTACTTGGGGTGCCACAATAAGTGGAGGGAAATGTCTGAAAACAGATAAATGTTAATGAAATGTACACATACACAATGATAAAAATGTCAAGAGCAAACAATGCAAATGTACATAAGTGCATAAGCTCTGTAAATCTGGTAATATGAATACCTAACGCTGCACAGTTGCACATCCTGCATATACAGTATAGTCATTGCACTGAATTGCAAATTTGGAAATCTGAACACTACATCATGATGAAAATCCATTTTAGCCAGTAGAAGCTCTTTATTGGCATTATCATGAAAATGCATATCGTATCTTTAAAATCGAAAAGTATGGATATTTAACATTTTGAGTTTTTGGTTAGCTATGGTGGTAACATTGTCACTGCAGCCCACTGCAATTAGAAAATGTTAGTGGAATTTATTAACTGCCTGGTTTTCCATTATGACCATAAGCATTCATATGGTCCAATGTTTTATTGTCCATTCATATTTAAATTATGTAATGCATTGCGCCTGTAATAACATACTGCAAAACCTCAGCTATTATGTTGTCCTGTGTACGTAAGCATAGGGTGAGCAGCACCAGACTGAAAAGAGCTGGGGCTTACTACTGATCAATAAAAGAGATTATCTGCACCATCACTAGCATAGCACTGGGTAAGGGCCCGTCCCCGTATGATCGGAAGGCGGGGCCCTCCAGACTACCTGAACTCTAAGACCCACCCACCTCTCAGTTGGCACTCAGTTAAAATCAAACACCAATCAGACTGTGCTGTGCAGACATTGAGTTTCTGATACTGCTGGAATCGTTGACTTGCCTACTCGTATGTAGTTCAGTTAATTAAAAAAAGCAAACAGCGGTGCTGAGCAGGCCTGTTTCTGCATTACAATAGCACAACAAGGTGATTCATTCGACCACAGTATTGTAGCTTTAGGAATGCCTTTCACCCAGCCCGCATTATTGATAAATGATTCTAGCTCCTCTTGCCCATTTTTGTTTAAGCGCAATGTTTATGTCATTAATTTATTTAGTTATTCTCTAAACACAGACTCCAAACAAAATCTCTATGTGCAGCTGGGAATTTTCATTTAATTTAATTTATGGCAGACTGATGTGGGTTATTGATTAATAAATATTATGTTTGCTGAATAGTTTGATAGTAGCATACCTTTCCTTGTCTGTCAGAATCACATTCTTTACAACAAAGGACAATAAACCTGTCCCTTTTATTTTCAGTCTCATTAACGCTACATTTGATCATATAGACACAATTTAATGACTCAGTGACACAATCTGACTGATTTAAAAAGGCCCACTACATGGGACAGATCCACGGCAAACTTCACTCAGGTGATCTATTGCAAACTAGAGTATATCACTACAAATCAAGACATTCAGTGCAGTGAAAATTCTCCTACCAATTCAGTGTAAGCATAAAACCCACGCTGTGTCAGTCAAGTCAGATTTAGGGCTGTCTACTGGTTGCTGAACAAGTAAAAATGGCTAAAGGCAAATCCATTTAGTTCATCTGGTTTCTCATCTGAATAGTTACGGGTTGTAACAACCTCCCAATGCACACATTGACCCCTTACATATAAGCCAAAATCAAGTGTTTTCACTATAGCCTCTTTTCAATCCTCTTGGCTATCCAACCAAGGTGATACAGTTCAGCGCCATGGACAGCGCTTTTATTTATTTTTTTCTTTCTTTTGTATTCTTTTTTTGCTTTCACAGTGCTCGTTTAGACATGGGGCATTCAGCTGTGCTTAGCTCACATCAAATAAAAAAAATGTTTATGTGTGTGGAATATTCTATTGTGTGGTAATATGTGCGTAAACTGTGTATGTTTGAGTGTGTGCTTGAGTGTGTGTATGAATGTGCCTGTGTAATCACTTTTGCATATGCATGTGTGGGGGTATATGCTTTTGTGCATGTGCATACAGTGCCGGTCTCTCCCTTTGCACATTATTATTCTGCATTACCCCTCTATTAGAATTTGAATGGTTGAGTTGTATGAAACTTGAAATTCATTGGACAAAAACCATAGGGATTTAGTACTATAGTCCATTGCTACAGCCAGCTTGTATGCGTACATTCAGATATTTACAACACAACTGTGTGTGTGAGTGTATGTCAGCATGTGTACATAAGTACACGTGCAACTCATGCGCTTGTGTATATGCAACTTGTTCTGTATATACACACGTCTGTATGTGTGAAAATGATTGTGTGCGTAGGTATATATATTAGTTCTTTTCAGCAGACAGCAAGTGAAAGAGGGAGCTTGGCGCACCATTATTACTTTACCTTTGGAGAGCCAAGCCTTGGGTAGAAGTGGCTGCATCCCTCCATCTTTTCTTTCTCCCTCATTCCCTTTTTACTTCTGCCCATCCACTCACCTTCTCTGTCTGTTCTGTTGCCTGGGTAACAGTTACCGATGGAGACCAGGAGTTCAGGGAACAAAAAGAGGACTGGTGCTGAAGGGATAGGATTATTGAATAACTGTGTTATTGTGTACGTGTGTGTGCCTGACTGCTTGCTTGTGTTTGTACTTTTGGCTACTTTTCGTTTTGGTAGTATCTGTTAAATACACGACTGTAAAGAGCTCATATGTGCGTCAGCATCGGAAGGTTAACAGTGAGTGGGATTGAGGTGCTCAGCAAAGCAATTTCAAGCAAGTTCAAGTTAATTTATTTATATAGCCTTTCATTACAAGCATGTCTCAAAGTAGTACTTTACAAAGAATTAGCCTACCTAGAATACAGAATGTAACAAAATAAAACACAAGGAAGCAAAACAAAGTAGAAGACACAAAACAGCATGTTGGAGAGGCATAACAAGCCTGCCTAACCTACATAGCGTAGCCTAGCCCAGCCGGCACCACAGCATTTGGTCAGCATTTTAAATTTTGGAAAAACTGTGTGTGTGTGTGTGTGTGTGTGTCTGTGTGTGTGTGTGTGTGTGTGTGTGTGTGTGTGGGAAGGAGCAATTGAAAGCCCCTCCACCACAACCCCATTAGGAGTTCCATCTCTCCAATATTTTTATGTATCTCCTCTGAGATCAAGACTGGCAGTAAATCAAGGAACGTTCACAACTTATGGTACCAACTCTATACAGGCCATGAATAATAAAGTTGGTAGTTGTGCTGATTACCAGCACAGTGTATCGTCAATGATGATGTGTTCAACAAAAACATGAATCTGATTCAGATGTCAGGAAAGCTTGCCTGCATATGGTTTTGAATTAAGGACACTGACAGTTCAGTTTTGTTGAATATGAAAGATTAAAGTGAGGCAATTATGTGACTTGGCAAACCATTTCACCTGAAATGAATAACATCTTCACTTTGTTAGCACCAGGCTGGCTGTGACTCAAGTTGCCGTGTCACGTGCACCGATACACATGCCTGGACATAAATTATGATAGCCCAGGGTCAGCCATGTAGCACCAACTCACTACCTCACTACATTACTCATGCACAGTTTCAGCAGTTTCAGCGGTTCAGTAATTGACTATGCAGAAAACTGCTCTGCTCTAGACTGAGCGGTAGCTGGAGTGGAAGCTCATCCCCTGTGGAGTTTGGATAAGAAGCAAGAGGCAACAGACAGAATGTTCCTCTGATTGTTTAGTTGATGAGTTGCAGGGGGTTACAGAGTTCACATACTTATAATACTAATAGTCCTGGGTGATAGATAGAATGTATGGTTTCTGGAAACAGAAGAAAAACATAAATAATAATTGGAGAAATGGACAATATCAGTAATGTTGTAATAACACATTAATGTGACATTTATTGGGGTTGATAGTTTTGGTTGATAATAGTTGAATCAGCATATCGCTGAACCCCTTAAGAATAATATAAGTGCAGTATCTCTTTGCATGGAGTGGAGTGGCAGATGTGGAAAATGAAAATGAAATAATTCATGAAAACTGGGTTTGGTTTTGAATGGCCTTGCATAAATAATTCAAATGGGCACCGTTTGACAGAAAAACAAACTAATTCATATGCACTTTTATACTACTGACACATTTGAACAGATAGCGCTCATATAATACAAAAGGAACAGATTAATTAATTCAGTGGTATGTTGGCATGCGAAGTACGGCAACCAGAACAATAGAGAGAGGCACACCAATAAATAGGCAGGATAAACAAAAATTTGTCAAACTTCAATAACTCAAAGTGAATGGCCATCTCCACATTTTTAGTGATTTTAAGGCACTTATTTTATCACTGACACAATACCAAATCAAGCAGAAGTGAGGGGAAGATGCGACCAGGAAAAGGCTGACCTGGCCATTCTCTCCTGCTTAACACTGCACACCCATAGAAATGGGCGGCCTTGCATCTACGCCCTATTGTGATTTAAAGGGACAGACAATTCTGTGGTGACAGGAGGGATTTCTGTACACCGACCCCTTTTCTATATCTATGGTTTGACGTCCTTATCATAATAGTGATTACTTTCTTCAGGAATCTGACAAGTCTATTAGTTTCTGTTGAGGCTCACAGTTGTAGTTTATGTGCTTCAGTCTGCTGCAGTGAACACTCATTGTTAAGTCCATTAAGAGTGGAAAAACTGTGGAGATGTAAAGGATCTAAACTCTGGATATTTATGTGTTCTACTCTGCCTGAGGGAGATTCTTGTCTGGTGAATTACAATAGGCTGCACACTCTGAACTTGCTGACTGATAGAATGACTAATTAACTGACTGACTTGAGAAGAACTAACTCTCTTAGAAAACAAAACCATGATTTTTTTTTCTTTACTGTGACGATAATTATGAACCATTTGGATTGTGAATTGGATTATTTGGTATTGGGTATCTCTGAAATCCTGCATGTGGGTTTTTTCATTTGGACCTTTTTTCCTTTTTTCCTTTTTTCCTTCCACAACAAGGACCCATGAAGTGTTTGGTAGTGAAGTGTATAGCACAGACTTTGGCTACGTTCACACTGCAAGTCTTAGTGCTCAATTTGGATTTATTGCTCAGATCCGATTTTTTTGTTTGGCTGTTCACATTATTTTTTAAATGTGGCCAATATCAGATTCCAGTGTGAACTGGTCACGGTCCTGAACTGACCCACATGCACAAAAGAACAATAACAAAGACGTCACATGCAGCACGCTGTCATACGGAAGCAAACATGGAGGCCACTGAAGTCAGCGTTTACGGTTTCATTTATAAGTTGATGTTCTTCTGTGGCCCCGTTCGGCCATTTGTTTCGATATGCTTTCAAACACAGACCGGTTACGATACGACCCCTCAAGTTTTGCTTGTACAGAATTACAGAAATACTTATGAGGTCTAACACCTCACTGTCCCTCCACTGACTACCTCCATCGCAGCTGTCTTCCATGTTTGTATTCACCGAGTGACTCCCGCCAGCGCAGAATTGTGACGAATGTCGATCTGGAGTGACGTAAAAGTCGCATGAATTCCGATATGACTGTTCAGACTGAGGTCGCATTGCAAAAAATCAGACCTGTATCTGATTTAGGACCACATATGAAAGTGGCCCAAATCAGAATTGAAAAGATCAGATTCCATGTGATTTGTCATTTGGATGGTGGATGACTTTTTTTCCTCAGACAATATATTTGCACTTGTATAGCAAATCCAAATCATCATTGCATGTTTCACACCTGAAAGTACTCAACCTCTACTGTCTCAAAAAATGCAACCCAAGAATTTATAGTTTGCTCATCACAGAACTTAAAACAGATATACATCTTTCTTTGTCTGAACATTTCACTTTCAAATGCATCAAAAACACGTCTGTTCAACGCTCAACTGTCCGTATGTTCATGAACAGACAAATATTAGAGGGAGAAAACACAAAATGATTTGTTTACTTTAGCAATCTTCCCAGCGCCAAAGTTGTTTGACTATCTATATCAGGATAGTCAATGTAATATATTTTGTATTATTTATTCACACAGTTCATGTTGCCCATAACTACTCTGTCCTCATAGCCATTAGCACAGGCACTGTCTGGTCCTTTACCCAGGTGAAACTATCCATTTTTATTTGGGTAGACGTTAATTGTTGGCAACCAAGGGACATTGCTAGTAGATTAGTATGCATTTCCAGGTTGGGATGCTTCTTCTTACAGTATGTCGATGCATACCATTGCAGGTATTTACCATTGGGAAATCAGACCGTATTCACTCCATATCTCATTAACCTCTGTGAACCCGAAAGATAACACTGCTGAGTGCTGCCCCACCTCAAGTTGGGGGAAAAAAGAGGCTTTTTTCCTCCTTTCTTCAACTGGTTCTATATTTCACTATTGATTCATCCCAATTCTTGCTGTTCTTTTAATGGCCCCTTGAAGCACAGTGATTAAAGTCCTTGGGAAATTTCACATTAATGCATATTTGAACTGCTTGTTTTCCCTCCCCTTAGTGCTAATGACAGCAGATGTGTTTTGCTAGCAGCCATTAATGACTCAAGCGCCAATTGGTAACATCTGTGCTATCAGAATTGGGTTTGGAAGTGTTATTCAGACCTGTGCCACTTATTAGCATTTTTCAGAGCCTTTTCATTCCATAAATTTTTTTTCCACTGCAGCACTGTATATATCATTCTCTCTTCCTTCTCTCCCCAGCCTGATTGAAAGACAAACTGACACATTCCCTAGAGGCTCCCATGTTATATTGCAACCCTAGTCACAGGTGAAAGTAAGTGTCAATTGAAACGCAGTATATCTAACCGGAAATACATGGCTACTAGTGTAGTGTGTGGAGCTGCCAGTGAATTGAGAAGAGATTGCTGTGAGATATGGAGCAGGAGAGAGACAGGGAAGGGAGGGTTTGTGGGGGAGAGCGGGAGGGAGAGCGAAAGTGAGTTTTTGATAGCATCTGGCACGAATGGACAAAGACTCCCTTCCCCTTCAGCTGCCGGCACTTGCTGACAGGTCTACTCTTGCAAGCTGTTGTGGCAACACTTTGGCCGACAGCTGCAGATACAAATAAAGGCCTCGCTTCAACCAAAACGACGGGGAATATAACAAGGGCTGAGGTCCCAGCTGCCTCTGATGGAGGTGCACAGGCACAAGCACACACTAACACACAAAAACACGTATAATCACACACAGCTCCATTGCAACCACAAACTTTCAAGGCAAGAAATTTTCTCTTTCTATCAGATAACAAGGTCATTCATTTCACAGTTTTATTCTTTCTTATCTGTATTCCATATTCTGTCAAATACCATACAATAGCTCCTGGCGGCACAGTAGAGAACACAACCTAGGAGCAATGTAAGCCTTGAAAGCTTAATATTTAAAGAAAAATGACAAAAACATTTGACTGTGTGTTTCAATTCACTGTTATTTCTCCACATGCTGCTCTGGAGGAGTATGCACCATTGTCCACAAATAACCACTTTGACACTTGTATCTTTACAGAAACAGTCTGGAAATCCATTCTCTGTCCCTCTCCAGTCCCCAGCCCCTCCTTTTTCTCAATCAAAGCCAGCCCAAGGGCCCCATTGTCCAGGCCCTCTTATTGCCTTGTTATCAACAACCGTAGCAGGCCTGTATTGGCCCCTTGTGTCACCACTGCAAATATTGGCATTACCTTTCTAATCACATCTCTTTCTCTGAAATGTCACTGAGAAGGGCACGTCTGTTTGCAGTTGGCTTGTACTGCCTCAACTTTAAGATATCATTTATCTTTCAAAAAAGCAAATGAAAGAGGCATTATGTAGAGTTTGGGGGCAGGGGGGTAGGGGGAACCGCGGCATTGCAGTCTCCTCTTTTCCAGCAGTACTAATTTGCCACAGTAATGAGCAAGCAGCGATGCATGATCATCAGGCAATTATATTTGGTTACCATGCAAACAGCGAGCATCATGGGATGTCATTAAAGCGAGAAAAATACCCAGGCTCCATTACAATAGGAGTAGGGAAAAAACAGAACACCAAATGGCAGCCATTATCTAAATGCAGACCCTTTCTTTCAACATTTCTATGAATATGAAATGCATAATGTTTTTCCCCGAGGGATGGCCTCGTGGATAGCGAACTGATATTCAGTTGTCTTTTTTTATTATTTTCTTTTTTTTCACCATTCATGAACTGTGATTACCATCAAATAAAGCTATTGGAGTGATGTGGTCGGGCCTCCTCTGTAATTGTTTTGTTTATAATGTGCAGAAATACTGAGTCAAAGGCCATTATTTATGAATCATGCATTTTGAAAAAGCCTAATTTACCTTACTCCATATCCCTGTGTAAACAAACAGACCTGGATAACTCAAAACAAAGATAACCGTTTTCATCTCTGCCTTTTGCTGTTTATCATAGGAAATGCCAAAACAAATTTATGTATGATTATACTTTGAAATGCCCACTGGGTGGTATAATGGTTAATGTTTAACTGAATTCCCCCACAGATTTTAGTAAATGCTGATGTTCTCCATTAGCCAGTCTGCCCATAGACCATTGTGCATAGTTGAGTTCATAATTACTCTCACATTCTTAGAACTCACTATTACTGTTATTACACACACTGTTATTGTCAAATACAGGAGGATATACAAGCCTCAGAGAACACTTCTAGGCAAGACCAATTTGCAACATAAACCTTTTTTTAGCAGTACAAATGATCTTCAGTAAGGGAACACCTTACTGTGGATCTTTGGGATATGTAATTGACAAGGCAAAATTGCGCTGTATTTGCATGACAGTCATAGCTAACAATCAAAATCCAACAATTTATCAAAGATAATGAAGATAGACAGACATGGTAAGTGGGTCGATTGCCACAATGGAGATAGTTCTGTACTGGCTGCTGAATGAAAGCTGTGTCAGATGCACTCACAGCTGAGTTGCCAGCTGGGGGATCATCTCTAATGCCCTAACTCAAGCGCACTCTCATCAGCAACCCAAAATCACACACTCACAAACATTCACCCAGGCATCATAACAGGTGCAAATAGGAGCATGGAACATTACAAATAGTAACACTTAAAATATTACATATCTCTGTATACATTTGATGATAATTCTTGAGTCACCCCCTTAAATACAAATTGATTATCTTATTCTATTATTCAGTGTCTCCTTCCTATTTCTACATATTTATAGGGTGTATTCACACTCTGAGCAAACAAATATCTCAAGTTATTATTTTCCTCTGCAGTATAACATTAGAGATGTGTTGAAGCTTTGCTTAGCTAGGCTGACAGTCCATCTACAATGTAGCATCATTCCTATGTGTTGCCATTCCTAATGTGTTGTCAACACCACTGTGTAGTCTTATTCCATGTTCAGTCTTCATATATTGCATTGTATGCCATTGTTTTCTCACCCAGTGCTCAGCCATGTTTTCTTTCACCGTAATCTCATAAATCATCTATATCAGCTGTGTCATCAAATAAATCAATTTAAAATGCCACTCTATACTGCTAAATAACTGCCACCTCACTAACATTAATAAAAAATAATGGTGACAATTTAAGCAGACTTTTTTGCAACACCTAATGTGATGCAACAAAATTTATACTGCATGTTTTGTGCTGTTTTATTGATCCTTGCTGTGGGTACAAATTGTTTGATTCCCAAGGGGCGATATTAACTACGTTAACTACGTATGCTCCCTGACTCTCCCTGACTCTCCCTGACTCTCTCTGACTCTCTCTGACTCTCTCCCTCCTGTAAGTGTGTGCATGAGAGGGGCAAACTTCATAAATTCCTAATCTTCTACCAAAAATACAGCTCTGCTAGCTCAATCTAGCTGTAAGTAAAAAAATTGCCTGCAAAAATATTTTTTGTCAGCAAAGATTAGCCATTGTGGTTACAAACACACATTGCTACAAACCTTGGTCAAGCGAGGTTCACAGGTCTTGGGCAAACTTGATAAATTCCAAAAACACAGTTCTGCTAGCTCAGTCTAGTTGTTAATGAAATATTTGCTGGCAACAAATATTTTTTTGTCTCACATAGATTAGCTACTGCAGTTGCAAAGCCATAGCTTCCTAAAACTGACTGACCTGAATGTGGCTCCTTCCTGATGAACAGTCTTGTGCAGTGGGGAAAATAACTGGCATCCTTACGCAAGTTTATTCCAGTCCCAATATTCAGTTTGGATTATGGCTGTTCCACTTCAACTATTCTGTGGATATATTTGTTTTCTCTCTGCAGTTTGCAGGGCGGTCAGAACTACAGGCAGTATGTACGCCTCTTTGCAGAGAGCTCGCCCGATTGGTTGAGGCCTACCGGGAGCGGTGACATTTTGGGGAGCCTGAAAGCAGAGGCCTGATCTTCTCTCTGACCATTTGAATTACTGATAGTTGAAAAGGAATTGTGAAATTTTTGCCAAATGATACAAAAATAAGGTTGCCTACCCCAGCTTTAACAGCCACAACAAGCGATCTGGAACCAGTGTCGTGCCCCACATGTGCATAGCCAGACTAAATTGTAACTTGGGTAGATGTGTATGCCGGAGCTTATGAAATTTATGGGAGGCAACCCAGCTGTTGTAAAAGGATTACTTTTACCCCATCACTGCCAGCACTTGCATATAAGAACTCCCCTTGCTGAAAATGAGGTGTCATCCATCTCTGTAATCTATGTATGCAGTGCTCATCCTTCCACACAGGAAGACGCCCCAAGCTCCGAGATCCTGAACCAGGCTTGTTGTCAGGCTGGCTGAGAGAGAAGTGGTGGGTGTAGGGCATGGGCTAAGGCTGGGAGAGAGGTGCTGGGTGGACAGGAGCACCATGCTAATAACTCAGCCTTAATTCCCTGTTGTAATTCAGGAAGCCAGGGCTCAAGACAGCAAAATCTGCCCTCAAATCTTTTCCCTGTGTGTAACAGAGCATCATGGCCTGTTAATGGGTAGGATGGTGGGGTGGAGCAATGAAGGACTGGGACTCAAGGTGAGGGAAAAGTGTATGGGAAATGAATGATGGGAACATGTATTTGTTCCTGTGCAGAGAGGGACAGAATGGAAAGGTCGACCTGGTGCTTTCCAGTTAAGCTGTGGGAAATTTTCATTCAGTTTTCAATCAGAGTGTAATCAGATTTTATGATTAGGTAGGGGCTTTTGGGTCAGTGTAATTTCACAGGTGATTTACATAGCCTGAGTTGTGGACTTTTTATTTTTTTATTACTTCAGAATAGGTGTTTATTATGCTCAAGAAAAAAACCTTGTTTACATTTCCAATTGAGATATTCTATAGTATACATCCACACATCCACGATTTTGTGAAACAGGTTGCACTGTTTTCCAGCTATGCTCCTTTTTACATTGCAGGCAATTCTCTGTACCAGCCTTGTATGAAAAAACATACATATGTTAACACGTCTAGCTAAATTGACATAACATAAATGGACATTTGCTCACAAAATCAATTCCGTTCAGTGGAGAATTCCTGTTCGATACAATTTTTCACCTTTGCCAATGAAATCTACCTATCTACTGCTATCATCTGCTATCTCACAAACCAATGCATGTAAAACGAACATTTTAATTCCCCATATGTTAATTTTGCTACACAATGCCTCTGAGACCAGACCCTTGGTAACACTTCTCCATGTCCCCAGGTGGTCCCCGAGGTGGATTAGCACAGTGGAAACACTAACCAGTGAGCCAAGGCCTGTCATTGGTGCTGCGACTTCTAGTTGGATGGAGAGAATGGAGAGCAGATGCTGGGGCACATGCCACTTTAACTTCCTGCTGGGAGAGAGGATAGGAGAAGTGGATACAACATTGAGAGAAGGAGGGAGGGAGGACAGAGTGGGGGGTTGACAAATAAAGATGGAGACAGAAAAACAAAGAAAGTGGTTGAGAGAGGGAGAGACAGAGAGAGAGATGTAGAGAGGATGTAGTCCTGCCATGGAGCTCTTTGCCTCACACAGTGGCATAAACACAGAAACAGGCCATTATTGATGCGGGTATTTGTATGCGTGACGGCAGGCATGTACATGACTGCATGTACACCCATGCTTGTCTGTAGCTATGGCTATGCTAGGCTTCATGAGTGTCCCATGCTTCTATGTCTTTTGTGTGTATGTGTGTGTGGGATTACATACATTTTGCCTGCTGCTTCTATTTGGCCTGTGTCTGTCAATTCAGCATGTGTGCCTGCAGAAAGAATTTACTAAAGATTAATGTAGTCGAGGCTTGGGAGTAGGAGGTGGATTGTTATTGGAGGTTGGGTGAGCAACTGCCCCGTGCCCAGATGGTGGCTACACCACAGAACATGTGCTGGTTGTGTTGGCTCTGTGTTGTGTTGATCTCATGCTACATGCAAAGCGTATTAGGCTCCTAGAGGAATCAAAGATGTGGCCAAAGTACATATAAAAGTCCACTGGTTGATATGACTTGGGTTTCTACAGGAGCCATTGAACAGGGATAATATTTTCCTTAGAGTAGATTAATATGACTGAATCAAACTTACCAGCTATAATATAGTTTGATGTGGTATGAGGTTTTGATCCAAATGTCACTTTCACCATCAGAACATATTCAATTAGTGTGCTTGCTTCTGTATTATTGGTTGCCACTCAGACATACAGTATAGTCATGCTGTTTCTTGTTATTACTCAAGGATATATCATCCAGGAATAAGAATCCATTAGGGCTGGGTCAAGGACCTTATGATACAATATAATTTTAATGCTATGGATTACAATATATGCATCAGTATAATTCGATACTTCACACGGTATTGAATTGAAACAAACTATACAAGGTATCTTTTTAGTATTGTAATACATGCTTTTGAGCATTTGGATTAGAGGACAAATTGAGGAAAAATCTTTTCATTCCTCTTTATTATGCAAATTACTTGTAAACATAATACCTCTGTATGCTGTAGTGCACTGAATTAACTTGTAAGAAAATGTAAACCTACACATTGAAAATGCACAACTCTGTGAGTGGAACTTAAATACACACACTATTAAGACAACATTTGTGTTTATCACAGCACTTTAATACTGAACGGCGAAGTTTACAGGTAACATTACTTATATTGAGTTCATGCTGTTCATGTTTTTGAATCTGAAATGTAAAAAGCAGATGCTTCACTGCGCTCAAAGCAAAGAAGGTGCGCTTCACCTAATAGCTTATCATGTACCAAGAGAGAGGGTTCGCTCTCAAAGAGACGAGTAACACACAATTAAATTAAAAGTTTGGAACGCGATTGTAAGTCAGTCATCTCTTTGAGTGTGAACTCTGTCTCTTGCTACATGAATCCAAAATGCAGTCAAACATCTGCTTTGAGATTTGCTGGCACTGGATTAATGCATTCTACAATATCATATGGCTGTGCCAACACCACTCTCAGGACCCCATTGCTGGCTCAGTATCGCTATCTACTATTGGAGGTTAAGCACACTACAAATTCACAAATTCTACTTTGTCAAGTAGCAAACCATTGGGTGACACAACATACAAATAATACAAATAATAATCTTGATCCTTCAATACTTTTGAAATTGTATAAAAAATAATCCGTTGAGCGACTTCCTTACCTGCATTCAAAAATGCATTATAAAGATTATATTGAAAACTGATTGCAAGACCTAATTGTGATTTCTGTAAGAATGTCAAGGAAACCATTCTTCTCCAGTAAAAATGAGTTCAAGAACAAAATAATTTTACTTTACAATAGAGGTAACACACTGAAAAAAGATTTCCAGATCTCAAAAATTGGATGTACTCATGAGTGAGTGCCCTATGCTCATGGGGCATAGAGTGACAAATACACACAACAAACATTAGCCTATATAACCTTTGATATCACAATTAACATTTGTTTCTATAGCTCTTGTTGCAAGATGTGGTGACAAGATGGAGTCAGGCAGAGGCCAAAGGCAATATCCTATAGCCCTTTGGGCTTATCTGTCTGCTACAATCAATACATCTTGAGTCTGAGCGCGAACCAAGCAAAACCTTGGAGGAAATCTTGACCACATACCATACAGCAAGAAGCGGCTGGTCAAAAACAATGACAATGAACAACATGACAAATTTCTTCAATCATCTTGAATTTACTGCATTCGATTCTTGGAATGCACTTTCATGCACAATCTCTATCTGTTGTTCCTTGCAGTATTATATAGTATGAAATAAAAGGAAAAAGCCATTATGATTAAGATTAACAAAATGATAAAAATATATAAACACAACAAGCTCAGTCCACTAAATACTTCTTGGATTCCGCTCTTATGCACATCTCCTCTCCTTTTATTCCTCCGACCAACAGACAACAAACACTCTTAGAGGTTTTTGTGTACGGGGTCCACACGCATATCGACAGCACTTCACAAAGATGTTCTTTGTCTTGTCCCTCGAGCACTTGGCCACTTGGCACTGTGTCTTTTTCCCTGGAATGGTGGGTGAGTGTGGAACAAGTGATGCTGATGCTTTGGCTGCTGCTGTTTTTGTTTTGGCCTTGATCAGCACACATCTTGCAGACAAGGTCCCTGATAAATTTGCTTCTGCTCTCTGTCTTGTCGAGCCATTGTTTGAATAAAATGTGTGTGTTGATGGTAGCCAAATCGAGAATGTTGTAAAAAAAAAAGTCAAGTTGGTCAAGTTGCCTACATCCACACCGACCAAGAGAACAGCATAAAAAATAATGGAAATATCAGTACTGAGCAATATACAATATACACAGGTTTATAAATCCATATGTTTATTTTTAGTGTCGTTATGTCTCTTTTATATTATAGATAAATGTGTGCTGTACTCCATCACAGTCATCACATTTTTTCTTCTTGTCGGTGCTGTTGATGATGCACTGTGCTGAGGAGACAGACATTCTTTCTTTTCTTGCACCTGTAAACCATGAGTATAGCCTTGCCAGTCTTCACCACCAATGTGAAAGACCGACAAGCCAGTGACACCAATGTTCACACAAGGTGGCATATCTCCCATCTCTGGCTGTTGATGGTTCCAAGCAGGCTGGCATTCTTTGCAAGCAACTTATTTGACAAGGAAAGTGATGTAAAGCAATTGTCCATGGTCACATTTCTGCTTTTGCCAAGAAAAGGCTCCACAAGTGTCAGAGGCATGTTTGTCCAAATACGGAAAGCCATTCAGCATGTAGGCCTATTTTGTTTCCACGTCAGCAGCTAAAGTGATGCCAAACACAAACCGGGTGTATAGACATTGAGATTCCATTGGGAAGCGCTACTTATGTATCGTGATGCTCTGGCCAGAATGTAACATGCAATGGTGTTTTTCACAAAGCTCTCAAATATGTAAAATCAGTGAGAGCTTGTCAGTGAGTTGACACACTGGTCAGTCCTCTCTGAAGTCAAAACACAGGTGTAGCAGGATTTCTTTGAAGTGGTTCCTTCACATGGTTTGTCTGAAAAAGTCTGTTTAAACTTTTCTGATCAATAGCTGTCAATATCTGTGTTTTACCGCAATATATCCCATGGAAATACAGAAGCGCAATAAATGCTTTCCGTTCAAGACATATCCCACGTTTCATGTCCATAAACTCTGTGCACCTTACAAACAGTACAGTCCCTGATGCGTCTCAACATGTTCATGTTGCACAGACAAATAAAACTCAAGTCTAGTGGAGATTTTCGTTTTTGTACGATGAGTTGGACCTGCTGTTTCCATTAGCACATTATGCGAAGGCAGTCTACCAGGCTGCACAAAGCCTGTCCTGTTCTATCCAACCCGTGCCATCCTGTGTATCGTCTCCTGTCTCACCGTGGGCGAAAGTAGAGGTGAATATGGTGCATCGGAAATTATTTTTTCCATTTTGTGGCAGACTGGAGGTGTCTCAGGTGTCAGCTCATAGTCTGATTCAGATGAAGAGATCCAATCATCTTTGTGCTTCCTCCATCTCCATTCGCCTTCTTGAGTTTGCTATGGTGAACAAATCTGACTCCACAGCTCTTTGGATTTAAACACGTAGACTACGTTCAGACTGCAGGCAAATCTGATTTGTCTTCAAGGCTGACTGTTCACATTGTAAATTACAAGTGACCAGATCAGATTTGTGTGTTTAGACAGTGTAATAATTTTCTTCCATATCCACCATGGTTGTCATTGCAACAACACAGGTGTGTGTATGCCAACTGGGAATTTTCTGACCATCTCTCTGGATGCTACTATCTGGTGCTACTAGCACTGCTCACGACATGGAAGTTTTGCGTTGCTCATTTTTACTGTTAACGGCATATTCTAGTTGCAGTGCAGAACACATTTGTTGCATGAGATGTCAGCAACCGACAAGGTTGTTATATATACCATATATACTTTTATGTCTAAGGCTGCCAGCTAGTTTGGCCTGTACTGAGGCAACCCCCCACAAGGAGAGGAGGCATGAAACTGGTTTGTTTGTCCCGGTGCCATTGTTTTCTTGCTGGCTCTCTTCTGTGTTAACTTTTGGCTCTTCTTGTCGCAACAGACATCAAATGTATGTCACGTGGGAAGTGATGGGTAAATTAACACTTGAAATTCAATCTGAGTGGTCAGACTGAGTCACATTTGCACAAATGCAATTTGAATTGCATTTGTTTGGTTTAAATTCAGACTCGTATCGGATATGCAAAAAAATGCCTGTCTGAACATAGCCTTATTCTCATAGTATCCTATCCTTGGAAGACAGAATATTCCTGCTGCTTGCAGAGTTTGTGATTCTTGGAAGGATCAGTAATCCAGAATGCTGTGACTTTATATTTGTGTGGGTTGGGAGTGCAGCACACTATCTATGTAGGTGGGTGTGAGTTTGCAAGTGATTTACATGCTGTTAAAAGTAGAGCTTTATAGGCTGTGCTGGACCTAACAGTAAGCCAATGAGGAGATGACAGCATATGCCTTCATCTTTATTAGTTTAGCTGCATTTATAACTAACTTGAGTCACATTTATGTATTTACAGTAGGCTTCTTTGCTGCATCAGATGACAAATGCAGTGTTACAATTCTGCTTTAAATCGTTAGCAGGTTAGCACTTTCTCATAGAACTCTACAGAGCTGCTGTTGTTAGCTATGCTGTTGCGGCTGCTATGCTGGTATGTTATGTTATAACGACAGGCACTCTTAATATTACTGAAGGTTTTCCTAAAGCTTAGATGTGTAAACGTTTAGAGGCACAATCAATTACCTGCTGATCATGGTCATGAAACCCAAAATGTGCTGCCACAGTGCTGCCATCAGTGGCCGTGATTGAATCCTGACGTGAAACTGGTAGTGATGCAAGAAAATTACGCGCTGCGATAGGCGGGATGGCCAATCAGAAGTAAGTCCAGACCTGGCTTTGGTCTCCGCCATGTCATTCAACCTGTTGCGGAACGTGAAATGAAAACTACCTCAACTCACCAATTTTTCAATTCCCATTTTTTCAAACAAAAAACAAAAATTTGAAGATTTGTTAATTTTGCATGTAGCTGAGCCAGGGCAGTTTTAGAAAATGGGACAACATTTTCTGGTTTTCTATTTTCATTTTTTAATTTAAAAATGGTTAAAAATTAAACCATTGAGAACAAGGATTTCCTCAACTTCGCTAAACTAAAATCTATTATTCAAACCAAAGTCTATACATCATTTATCAACCTACAACCATCTACATTAGTGAAATATCTGATTAACATTACTTCTCCTAAAAAATATAAAATACTTACCAAAGCAGACTTAACAGTGCACCTTCCAGCTTTAAAGTGTGAAAAAGACTTAGCAGCTACTTCCAATGCTGACTCAAATTTGAAAGAAAATAAATAAATAAATAATAATAATTCTGTCACAAATAACACTAGCATGATACTCATACTATATAAGGTAATCCATAGAGCACACTTCAACGGGACAAAGTTGTTTAAAATGTGACTCACAGAATCAGAAATTTGCTCACAATACAGTCGAAACACCACTGCTGAATACTTCCACACCATCTGGCAATGTACACCCATAAAACATTTTGGCAGGAAATCACTGATGAAATGTCACTCCTCCTCTTGGGCTGCTCCATCCCACAATCCCCATCACTCTGTTTACCTAAAGACTTGTCAGCAATCAATTTGATGAATAAAACCTACAGAATACCACTAACTGCTTTATCTATTGCCAAGAAAACTATCCTTGTGAACTGGAAATTAAAGGACATTATAAATATCGCCCAATGGAAAAACCTCATACATATCAATGGAAAAAATGATCGCCTCTGCCAGAAATCACACAGCAGAATTTAATCAAATTTGGATGCCATTCATTAATTAATTCCTTAAACTCATAACTCTAGTTTTGCCTGAACCACAACCAAATCACCTTCCCACACACATACATGTACACACACTCACACACAACATACACACATACTAACCACGGAACACATTCTTACCAACTGATCGCTTAGCACATATTAGTATTATTATTATTGTTATTGTTGTGATGATAGCAGTAATGATGGTAATAATGAGCTCTCAGCCCTTAGCTTATGGAACTTATGAAAGTATTGAGTTTAAAAGACCACATGAAACAAAAGGCAAAAAAAAAAAAAATAGAAAGCCTCATTTGGAATTTATAAAGGAGGAGGTGTGTGACTTATGATGTCAGACGTAGAATGTGATGGGTGCATGCAGAAGAGAGAATGGGAAAGAAAGGGAGTGAGAGACTGAATATATGTTTTCTGATTGTTAGAATGTGTGGATGCATGATTGAAGTGAGTAAAAATACATTGACTTTAAAAACACCAAAGTGCTGTGTTAGCACTGTGTTGTTTTAACTAAGAGAATCGCTGAACAAAATATTTAATTAATGCGTTGCCACTATAGTTAGAAAATCGCCAAGCTACTTCCTGGTACGTGAATGTCTGCAGGCTGCAGTGAGGACTTCTGTCATACTGCCTGGTGTGTGAGCACACTGTATTTCCTTTATGCAGGGCTCTCGGGGCTCTGTGTAATGGAGTAATAAACCATACTTCCCTCCCCCTGTAGTTGAGCTGCGATGGACCATTTTTTATATTTTTTTGCAATTCCTTATCATTATCATAAAAAAAATACTGTATTGTACTTAACTACAATGCTGAAGCTTTCTTTTGCTTGATTTGACTGATTTACTGTTATTTTTGCATGTAATTGTGATGTACTTTTTCTTTCTTGTCATTGCTTTACAGTTAACATTAGTTAACTGTCTATGTCCATGTGCATTTTGTGTGGAATTACAAACAAAAATGATATATGTGAAAAATAGACCATCAAACTGTTACAATCAACCAAAACCATCTCACAAGCAAACCATTCCATGTCCAAATCCACCATTTGCCCTGTTGCACAAACCATGTGATGTTTGCCAGCAATGCCTCTAGGAAGCACAGATGAAATTTAAAAATAAGTATAATACACAGATCAGACAAACCTACAAACCTATGAACATTTTTACTAAACCAAGTTTTCATCTACAGGATAGATGTAAAGTAAAAGTAAGCGCACTCAAACTCATTGTCTTGCTAATTTCCATGGTAAATTAAACTCACCTGTCATTCTCCTTCCATCTTATACAAGGTCAGTTTCTCTCCTGCTGAGGTGTCAGGCAATGTCCTGTGAATGGTGTTGGCACAGTCTGCAGCCATGCCCTTCTTGATTAATAGAGCCCAACATAGTAATTGGACAGATGTAGTTTGGTCAGTTCGGGCCTCTGCACTTGTTGAAGCTACAGCAAAATGATTGCTAGAGTGACACCTAGAGTCTTTATAAAAGTGAAACACAAAACCTACTCTTCTGTTGAACATGGGGTGGAATACAGGATTCTTATTATTACCAGGGTGGATTATGTGTCATTTTTATGCAGCATCCAGAAAGTACAAAACTTCTGCTGTCTTTAGATAATAAGATTTTAAAACATCACTCCTCTGGACAATTAAAACTGACTCATATGGTTCTTTACTGAAACACTTTGGATGGCTTAAAGTTGACGGTCATTGCTATGTCGTGTATGTTGACTGTAATCTATTAGTTCAGTCTTAGTAAGTTCACTACACTAAATGAGTAGAGAAGGAGGAGGAAGGAGGACGATAAGAACAAAGTAAGAGCAAGGGAAAGGGAGATGAAAGGAAGGTGATATGATCTGCGGTAGAAAGGAAAAATGGAAGGCAAGGGTTGGAAATGAAAGGTCGAAGGCAGGGACGACAGGAAAAAGAAATGGAATTTACAGGAGGGGGGTAATGAGAGACGGAAGGGGAGAGAACAACAGAGAAAGGGACAGAATAATATGCTAAGTGGTTCAGTTGGAAAAAGGGAACATTATTGAAAAAAATAGGAGGGCAAGGAAAGTAAAAAAGTACAGAATGTAGCAAATCTACACTATAGAAAGAGTGGAATCATGGGGCTTCCAGCCTCTCTCCTCCCCATGGAGTCACTTAGGACTAAAGCAGCAGGGATTTGTAAGGTCTTAAGATGAACAGAAAACCCATTTTCCCTCATGGCTACATCCGCCACTGTGAATTTGCATGGCTGTTGTACTGAGGAGTGGAAGAAAGATGTGATCAAACATGAAGGAAAATGGAGGGACGCACAGAAAGAGAGAGAGAGAGAGCTGATGTTGGGAAGTGCAAAGGAAAAACCTGGTGAGACGATTCAAGAAAAAAATGTGAGAGGAATACATTTGGAAGATGCAAAGTTTACAAGAAAGATTAATGTTGATCATAGGGAAAGGAGAGGGTCAATGATGTCACAGACAATTTGTTGAGCGATGAGATGAGAGAAAGACAAAAGTTAACAGACGGGTACATATTGCTTTGGTGGGACTGTTTCAAACTGACTGTGTATTAGAGTATGGTATAAGTTTGGATGTGAATACGAAACAGTCACTGCACTGTACAGTGCACTTTCTGCTAACCTTTTAGACTCTCTCTATACTGTACCTCTACAGGTAAAGATGTCTTAATGCAATTAGCATAGAGCCTCTAAGAGATAAGATAGCACTTTATTGATCCCCTTGCGGAAATTCAGGAGCATTGGCCACATCTACAGCATTCAAATTTAAATGAAAGAGAATCTAAGGTGTCATGCTAGTTCATGGTGTAATTGTGTAATGTGTAGTTACATTGCCATAACAACAGGACATTTCCTGTTTGACTCTACTGTATCACACTACATTTCTCCAAAGCTGCCATCTCATTGGAGATTAATGAACAAATTTGACTGTGCTACTAGTTCTCCCTGTGCTGCCTCTCCTCTCTGCATAGTATGATTTATGGACATCCAGCAGTGCATGAGTTATAATTTGAAAGGGGTTTGTTTTTCCTCATGAAGATGGAATATTAAATATTCTGATGAATGACCCCCTGTGGCTTTTATTTATCATACTGTCGTGACTGAGTTAGTTTGCATGTGTATGTATGTCTGTGGATGCACATGTGTTGGTGTATGGCTATCTGCTTACTTTTTAAATTTGTACATGTTTAGAGGTATGCATGTGAGTGTGTGTGTGTGTGTGTGTGTGCGCGCCCATGTGCTTTTGTGAAAGTGACCGCATGTTTAAATAACTGCTTGCAAAAATGATGACTTTGCATTTTCTGTCTGACATCACATATTGGCTTGACATGTCTTGCTGAATCACTTCCTGGATGCCATTGTGAAAAATCAAGGGTATGGCATGTCTTCCCTGTCATTCCATCATTCTGTGTGTGCATATGGATTTAACTGTATTATCCAGGCACAGCATGTATGACAGGGTGTTTGAAGTTCCTTTGATGCTGAAATATGGAACAAACCATGTAGCAATGTGATGCGTCTTGCTGAATTTAGGGGACCAGAAGTGAGGGTTTGGGGAGAGAGATAGGGCAAGACAGACTAATAACCCTATCACATTGGTATGTGTGAAACCCCAAGGCTAGAGGGAGTCCAGACGCAGCACTGCTACGAAAAAAGAATTTGCTGCTTGGCTGGTGTGGACTTGTGTTTGCGTGTGACTATATACAGTATGTGTCCATTTAGGCTGCGTTCACACATAGCGTTTTTTGATGTGGAAAAAGCGCTGCCTGGAGCGCTTCTTGTGAGGAGAAATAAAAAGCGGATGACGGCAACGTCACCTGACGTTAGCTGAGCAGCTGCTAGCTCACTAACCAGCTGGTTAGCACTTCTAGCAGACAGAACAGTGTTGTGCAACAAGCAAAGGCTTACCAGATATTTCCAATACATGTCCAGTATAATCCATACTGCCTTTAAGATCGCTGTTGCAGTAACGGAAATTCACTTATTACAACGTCCAATTTCTCCACCGGCACTTTCACTTTCTCCATACTTGTTGTTGCTATAGAGAGCCCCTCCCCTTCTGGTGGACCACCATGGGACCTTATTTTGGAAAAAATATGTACGGTAGTCAACGGCGAGAGACAAATAATTGTTTCATCCCGTTTGAATTGTGCCATGAATTACACGTTTTGTCAATTTAAAAGACAATTTTGCAAGTCAAGAAAGTCACAGTTTGTCGTTAAACTATTGAAGTATAAGACTGTGAAAATACATAATTAGAAAGACTACACACCCAAAAGTCGCGTGACGTCATAACTTTCTCTCTCCACAAGCTACCCAGAGCCGCTGAAGCTAAGTCCCTCTCAGATAGCAGTAGTATTATACACAGCCTGGAAGGTAGACAGTAAGAACGGATTTAAACTGGTTTAGGATAGTTTTAGTACAGTGGAGGCTAACGTTAACGCGATGCCTGTGTGTGTTTCGTATGTTTCGTTCCATGTTGGTGACGTATATTGTGTGAGACGAGATGTAGATCACTGAGCGGTTTCACACAAAACTAAACGTTACTTTACTGTTTTACGACAAACTGCGACTTTCTTGACTTGCAAAATTATCTTTTAACATAAAACAAAACATCATGTGTAATTCATGGCACAATTCAAACGGGATCAAACAATTATTTGTCTCTCGCCGTTGACTACCGTACATATTTTTTCCGAAATAAGGTCCCATGGGGGACAGCGGAAGGGGAGGGACTTAGGCTCTCTATGGGAAATGGTTGGCTGGAAAAAGCGGTTCATGTCACCCGGCGCTTTTCTGAAAAGTTGAACATTTCTCAACTTTCGAAAGCGCTCCGCTCTGATGAAAAAAACGCAGGCTGCAGCACTTTTTGGGAGCGGCCGCCTTTTGTGCGCCTTGCGACCGCTTCCCATTGCTTTTAATGAGAAAAGGGCGCTGGCGGTTGGGGAAAAAACGCTATGTGTGAACGCAGCCTTATGTATGTGAAATACTGTATGCAAGTGTGTCTTTCTGACTGCAGAAAGTGTGCAGAAACAGCAATATGCTCCTAAACAACTCTACGAAATGCTGTGTAGGACACACAGCATTTCATTGTGTGCGTGTGCATCTGTGTGCATGTGTCCTTCCTACCCTCTCTAATTCTTTGCATTTATCATCATTGTCACTAGGGTGCCCTATGTGACATTTCTCTTCTCCCGAAGAAGTCCAGAATGATTTTGCTCCTAACCAGCTTCCTTCATCTTGTAATGCTCATCTGACCTTTGAGGTGTGAATATCAAACTCGTGGTAAATTGTCTTTCTCTCCCACTCTTTTTTTGTCTTTTTCTCTCGCTTTCATTCAGGGAGGCCTCATTGCACTCCTCCTCCTGATCCTCCTCTTCACCCTTGTCCTATACACCCGCCACCGTTGGTGCAAGCGCCGGCGCGTCCCCCAGAAGAGTGCCAGCACTGAGGCCACCCACGAGATCCACTACATTCCCTCTGTTCTGCTGGGACCCCAGGGCCGCGACAGCTTCCGCGGGTCCCGGGGTACACACCAGCACGGCACCTCTGTCATTGGTATGCCCATCCGTGAGACCCCCATTCTTGATGATTATGACTGTGATGAGGAGGACCCAGTCGGACACTCACTCAACTCCACGCCCAACCAGCTCCACACCCAGCTGAGCGATGGGAAGGTCCAGGAGGACTATGGGGTCGGCATTGGCCATGGGCACGGCACCCAGCTCCACGGAGGGCGCAGTGACATCCTGTGCAAGGAAGATGGACTGAAGCATACTTTTGATAAAAGAGGTAGGTTTGCTGTGGTGAATGGGGTCTGCAGTACTGTACTTGTCTATCTACTTGAAAAAGATACCTTTGATGTAAATAGGAACAATGTAGGTATAAGGAAAACGTTAATTATGTGATCGCTGTAAGATCAAGTGCGTGATGCTGGCTTTGTGTATCTATCATGTATCTATAAAACAGCATAAACTAAAAGACGTGAAATATAAAAAATCTGTTGTCTCCAGTGGTAGTATTCCTGCTCCTGCAAGCATGATTTGTCCATCCATGGAGACTATCAGTGCCAGATCCCCAGATGGCACAGCCTGGACCTCTTTGCTTTGGCTTTGGCCAGTCGCCCTATTTACTCGACAGCACAGCATGTACTGCTTACATTTTGTCAAAGACAAGCGGTTTTGCATGAGTCAATCCATTAATCCACTCTGGTAATTAGAGTCCTGTATTCCATGACTCACATAGCATTAAATTAACATATGGTATGGAATGATGGCCAAAACTATGTTTCCTGCTGAAGCTCCATCCGCTTGGAAAATGTCTAATATGACACAGTCTTTCTAGTGTGTCTGTGGTCCATATCCGCTGTCCCTTCTGGCTTGCCATAGCCGTTGATTGTGCAGCTGTCTGTTACACAGTAATGTAATGTGTAGAAGTCAAGGTGAAAGAAGCCATTGACACAGGTCTGGTCATTTAGATGTGGAGGTGAGTCAGTGGGTGGCCCCACTGACCCTCGCTAACCATAGTCAAGTGTCGAGACTTTGAGCAAGGGCAGAGTTTTATTCTGCCATTAGTGTCAAAATGGAAGTGACTCTTCAAAAATATGTGCAGTAGAGATCCCAAAATAAGTTCTCCAGCTGTTTTTTCCTAAAAAAATAAATAAAAGAATGACTCCAGGCCATCTTGTAGCATTTTATTTCATATCCTGTTTAACCTGGAATGCACCTCCGCAAGTTGTGTCTTTAATAATTGAGGGGTGCTGATTGAGTGGGTTGCATTTTAGTGGGATCACTGGTTATTCATGTCATATTGAATTATGCATGGGTAAAGTTTTGTATCTCTTTTTGTGGGAATGCCTCTTATCCCCCCAGAATTCATCATTCTGCATAAAGCAATTTACACTTTTTCCAGTTGACTCTGCATCACCCGCTCTGGAAATAGGCTGAGAAAGAGAAAAAAGGATAAACCACTACATAGTTTTGTGTTTTTTAAAAGGCATTCACATTATTCTGTTTTGGCTAAGGCAGTATAGCACTTTGTTGATCAATGTTTCAGATGCAGTGAAAGGAGGCTTTCACTTACAGCTCAACAGCAGAGGGAACAGATTATAGATCAGAAGAGGGTCAGATGTGATGTTATGCTTCTGACATTTTATTTGGATCTATCTAAAAAAAATGGTTGATATATCATTTATGGTTGTCTAAACCTTTATTTTACTCACATTGAACGTTAGCTGAAAGGATAAAATTGCATTAGCTTTTATTTGTCCACCAGCCTTAATTTAACATACTGTACTATCTGCATGGTCCTGCCCAGACAGTAGTCTATGATTATCACTAAATATCAAACATGCATCTAAAAAAAATAAAAGGGGCTATAGACTTGAATAAATCATGAAGTTTACCCTCAAATATTACCCTCATCTCTCTCACTGTTTCTCTCTCTCTCTCTCTCTCTCTCTCTCTCTCCCTCTCTCTCTCTCTCTCTGTTTCTCTATGAATCTCTTGCTCTGTTTCTCTCTCTCTCTCTCTGCTTCTCTATGAATCTCTTGCTCTCTCTCACTCACACATGCATACACATTCACTACAGTTAAACATAACCTGCATCAGTAATCACCACAATTAATCCAATGTCCTGGCATATTTGCACTATGACTGGCATATTTGCACTATGACCTTGTGGGTGACTTATCCTTTAGCCGGCACAAATCCAGAAAAGTTTCGGATAATCAAAATCAGTAGGGACTCTCCTTTCTCTCTTCTCTCTCCATTATGAATAAGACACACTCAAATCCATTGGTTCCCTCATGATATGTCTATTGACTTTCTATCTCTCCCTTTTTCTAAAGCAAACATCCTCCTAACACTCAAGGCCTGCTCTCTTGGAGGCTATCATCACCCCATTCTTGGAACAGTCAGTTCCAAGTCAAGCATGCGCCCATCTATAAATGGAAAGAAAGAAAAAAAGAATTTGATGCGACAAGGTGATGGGTTAGAGGTTAATTTCTGCTTGACTCCCTAGTGGGAGAACGAAGGGATGAGACAGGGGAAAGAGCAGTCAGGCAGAGGGCAGAGAGGTCAAGGCTCTTACAAGCCTGTCCATTGCGCTAATCACTAACTGTAAGTCAATGTTACCAGACAATGAAGAAAGTGACCGCTGTGCCCGGGCGCCACTAAGAAGAGAGCAGAGGACACAGGTTGTAAACGACAAGATGTCATTGCTGTCTTGCACATAATTGATTTTCACAATCAAATACTCCATTTTTTCTTTACTAATTAAAATGTATTAATATGAAACATTTATTTATAAAGATTTTTTTGGGGGGCATTTTCTCATTTATTGGACAGATCAAATTAGAGAGACGGAAAAGACTGGGAGAGAGAGGGGGATGACATGTGACAAAGATCTCGGGCCAGATTCCAACCCAGGATGTCGTGTTTACATGGTACACGCCTTAGCCCACTTAGCCCAAATATTATATGTTTTTAATACTTTTAGTTGCTTTTTAAATGGCATTTCGGGCTTTGTAGTTTTAGTTTGGAAATCGTCTAAGAAGTCTACAGTTTTGGTCACCTAGCGTACACAAACACTACATGAAACATTAAGGCTGAAGTTCTATCAGGTTAGCATCATCACCATACCACTTTATATTGATTCACTACACACACTACTGAAAATCCAAATCTGGGATAGTAATTAGTAAGTAGTAGATAGTAAGTGTAGTAAGTGTAATTCCTGATTATGCACCCATGCCCCATAACTATAATTACCACTCCATGCTTATTTTGCAGAAATGAACTACTTTTTTAGTATAGAGTAGTCTATCAGCTCTGTCCTTTGCCACATGAAGATAAAGTAAAGCACAGGTAATAATTTCCCACAAGTTTGTGTACTGATTCTGAGAAAGTCCATTGGGAGTCTTAAAATGCTTTTAAATATGCTATCAAAACTCAAGCCCTTAAAAGGTGTTGAATAGAGATTGAGCATTTTAAGTCTCAAATTCAGTTTTAGAGTTTTTGCAGAAAATGTTACAGAAAATGTTACAGACTCTTGTGGTAGATCTACAGTTGTCTTTTCACATTTAAAGTTGTGGAATTAGTCTTAACTTTCATTCTAACTGGCATTAAAAACATGATAACTTGATGAAACTGACACCATGAGTAATGTAAGTTAAATTGTGGCTCAGATTTGATAACAGTCACCAACACCTGAATAAAGCACCAGTTTATTTAGTTTTCACCATTACTGTTCCTGACACATCCTTCTATCCATCTCACAAACAATCCGGCATTTTCCAAAAGATGCATCACAAGCCATTTATTTTGATGTCTCTGCTTTCCCGTTTGTACAAAGCAGCGACATTTGAATACAGAGGTGATTAACTCCTGTCCCACCTGTTTTATGCCACTTGGCTTCCCAAAGGTCTCCAAATACCAGGCATCCTTTATCTGTCTGTCTTTGCTGACAGATGACCCCATTCAACTCAACTCAATAGCGTTATCCACAGGGATTATGGCGATGCCTCACAGGGTTGTGCATGGCATGAGCTTTTGTTATGCAGGCAACCAAACAAATGAGACCTGTCAATTTTGTTCCTCAGCAGGAATCCCGTGGCTTTGGGAATGCATTGGGCAGCATGGGCATCGTAAATCAGGTGCAGCAAAACTTTGCAGGATGCTGGAAATCTTGGGTCCTGCGATGAGTTCCCAGGAACCTGAAATTACTGTCAAACCCCACACCCACACTTACTTACTTACTTACTTACTTACTTACTTATAGTAGTCTATCATAGCAGCTGATTTATTTTATTTGTATTTATTTATTTAAAAGGGACAATGTACAGTTCAAACATAAATGTCAACATTTGATGCACCGTACCAGATTATAGCTGCAAGCTAATTCGCATCTGTAGTCCCTTGGCAGGTCAAAGCAAAGAAACAGCACAATAACAAACAGTACAGAGTAAAAACAAAACTACACACAAAAGCACATCACAAATATATGCTTGTCAAAAAAAAAAGCAAGTCATGAAGACCATAAGATAGAATATCAAAGTCAGTGAGTACAGAGCTGAGCAGCTTTTAACAGACTTTTTAAGTTGGTTTTGAAAGTGCTGATAGAGCTGCAGCTCCTCACATCGTCAGGCAGGGTGTTCCACTGATTTGTGGCTTTTACAGAGAAAGCTGATTGCCCAAATGCAGTGCGGCGAAATGGTATGGTACAATCTCGTATAGAGGATATTCTGGAGGATCTAATAGAATCCACTGAGCGAGTATACACAAAGTCACGTAGTGGAGGAGGGGCCAAACCATTTCAAATTTTATAAACCAGGCACAAATTTGAAAATAATCTAAAATTCTCAAAGCTCAGTAAATTGTATTTCTCCAGTACCCTACAGTGATGGAAATGCATTGGCTTTTTGTCCAGAGTTTTTAGAGTTTGTTTGTATAAGGATTTAAGAGGTCATATGGCTGTTTCACCAGATGATGTCCACTACTGCTTATTGTGTGTTTTCTGATGGCTGTAATGTCCGATGCTTTCACATCTGGCCCGATGTGCTAGGTTTGGCCATGGGCACAAGTCCTTTTCTCCAGGTGATGCTCTGTCCTTTTCTCCTCAACCAGCTGCACTTCTTGGTGGCAGATACTGCGCCTGTGTCTTAACCTACATATGTACAGCCAGTGTTGCTGAGAGGGCAATTCATACATTTCGTGAGCTTTATAAGGTTCTTTCTGGGTAGAGTGCAGTTTTGAGATATTGAGTATCAAAGTTTTTGACATCCCAGCTGGCAAACTGTTATATAGTAAAATCTAATCAAACATGCAATGGTTCAACTTCTACTGGAACTTGTGTGGTTGGACTATCTTTTTGTTGTTTCTAAGAAAAAATATCCCTGACATCCAAATATATCATTTTCATAGTCCTAAATTATACAAATTAATAGGGTACATTTACTGAAGGCTATCTCCATGGTACTATGTGAATTATTCTTTAAACTTGACTGTATTCTTGATTTGTTTACCAGCATACAGTTGACCTTGACTCATGACTACACATTTCTTTTATTTAGGCCTGCACGGGTCTATACTGTTGACTTTAATTAGCCTAAATAATAATAGCCATAATAATTCCACAACATTATACAGATAATTACAGTGTTTTGCCTGTATACTGGGTGCTGTATGGCCACTGTAGGGATCAGTAACACCCCGCCCGCTTCGTCTAGTCTACTGTAAACAGGAAATGAGTGAAAAAGAACATTTGAAATTCAAGTAAAGATTTCAGAAGACATGGCAGTGCTAGCACTTTTTTAATCCCAGGGGTTAATAAGTTTGTCATCATGGCCCAACACAATACACAAAGAAAGAAAGTAACAACATTCTAACAAATAATAATGCAAAATAAAGTCAACCATTCAACAAACAAATCGGTTGCTTTCTGGTATGAGTCACTCTCATCAGTTATACAGCTGTCTTGGGCAGGAGCATTAGAAAACTTCAGCCTGTGGCTTGTTCCTGTTTATGTCTGTAATCAGAGGTGTTATAAGTGAAAAGTAATGGGAATAGAACTGTTTCTTAAGGCTCTAGGTCAGTAAATAAACATCTGAATTGAACTGATTCAGTCTGACATACTGTGGTAAGCTAACTAATAATCAACTTTATGAACTGGGGGGACACATCGAAGTGCACATGATTATGAGTCTGTAGATGAGGCGGAGTTGTATTCAGAGCACTGGAGAAAAAAATAAATAAATAAAATAAATAAATAATTCTGATGTAACTGTGGTCTCTCAAGTAGGCTACATTTTTACATTTAGGTTAAAAAGCAAGCTGTGAAGCTTAAAAAACTTTATAGCGTAGCCAATCAGCAAATGTGTGTCCTCCTCCATAAGTCTCAGCCAAAGCCCCACGCTCCACCCCAACCTCTCTCACCCTTCCCGTCCCCATGAGCTACGGTGGTCTGAAACTGACAGAAAGTATGAACTGGCGTTTTCACGACACCACCTAGCCAAGTAGTGTTACAGTTCAGAAATGTCAAGTAAAGAGGTAATGCATCCCATTGCAAACTGTTATAAATGTTTAGAACATCCCACAGAGTTACAGAAATATTATACAGCAAGTCAAGTAAAAGATGGAATCAATAGTGATAATATGCTATCAGCTAACCCAGAGGTCTAGCTCAAGCTGTAGCTAACACTAACCAACTGTACCCAATATCCTTTAGCCATGGTTACCAGCAACAGGTTGTTTGTGAGCATATTGCTTGACAGATATTTATGTGCAACGATGCTGTGGCGAGACAGTGTTTGCTATGCTGCATCAACACGAAACGTTAGCTAGCTAGCTTGTGTGGCTAACAATAGCTACATCATAGGTTGCTTACCTGTCCAACAAATGTAAGGCCAACTCCGCATCAGTTATTCAGAGTCCTAAGTTATCTCCACCTTTGAAATGCTGCAGCAGTGTTTACTCGTGTTTTGGAACGGGCTTTGTCATTGTCGTAGACAAGGCTTTTTAGGCTTCGTTGCAGAGGTGTCTTTGAAAGCCGATCATTTGGTTGCTGTACGTTCTTCCATGGTTGCGCAAATGAAACTGAAAGAGGTTCCGAATGCAAGGTGGAGCTTGGGCGTATATTGAAATGCTTGGGGGTGTGAAGCATTTCCATCAAAACAGAGCGTACGGACTGGACTGCTTGTTCAACATGGGGTTTGACTTTGAACAAGCTCCACCAGAAAATATTCAGGAACTGGACAGAAAAATCTAAGGTAATCAGCAGATGGAGCCAGAGAAGGAAGAGGAAAACCCTTATATGGACAGTCCCCAGAAGAACCATAGGCTATATGAACTCACTTCCCCATAGAATTTGGCTTAGTTTAGCTCAGATTGAGCCCCAGTTTCTAGGTTTCAAGACTCAGCCACCTGTGAGTGGTGAGGAATTAATTAGGTTATTATAAATAGAGAAGGTTAGGGACATCTAGGCATGATTGTTTTGAATCCATCAGAGAGAGAGGAAGCTCTTGAACTTAAATAGAGTTACTTCAGTGCCTGACAACTACAGACCTATAGTTGGGAAATAGCAGACAGCTGCATATTGGGGAGTCTTAAACTGAATATCCTGTAATAAGTGAGTGGCATTACCACACAAAAGAGTTATTGAGTGGGTCAAACTCAAGAAATCTGCCTGTGCCACAGAGCTGAGTAGATAAACCTATCAATGCATTAACCTGTAGGAGATATCTAGAACCTAGGGCTAGCCCTGTGCCTGCCCCCATAGATGGAGGCAGTATCATTAGGAATGTTGTTTGCCTCCCTTGTAGCCGGAATAAATCTCTGTGAAACTGAATGAGGGCGAGACCACCAGCCAGTAGTGTGATCACAGACCATAACAATAGTCTGGAACAGTGGCGTGTCAGACTTGTAGGGCAGTGTTATTTTGTTAAAGGGCACTGGATACTCTAGCTAAAATACTAGAATGAAGACGTGCACTGAACTACTGGACCAGATCCCAACTCCCCAATTTAATCCCTATTTGGAATACTGTTCGTTAATGGTACTTCCTGTTTACTCTGAGGCAAGAGGGATCCCTAAACAACGGTACACCTCCAATCAGAGGTGCCAAGGGGGCATCCTTATTAGGTTCGTTGAATTAGGTACCTGAAGCACCTCAATTGGCTCCTCTCAATGTGGAGGAGCAGTGGTTCAACGCAGAGGTCCTCTGGGTCACTGAGATCTTCACCCTATCACAAGGAGTGAGGCCTGTCAGACTGCAGAGAAACTTCATTTCGGCCACTTCTATCCACAATCTCATTCTTTTGGTCACTACCCAGCGCTCATGGTCATAGGTGAGGGTCCACAAAGATCGACCAGTAAATCAAGAGCGTTGCTTGATGGCTTAGCTCTCTCTTCATTACCACTGTCCTATACATTGCCTACATTACTCCAACCAATGCACCTAACTGGCAGTCATCTCATGGTCCTTCTTACCCTCACTCATGAATAAGACAGAGCAGTTGCTCATTTCTCTCCTAGATAGGACATGCCACCTTTTTCTGGGAGACAACCATAACCTCAGACTTGGAGGTGCTGATCCTCATCCTGACCATGTCATACTCAGCTGCAAACCGTTCTTCAATTCCATTTGAGAGGAGAA
The DNA here is from genome assembly GCF_048128805.1 of Centroberyx gerrardi. Taxonomy (NCBI): domain Eukaryota; kingdom Metazoa; phylum Chordata; class Actinopteri; order Beryciformes; family Berycidae; genus Centroberyx; species Centroberyx gerrardi. The sequence continues at coordinate 18,748,812 of NC_135998.1, read as the reverse complement.
AAAGCTGGCTGTTCCATGACCAGGACATAATCTGTATTTTTCCTCTTGGATCTGAGGTTCTCTCCTTCCCAGCACCATGGCATAGGCTTTCCCAGGGAGACTGATCAGTGTGATCCTTGAAAATGTCGACCACCACCCCTGTTAACCTATCCAAAGGCATTGTTCCCAAAATCAACATTAAAGTCAGCCCAACAAGCATTCGTCCATCCCCAAGTTTTGTCCATCCTGGGATGGACAAAACTTGGGGATGGACGAATGCTGGAGCTTCATAACTAAACCAGTGACCTCTTCCAGCATTTCCAGCATTTCCCTGCCTGGGCGATATCCTGTCCTCCTGAGTCATGAGTAGTTTTCCATAACCTCTTCAAGACCACCTGAAAGTCAGTATCCATAGCCTCTCCAAACTCATCCCAGATTCTCGCTTCTGCAGCTACAACTGCAGCCTTTCTGGCCTGCAGGTACCTCTCTGCTGAGTCAGGAGTCCCCCATACCAACTGGCCTGGAAGGCCTCCTTTTTAAGCTTGACAGCCTTCCTCACTGCCGGTGTCCACCAGTGGGTTCTTGGTTTGCTACCATGACAAGAACCGACCACCTCCTGGTCACAGGTCCTTGCACCCACTTACACAACAGATGTTTTGAACAGGGTCCATTCCATCTCCATGTCCACCATCTCCACCAGTATAAAGGAAAAACTTGCTTAGAGGTAAGAGTTGAAATTATTCCAGACAGAGTCCTCCACCAGGCATTCCCAGCAAACCCTCACTACACACAGCCTCGCCCTCCATGTGACCAAACTCACCATCAGATGGTGATCAGTTGACAGCTCAGTCCCTCTCTTCAACCCTTCTCTTGAACACTCTAGAACAGGGGTCTTCAACCTTTTTCAGCCCAAGGACCCCTTGGTCGATAGAGACCCCCTAGGGAGAGGGACCCCCTAGATTAAAAAACAAACAAACTGTGTTGCATTTTAAACCTGGCCTATAATAACATACTTATAATCCCTTATTAACCTATTTATATACTCAGTTATTATGCTTACGGTTGCTAAAACGTTTATACATAATTATTATTGATGATGATGATGATGATGATGATGATGATTATTATGATGATGATTATTATTATTATTATTATTATTATTATTATTATTATTATAGATTGAGGCTTATACTTTTTTTTTTTTTACAATGAAACATTTAGCTTAACTTTAGCTTCAGGATGACACATAGGCCTACCTCAGTGAGATGACTGACCCTGGTGAGTGGCACACAGCTTGTCTATTATGGGGGAGATGGAGGTTGTCAGGCAGAGCATCATATTATCCTCAGGCTGCAGTCTTGAACGATATTTACTCTTCAGGTAGGTGAGGGAGGAGAATCCACTTTCACAAAGATAAGTTATTGCAAAAGGCAAAAGGCTCACCATTGCCTTTGCTGTCAGCTGGTGGAAGGCTTTCTGGCAATAGATCCAGAACTGAATGAGAGGCCTTGACTCATACACATTCTTGTGCGTACTGTCTGTGGATAGGTCGATCAGCTGATCTTCCTCAGAGGCTGTCAAGTTTGAGCCGTCCGATGCATTGTGTTTGAATGGAAACTGTATCCATGTCTTGTCCCTTCTCCAGGACTCAGCCTCAGAAAAGTATTTTTCAAATTGATTTTCGAGTGCCTCCAAGTGTCCAACAATTGCGCGTTTCACGTCAGGCGAGAGCACCATAGAATCAGCCAACTCCTCCATTGACGGAAACATGGAAATGTTACCTCCCCTGATTCGCTCTCTCCATCTTTTTGTTTTCCTCAGAAAGCCTTCCATCTTGTCATACAGCTGAATGGCATGTGTATTGCGGCCCTGCATAGAACTGTTCAGTCTGTTCAACTCTGAGAAAACGTCCGCCAGATATGCCAGTTTAATGACCCAGACATTGTCATTGAAATCCGCAGCCAGCTCCGCGCGGTTTTGACCAACTAAAAACTCGTGGATAGCTGTGTGTAACTCGAACGCGCGTGCCAATACTGATCCACGAGATCCGTGGTGAAGACCACTGCTCTAGAACATATGGCCTCAGGTCTGATGAAAGAACTGCAAAGTTGATCATCAACATTTTTTTAAATTTATTATTATTTTTTTTTTATTTACTTTACTATTACTATTATTATTGCTATTTACTATTACTATTTAACGGACAAATGCATTAAACATTGTTTCATATATAAAATACAAAATAGATGCCATGCATACGGGTTTCTAGCCAAGGCTAATTTGTAACCCCTGTCCCTGGCTAGGCTTTTGGGGTTAAAACAGAAAGTACAGGAACATTAAGCTTAAAAATAGTACAGCAGTACATATGCAGCACAAAGTCCCAGCACATTTATGTGTACTAGCTTGTCTTGTATACTTCATAGCCCCCTTATCATCCTGTGCTGCCACAGTGCTCCCCATCTGGAGGGGGGGGCATCTGTTATAACCACCTCGAGGCCAAGGAAATGTCCCTGGTTAGATATGCCCTGCTTCTCCAAGCACAACAATGACTAGCATCAGCATCTGAGGTGCTGGCCGTATAGAAGCACAGAGATGTTGGTCAGGTCACTCAGAGGACCGTAGGGACTTTGGGTAGGTGTGGGTGGCAAATGAGAGGGACTGGTTCATGTTCTGAGGAAGCCTTCTGCCTCGGTAAAGGTTTTGCAGGGATATTGTAGCTCCTTGTAAGTGGGTTGTCAGTAAATCCCATTGCAGGGTGGTGTCAGCTGGGGCTGAGGGCCTTATATAGCTGGAGATTATGGGGAAGTGCCTTAATCTAAGCAAACTCAGAGGCCATCTATCTATCTATCTCTTTGTAATTTCATCTTTGCTGGGCCAATGTGTGATGTGTGCTGGCTGTCATTTGTAATACCTTCCCAGTTTGCATCATCTCCACAGGTAGTCAGTTCACAGATACACACATCTAAAAAGGGTACAAGAGGACTACAGGTTTTAACTCAAGTTTCCATTACAGCAATATTTTCACTGTGATTTAAGTTAATTAAGACTATGTAAGGAGATAAAATGTTGCTCTCTGCTAAATGTATCTCCTCTTCAAACTATGAGTTTTTTTCTAAAGTTGCTATACTATCCAAGATGGATAGTATAGCAACTATCCTGCCTGCTCAGAAAGTATGATATCAAACACCAAATCAATGACCATAATGCCTAGCCACCCACCTACCCTTCCAAAGATGATCGAAGGTGGGCATTTTCTGTCATGACTCATTTCTTCTGAGAATGACAAATTAATGATTTCAGTACAGTATGACAAAGTACTGTAATCATCGATGTCGGAACATCTTCCAAAATTGGAAGAAGACAGTAATAATATTGTGATGACAAGTCTGTGATCATTATTATTCTGTCAGCTGTTTTTGGACAGAGACAATAGAGACCCTTGTAATTACAGTTCTTCGGAATCTCTCACAAAACCAGAGTGAACTTTAGGTGCAGTGTTTGGGGGGAAAAAGTATCCCTGAGGCAGCAATTTAACTTAAACTGCATTTTAAGTATGCACATTAGACTTCATAACACCAGGAAATATTAATGACTCTTATGCAATATCCATGGGTATGGATAAAAGATTGAATCAAATGGGTTTAATTGGCATGCTTTTTGAAACGCTATTAGTACACCTGAGTATTTTCAGCTTTGCCCAGAATGTAATTTGCTTTGACATAGGTTGACATGTAAGCTTTGTTCTGTAAGATAATTATAATGTGATTGAGCTAAGCTTTGCTTACAACTGCTGTCAGAGTAAATACCCAAGCTCCCTTATCTAAGCCATATTTACAAACCACTTTATTTTCTTGTTCGTAGTCAGTGAAGACTTAAGGGGATACTGGCTGTCATAAGGGTTCAAGTAGCTCCTGATGTTTAATACTTGGGTAATTTTGCTAACTACTTTGAGGATTCAACCTTCTTGTGTCCTGGATTTGTTTAAAAATGTAAATTTCAATGAACTAAACCAATCTATCATACCAAGAATAACTAGGCTTAACTGTTCTGAGCTCATGATTGAGGCAGAATTATTTAGGCTAACCCTTTTAAGTGGCTCTCAAGCACTTATGCTAGACTGCACTCTTCTTTCTGGAATGAGAGAGATGAACAACCATGCACCAGCTTGAATCAATGGCTTGTTGAAGGTTGAACCATGTCTATTTGAAGGTCCTAGTATTGCACAGTAAATCCTGTCACAGTAGAGCTCCTCCATTGTACATTGATTGGGTTAACAACATTTTTGGCTGTCCCTGGCTTGGGAGTTAACTCGTTATCTTGGTCATTAGTTTGTCACCAGTTTTCACCATGCATTGGCATTTTTATTTGCTTATAGGGCAAATGTGAAAGGGAGTTGGAACTCTAAATGTTCAGCCTTTTGCTCAAGAAACATTTAAAGTGGATTAAAAGACAGCCTCAAAATGTTTCATATCTGCTGTTTCCTTGTCCTCAAACGATCCTCTCATGGCCCCAGTCAATTGAAATGCTCTGGCATTAGCAGTGGCTGGAGTTAGCAGATGACAGTAATTAAAAATTCTCAGAAGGAAACTTTTGCACGATGGATAGATCTCGAATAAGAAACATGCAGATTTTTTTATGGCATGCACAGTAATGTGACATCAGTGTAGATTTACATATTGCTGTTGTGTGGTCTACCATGGGTGGAGAAATTTCTCTGACCTATTGTGCTTATGAAACCCTTTCAAAACCCATAATGTCAAAACTGTATTATCAAGCTAAAAACAAGGCTGTTTGAATTTGAAGAAGAACATTTTGAAGATACAAGGTTTTTACCCGACAGTATAGTGACATGATGGAAGTTCACTGGTATTAGGACAGTATGCCAAAGATTAAGTCACTGAAAATCTGCAAGACACTGAAGTGGGAAATTGACATTGGGTAACTGCAGGACCGACTCCGACTGAAGCCGACTTTCTTAAAATTAGATTTTACATTTATTTTAACACTCAACATTTTTGTATTTAATGTGTGATTCTCCTGAATCTGATTACCAAATTGATAGTAGGAGCCTTGTAGTTGCACATCAGACTCCATCTGTCTCCACACTTTTTAGGAACAAGGAGCTTTGCTCTTGGTCCTAGGGCTGCTGCAATAATTAAAATAGAGGGATAACGATTATAGGAGCCAACTGCAAATATTTGGTATAACCACGATCATTGTTTTGTTTTCACCTTAAGAATTTTCCTCTTCCATATTAACTTTCAAAAAAGCAAATATGTTTAAAAAATTGGTCAGAATTTATGTCCTGTCGCCCACTTAATAACAATAGTGTGATGAGGCACACAGAGTTCCCAGACATTAAATGTGGGATATGTCTGTGAACTGAACGGGTTCACTTCATCCACCAATATCCATTTCCATGAAGTTTATGTGGTAAAAACATCGATATTGACAACTACTGGTCAGAAAAGTTTGAACAGGCTTTCCAAAAAAACATGCCAAGGGACCACTTCAGAGAAATCCTGCAAGAGTATGTGTTGACTGTGGGTCGGAAGAATAAGAGGAAAGGAAACAAGAGACAAGACCTCCTTATATCCTCCCACACCACTCCCTACACCATTTACATACACATATACGATACATACATGAGGTATGAGGCAATGAGTGCAGAAATAAAACAAACAAAAAAAAAACCTTAATCTCCAAAGGGCAAAAAGGGTCTTTCAGAACCCTCTAAACCCTCTGCAAACAAACATACCCCCCCCCCCCCCCCCCCTCCACTCAATGGACATAAACATTCCAAATATAAGCAAATGCCCCGCAGTCACATAGCAGCAGAGAAACTGTTATGAGGTGACATTTTATTACCAAGTGCCAGTCAATAGCTCACCCAATCAGACAAAGAAATTATCTTTCACTCACACCACCCTTTTCGTGCCATGGTAGTCTATTTACTCATGCCTGGTCCTACTGTATAAAATGCCAGCCTTCATATTTGAATAAGTTCTCCACAAAGTGTGTTACATTTTTTTTTTTTCTTTTTTAACATTCTCTGCATCTTTGTTCATACATGTTCATATGCCTATAGATATACATACCCTTGTACCTAGATGCATACACATACACACGCCCCAGTTCGCATATCCATGCACACATAATTTTTCTTAATGTGGACATGCACATGTAACCTAATATACCCATGTAATTTAGGTCTCTAAACCCCTATATTATCCATCCTAGGGTATAAATCCTGTATATTTAATCATTTATAGTAGACTTGTAAGTAAGAGTGTAGAGGAAACCATATCTTGTGAAAAAATGTTTTTTTTGCTGTTTGAGAATGAATCATTCCAATGTCAAAAACCTAGCAATTTGCTTTAGAAATAACTCAAAAGTCAGGGGGATTCTCTTTTCCAGTATAGTAAAAATGTCTTTACAAAATGTTATCATAATTAATAATATGCATTTATTGGGATCCATGTTGAGGTTGTGCATGGCATTTAGATGGCAAGGAGTAGCATCAAAATTGGTATGTAACAAGGCTTTGATAACTTTGTAGATTGTACTCCAAACATTTTTTAGCATTGCCAGAAAAGGTGAAGGTATGTACCTTTTGCTGTTTTGTGGCAAAAGTGTGAGTTATTAGGGAATATTCTATTAATCCTTAGGGGGGCTAAATACAATTTATGAAGGAATTTAAAGTTTGATTCTTTGATTTTACTACTTGCAAATGGGAAGAATGTTGTTTAGCATATTTCTGATCACGTAATGTCATCTATTGCCATGCCCAAATCCTTTTCACACATCTTTAATAATAGAGTGAATGAGGCATATCCACCTTTTTAAATAATATTGTAAAACTCAGCAATCTCTCCTTTCAAAGAGTCAGAATTATCAAACACTCCTCATTTCTGATAGTGATTGCCTTAATTTATTCTCCCTAATCTATGAGTAGGTCAAATTTCAAATCTGAAGATACTTAAAAATCTGTCTTTGGGTCATTAAACTTTAAGTTTAAATAAATAAAGACTTCATTTTACCATCCGTATGATATAGATTTTTGAACTGAGTGAGTCCAAGTCTATTCCAGTTAGATATATTAATTAAGAAGAGATCCTTTCTTAAGTCTGGGTTATAGCAAATTGGAGAATGTAATGAGAGGATTGTAGAAATGTTCAGAGCATGTCTGCAATCTGCCCATGCTTACAAAGTATTACTGATAGTATACCATTAGTCTATTGTTTTGATCAAGTTAAAGCATTTGACAAAAATAAGTGATTGCAAGGAAAAATGTTTACTAGCCTCTGTTTCAATTTGTACGCACTGGGAGTCATGCCTATATCTAAAGACCATGACATTAAATTCCTTAAAGGGTCAGAAAAAAACTGCCTCCCCATGAACAAAAAATGCAACCTTGTGGGAATTATGAAGTTCATCCCTCTGATCTTTCAAAAACTGTAAAACTAATCAACTATTATAACTTTTTTTTACTGTATGTCTAAATTACACTAAAATCGCTCACAGGTATATATTGGACTATATTTGAAAAATGATATGTAATATCTATCTAAATTGACCAAGCTATGCATGTAAATGTGTTACTGTATTGTTCCCAGATACTACTAACAGTCCAATCTTCATTACAATTAATTTACATGTTAAATAGACATTGTAGAAACATATATACAGTTTCATCATGTTATCTCAAAAAATGGTCCGGAGGAGAAACACTGTAGGCAGCAGTTACTATAGGAAATTACTGAATGATTATAGAAACACTATAGGCGGTAGTTACTATAGAAATGACTGAATGATTATACTATAGGCAGCTGTTACTATAGAAATGACTGAATGATTATAGAAACACTATAGGCAGCAGTGTGTCTGTGTGCTTCTCTCGCTCTGTCTGCGACCACACGTTTCTATTTGTCACTTTGATCACGAAGGTTCTCTCAGCAGAAATAGGCTACATTTGATTAAAAAATAAATAAATCTTGTGCATTTTCAACAGCGGCGCCTAGAAACACCGGCTCTAACAGTCCTCAGTGTGCAGCAGCTTTGCCTAACAAGTGAGACCATTTTGGCCCAAAATTTTGAAAATATTTTTAGCATGGCATGTCATGATCTTAGTGTGGCGGCCCGCCACAGTAGAATATATGTATAGGGGAAACACTGGGTTTACGTAACAAGCTCAACAAAGCCAAAAACACAAGCTGCAAAAGCCAAGGCAGGTGGAGCCGCAGGGGGAGAGGAGAGCTACAGCTGCCGGAGTTGTAGGTGGAGCTGCTTGTTTGACGGACAGCCTGCAAGCAGCTTAAGCCCCTGCTACATATCGTGATGTTCTGAAAAACCATGAAGGTTCAGGGCTTTCACAAGTTTGTTTCGGGCGGTTCTCAGAAGCACTTCTGACAAAGCATATCCAAGCCTTCAGAGTAAGAAATCACTATTTCAGTGAGTTTTTTTTTTCATAAATAGCTCTTAAGTAATTAAAGGATAAGTTAGGCAATTTTCAACCAATTTATAATTCGTCTATTACATACCTGTAATACTTGGACCTGCAGACAATATTGGCATTGCTAGCCTCTTGCTGCTAACAATGAGTCAAAATGGGGTATGTCATCCAATTACCATCCAATTACCATGTAGAATCGCTCTCATCTGCCCTGTCTAACTCGCTGACTCCCTGTGGCTCTGAGGGGGTGGCAGCACAATGCATTAAGCTGCCTTAGGACATCTGCATGACCACTGATAGACAATAATTTTTCCCCTGCTGACATCAATGTTTCCCACTTCTTTGTAAATGTAAAGATGATAGACACAGCAAAGAGCAAGATCACATTATCTCTGATTGAATGATCTACTAATTGAAAGAATGGTGATGTTAATTAACAGCTTTCATTTTAGGTGATGTAGGGAGATTTGGATTTCTTATAGCTGCTTTTTGTATTGGTGGGCTTTTCTCTTTTTTTTTCTTTTTTTAAGTGAGCCACTACTACTAGTTGTGTACATCACATTTGGCTGTCAATTGACTGATCACATTGAGATTGGCCAACATTGCAATTATTGCACAGTTTTTGTTATTCCGCAGTTTTATTTTTTTTCTCCAGACAGACTTTCAAATTGATGGGCGCATAGTTAGCCAATGGAAAAAGTAAATTGCCTTATTAGGCTACTGGTACATGAAATGCAATAAAAGGGAAATAGAATGGATGAATCATTATTAGGTATCGTATTGAAATACATTATCACTTCTTGGCATTAACACATTACTTTTTAATAGGTTCAATATTTTTAGAAAGACAAAGATTTCCCTCTCAAATTTTCAGACTACGCCAAAAACATGAAGCAAAAACATTAAATATCTGTGTTATCAGCGATAATATAATCACTAAACATTCAATAACAATTCAATCAAAATTAATTCAGCTCAAATTGATTCTAATCTAGAAGTAGGATGAACCAGGTGAGTCCAGAACTTGCAGGCTGTCTTCACAGTAACCTGCTCTGCTTTGCCCTAGATACCAGGATAGAGGAGCTTCTGTTGGTATGCAGAATGTGCTTGCAGAAATCAGGATGCAGCAGTTTTCTTGGGGTTTTATCCCACGTTTTGTAGTTAAACTTTAATAAGGGGCCCCGGACTTCACTGCCATAAAGAAAATTGATTTCATAGTAGATTCAAATATTTGTATCCATTCCCTTTCTTTTCTTCCCTTTTTTGTTTTGGCCTTTGTGTGTGTGCATATGTGGTCCATAGGGGTATTTGTTATGGTCTATGGTATACACACACACTAGCTGCAGCTGTAGGTGTGTTGGTTACCCACTTCACCTGCCCTGCAGAGGTGTCCTGCTTTTTGGGGTCATGCTGGAACTCCATAGTATTGTGTGCATCTTCCTATTTTTAAGATGCTTCTGTGGGTTGCACTAAACAATTTGTTTTCACCATACTGCACAGGTGGCTATTGAAACCAATGTGGCGAGTTCAAAACTATCTGTGGCGAGTTCAAACTAGCTAGTTTTCACTTGTTTTAGTTACTGGTGAGTTGAAAGAACCAAACAAACCAGCCATCAAACAGATTGTTTGATCATTGCAGTTGTCCTTTTGAAAGCATCATGGCTATTAGCAAAACTGTTTTTTATCTATGAGCTAAACAAAAAAGCCTTTCAGTAAATTAAAGCTTCTTGGATAATGTGTGTACAAGGGTTTCCATTTCCTTTTGTTCTGGTTAAAATTGCAGTTGAGTTCAGACTATGAATTCATATTCTGTCAGTTTTCACTGTTTCATTATGTAGCTCGACCTTGTTTACACCTGAAGTCAAACCATCAGCTTGAGGAAGGCTTATCTGCTTACCTCCCTGTACCTCCCTCTCACTCCCTGTCTCTCTACCTTTTTTCCTCCTAACATTTCTTCTTCACCTTCCAGTTCCAGTGGTAAATAACTTGTTTACTATGTATTGTACAGTGCTCCCTCTCCAGACTCCCTTCCCCCGTGTCATTGCACTCCTCCTCAGCTGTCTTTGCTCTTAAATCCCTATCCCTTTAACATTGTATGAGGCAATCTCTCTGTCTCCTTCCACTACATTGGTTTATTCATATGTTAAGGTGGCTGTTTCATCAAATGAAGGGAATTCTGGGTGGCCCTTGCTGCAAATACAACATAGTTTCCGCTCTCTCAGCATTATACTTGGCCATTCTCATTGCACCAGAGTTTGTCCCACATTGATCATCCCATCCTGAACACGTTCACCTTAGTACAACTTTTTTTTTTCCTTCAAACCTTCAAGGACTATGTTTATATCAACAGTTAAACACAGTAGGACAATAAGCTTTAATATACTCAGAAATCTTTGGAACACTGGGAGCACATAAACATTGAGGGATATATTGACCATTACTTGTGGGTGAGCAGCCAAAACCACATTTCAAAAAAGACTCATAAAGATGGCTAATGAGCTGGCATACAATTGACCCAGCTATATCGATTTCAAGTAGCCTTGGTTCTTACAAATCCATTTCTCCAGGTTTGGCCTGCGTTTTGTGTCTGACTGCCTCTGACAAGGGGCTCATGTTGAATCAGATTACTAGGGCTTCATATCTCACTGGGTTACTATTCCTGGATTTACTGGCTGCTAGTTCTTTCTTCACTGCCAATAATGTACCAATAATGTAACAAAGCTAAATGTAACAAAGCTAACAATATAATAAAGCAGATAATTTAATAAAATCTTGAACCAATAATGTAATAATAGTTTTGCCAAAAATTGAATAACTTGTTAAATTATTGGCCAGTCATTACATTATTGACTTGTTAACTATTTGGCTCAGTAATGTAATAACTTAAACCCATAATGAGATAACACTCTGAAACCTCTTCAATTGTCTCTTAATCTTTGCACATCAAGTGAAATGTGTATAAAATAAGTGTGATGTTGATGCATCTTCCCAGTGATAATCATTTGGACTAATGTCTTTCATTTTGATAAGAATTAAGTAACCTGAATTTTACTCTGCCATTCTATAGTTGTGGTCAGGCTTGTACGCAGTCATACACATGTACAAGTGTCTTTACTAACCAAAGGTTGTGTTCTTTATCAGCCACGATTCAAGTATTCTAGGAGAGGGGTAAATACTTTTAAGTTAAGTCTGTACCTCATAACAAGAGGTACAGAAGCATTTATTATCTGTATATCTGACATGCAAGTGTATAAGTGTAAGTTCAGTGCTGTCACTCAGTATAAACATGCAGTGGCTTATATGACAAGTCAGTTTCATTGCTGATTCATAGAGAATCAAGCATTGATCTAATTTAGCTGAGACATTTGCGGACAGCGCACACACACACAGTCACTTACTTCAGCTAGGCAACTCTGATCATATAATTGGTTGAAGGTATTACATTATTCAGGCAAAAAATGGTTAAGAAGCCAAAAATGTAATTACTGGCCAATAATGATAGTATTGGCAAAACTGTTATTATATTATCGGTTCAAAATTTTATTACATTATCAGCTTTATTACATTTATCACATTATTGGCAGTTATTACATTATCGGTAGTTATGGGCCTCTACATTCCCTCATTGCTGCTCTCTGTGCTAAATTATCTCATCAGCTGCTGCACTGTGCTTGGCAGGTCTGTTCATTTTGTGTTCCTTTGAAACTTCATACAAAGCACAGTGCGATAGAGATTGCTTGAGCTCTGATCTATGGAATAGACACCGTAAGAAATAGCCATGGAGACTGGCTGTTTTCATGTTGGACTGTGCTACCGAGACCAATACAGGTTTATATATGATAGATTTAGAACTGAACTGCATTGAAAATTGTGAATTCAGTCCTTGTTTAATAGATTACCTTAGTTTACCTTGCAAAACTCTTGTGGCGATAGAGCAGATATGCTTCAACTTGACACAAAGATGTTTATGCACATGCTACACATGTCCACATGCTGTGCATGTGCTTCTCCAAATCTTGTTAATTTTACCAGCTATAGTGCATTAACAAAAAATTCCCTGAGTGACAATACACAACTGTAATGCTTTACTTAGACAGGGCAAAAGGAAAGAAGAGAAAGTCTTGTAATTAACTCCCAGCTATTTATCATGGGGAAGGGTGACAACCCTGATTCGGTATTAATCAAAACATTGCCCTGAGCTAGCTTCAGTGTGCCAACTTGGCAGCCATTTCTCATCAATGATGTCACATTAGAGATGTGTAGCGTGACATTGGATCATTACTCTCAAGTCAGGCAACTGATGAGATGGGCTCATGAGCTCAATTACAGTATAGTAAACACTTGAACCTGGTAATGACAATCATCATTTTGAGGATGATGATTGTGATGGTGGTGCTGGTGGTGGAGATGGTACCAGTGAAAGTAATGATGATCATCAACACAATGATTGATTGATTGATTGATTGATTGATTGATTGATTGATTGATTGATTGATTGATTGAAAACAATACATAATTTGTTTTTGTTAGATTTGTTTTGTTTTATTTATTTTGCACAAAGAAAATAATGACAAATAAATACAACATTCAACTAAACACAGATTGTGCAGGTGAGGAAAGAAACCCAGAGGGGCTTAATTACCAAAAAATGAAAACAATATACGATAATAACGATAAAAAGGAAGAAAAGAAAAACAATCATACAATAATTAAAACGAGTGCCCTCAAGGAGGCATAGAAAATAATAAAAAAAGAAGAAGAAAAAAAATCTAATAAAACAAAGAAACCAAATCAATGTGACTGAATGTGCAGAGGTGTAAAAGTGTGCGTGAGCATGTGTGCATGTGAGTGTGTGGATGATTGAGCTGTGTAGATGATTAAGCAACTAGTGACATCAGATGGATCCTAAGTATATATTTATAATTATTAACAGAAGTGGATACTTATGAAATGTGAGTATATTTGTTCCATGGATATGATCCTCTGTACCTGATGGACTAGTCTTACAAATATTTTCTGAAGTTGGTGTATTCTAAGCAAAGTGGTATCATATGTGGCAGCCCAGGCAATATTACAGTAGGTGAAGTATGGCTAAATCAAGCTATAGTATGATGTTAATAGACAGGTCTGATGAACAAAGCTTCTGATTTTGCTGATGATACCAATGGACTTTGTCACTTTATTGCAAACAAGATGAACATGGTCTTTCCAGTTGAGTTTTTCATCAATTATAATGCCAAGGAATCTAGTTGATGGCACTTGATTAATTGTACTATTGTCTATGGGGAGACAAGCCTTTAATTTACAGTATTTTTTGTAGTGAAAATTATAAAATTTGATTTTTTTTTTACATTCAGTCAATGTATATCCTACCATAAATGAGGAAATCTCTGTCCGTCCGCATCCATTTTGCTCCTCAACAGGTTGGCCAATCAATCTGAAACTGCACATGGCCATTGAGCATTGGCATAGGCAGGGACTGACGGAGCTCATTTTTCCATTTTCACAAATTTACGCTGTTTATGCGCCTTTTTGGCAAGTCTGCACGGAGTTGTGGCGCGCGCATCCCCGGGTAGGGACTAGTTAAGAATAATAAAGGTCCCAGGATCCCATAGATGCTATTTTCATATTCATAAAATTGAGGTAGCCAATACAGCTGTGACCATTACCATTGTATATCAGTAGTAGTTCAAAGGTACTTTCAAATTTCTCCCCAAGCATTCCCCACAGCAGTGACTGTAAGCACAGAGACCTATAGGTCACCAGATGACTCATCACTGTCAAGCCCTTGTTCTCACAGAGGGCACTAAGTAAGTCTTCCTACATTGAAACAAAAAGGCAGAATCACTGACTGGCTGAATCATGGCCTTTGTTTGACAAATTTCATTATTATTACTTCCATTGTTGATTAGTTGCTTTATATATTTTGGTAGAGTTCCATTATTTGCTCAAATGTGTCCTTCCATGTGCAAAAGCTGTAAAAAAAAAAAAAAACTGGAGCGAAACAGATTTACAGTGATTCTTGTAGTCAAGAAGAAAATGGGTGTTTTTTGTTCAGCCTGTGTGGAGTGTCTCCACAGGGGGGGAGAGGAAATTTCAACTCCCACTCTGCTCGCTAGTGCTCTTTGTCAAACTGTATGTCTTTCTGTCTTTCTCTGATTTTGATCTACTCTATGAGTTTTTTAGAAGCAATATTCAGTTCCACAACGTGCTTATTTTCTCAAACCTAAGGTACTGAAATGTAACTTTTAGCAGATTCTCAGCGGGTTGCATGTGGTGCCTTAGGCTTCATCTGTGTTTACAATGTAAAGTAAATACCCGGTGACTGACTTCAGCAGTGAGTCTTTAAAAACAACATAATTTCACTGAAAGGAATAAGAGGCACAGCAGGAAAGACACTTGGGATATTAAAATGCTTAACTATAGTCCATGTGACACTTGATACTAAAGGCTGATTTTTTTTTTTTACCAATACAAAGGAGTGCCATAATCAAGGGTGAGCATTCATACTGAAGCCCAATTCAGATATCAAAATTTAAATGATGGTTCACTAGTCTAAATGTTATAGGATTGAGTGTGTGAGTGAGGATATGTCACTGGGGTTATCAAGTGGGCACCTCCCATCACAATGTTTCATTGAATTTGGCCCACGACACGAGGTTGGTTCTGGCGCCCCAGAACCAACCTCCTCGACATCCACTCTCAACACACAGCTAAAATCGCCTACACCTCCCTTTACCACTGCTTGGACTTATCCTTAGTTCCTAAATACCCAATCATCTCGCTATTGATCTCAACAACAATAAAGTAAAAGGACGGCTGATCTTTTTGGCTTGAAACAGTCCACAGCAGTTCAGAAACCGAATTGTATCAGCAAACAGTTTTCCCATGAGCTGAGCGCAGTGTCATACTACTCTCTCTAACTATATATATTATGATATAACTCCTGTCTAAAACATAAGTCTTAGGGCTCTATTTTCCTGAATCAGTGGCACGTGTTCACATGGCGCGAGTGCTCAGAGCATGGCGACTGAGGTAATGTCATGGCTAGTGGCGCACCTGTGGCGCAGTCGGAAAAGGGGTGGAATTAGGAGGAATACATTATCAGTAGGTGTTGTAGGGGCAGATGTCAGTAATGACCAATCAAACCACCTCTTTTCCTTCCCTCTAAAAGCAGTGCGCTCTGCGCCACGGCGCTCTGACAATTTCATGATGGAGAGAACAGTCTGGTTCCACCACAAAAGCTTCTCCCAAGAGGAAACAATGTCCTTGTGTGGGAGGTACAGAATTGCCACAAGCCAATATATGGCACCTTAAATTAAATTAGATTGGGAGGAGATAACACATTTGATTACCGTGTTGCTCTAGTCCTAGAGCTGTTGCCCAATGTAGGAAACGGTTCAATGATATTAGGCAGAGCCAAAAAGAAGTTGTCAGTGAGCCGCAGGGACAGTTTGGCTATGGGAGGGGGGGCGTCCACCAGCCAGTCCCTGACATCTATGGAGGATGTGGTTCTCTACAATCCTCACATCATGCATCATGGCACACACTGACAGTTCTATGTTGGATGACAATCATTCAACTGTTGCCACGTGTATAAAATAAATGAAAAAATCCATCTTTTTTTTTTTCCATCTTGAAGGATATACAGTATGTCAAAGTCTGATTGGCCAACATATCATCCAAAAAAAGGGCTGTTTGAGCTTTTGAATATGATCTATTCATGCATGTATCACTTGGTAAAGCCACAAAAATAGTACAGAACAGACTGCGCCTTGCGCCACATGCTTTTGACCTGGTCTGAGCAGGTGGGCAGCGCAAGCGCAATCCCGGTAATCCTTGACACCAAAATTGCACTGCGCTGATTGCGAGTGACACACCCCCTGCTGCGCCTCTCCTCTCATACTTCAGCGCAGTCAAGTTCACGGCAGGTCACCAAAATACCAAACGGGCACAGGCGCATTTTAAAGGTTTTCAAGAAATCCTCCTTGTAGTGCTTGTTTTAGTCAAAGCCACAGTACAAATGAACTAGTCTTTCATTTTCTGATTGTTCAGGAGAGAACCCAGAACTGTAGCCATTGTCCTCAATCTCCTTTTGGTCAATATGCAGTTACAGGAAATCATTGTTACTTGTGGCATATTGCATGAACTGAATTATTCCTGGGTGTGATTAATTATCTCTGGCTGTGATAAATTGACACACTATCATAATTACATTTGCATAATGTCTTTTCTGGTTCATTTCCGCTCTTACATGTGTCGGTAATTTCCCAGTATCACTATAGTAGGACCTGGAAATACTTAAAGCATGGTAAGAGGCCATCATCTCACTGTATAAGGTTAATTTATAGTATTTTGTAACAGTGTCATTTAATTGTGCTTATCATAATTAAAGAGAATATCACAATCAAACATTATACAAGGGCATTCAATGTAATAGTAATGTGATCCCCATAGAGAAATACAGTTTTTGCTTGCCCCCTCACAGAGGGAGGTCAAAGCATAGGGTCAGAAACAGAACAGGAGTGGGTAGGGATTCACTGTCTTGCTCAAGGACACTTCAGTAGGGCGGATGCTTGCTGACATGGGGGCTTGAACCTGGGTTCACTCTACTGCCTCAAATACAAACATATTTTTGGTGGTTTGTTTGCTTTTCTATACTAATACTATCCAAAATGCCATCCACTGATCCAAAGTGATCCTAAGAGTTGCAATAAATGATAAAGTTGTGTAGTATAGGATGCCAATGGAACTCTATTACAAATATTCCCTTGGGTGCACAGTCAGCTGGATTGATATTTTTAGCTGCTGAGTGTAAGTCACTCGGTCGGCCAGTCGGTTCCAAAAACTTTAAAAAACTTTACTGTTACTGTGCCATTGGGGGACACAGCTATAAAGACTCTATTAGCCTGCTTGCAGCATCAATTTGAGTTTAACTCGGTTGGCAAAGCATAGGTTTGTCACGCCAGAGATCCCAGGTTCTAATCAAGAGTGAGTCAATTTAGCGCCAAGCTGGTTGCATCGTATCACAAATTACGTGCTTGTTTAACTGTAAACAATGATTTCTGCAATTTCTCCATAGGTCATTACCTCTATCAGATAGGTGGACATATAAGAGCTGAATAGACTGAATAAAAAACTATTTTGGGTCTATCACAAAAACTTGTGAAAAAAGTCAGGCTGAAATAACCCTGAAACACAGCAGTCAAATATATTATTCCTGCTTCCCAGGTCAGTTTAGTCTGTATGAGTAAACTTTCACTACAATCTCCAATATCTAGAAAGAACAGAAAGGAGTTTGCCTCTCCTCCAGATCCTCAAACTCCAGTGATTTTCAATTGACTGTAAGATAGAAGAGGACATAGCGGAGGGATACCATTTAGGAGAGATAGTTCCTGTTTGGGAGACTGGATCTACTTTTATTTTTAAATACTAATATTAGTGTAAGCCAAGAATAAAAATGCAAAATGAGGAAGGACCCAGGATGCTTTATTGTCTTAAAAGCAGGATCTGTTGTTGAATTACAAACGTGTTAAATGTAAGTTTTCAGGCTATTTTTGTGGCCTCATTCAATGAATGAGAAGTACAAATCCGAACGCTATACAAACTTGTCCAGCTCGTGGTTATTAGTTTATATTACGGTTTTCATGGTGGTCAAGTGTCAAATAACCCCCATTGCTTTAAGTCATGTACAAATTGACTTCAGACTCGACTTGGACTTCCCCTCAAAGACTTAAGACTCGGACTCTAGATTAGTGACTCGTGAACAATGAGTGTCTGTAAAAGAATGGCATTACATTGTATAAAAGATTAAGCTGTTTATTTTTAGGTTGCACATGGCTAAGACCATATGTTAACTTGGGCCAGAACGATCTGGAACGATCTGGAATGACATTCAGGCACGGTTGAAAAACATGATCTTCCTCTATGATCTGCCAGTCTTTCCCCCTTATATTTATATTCTGCCATGGCAGTCTGGCATGGTAAGATCATGATCCGCCATGCCAAAAATATTTTCAAAATGATTTTACCTCAGTGTGGCAGGCGGCCTGCGGTGTGCGCTCGGCCACATAGGCAGGCCTCCGCCTTTCCTCAGTTTTGTGGAACGGACACGCAGCGCGAGTTGCAGCAGGACGGTGCTCCATTATCGTTTATAATGTTGTCTGTGTTGAAACAATGCTGACGATCATACAGCTCTTTACTGATTAACTTCATAACTTCCATCTTCTTCACTTTCTTCACAGACTCTCACGCATCAAAGCTCACTCTCTCTCTCTCTCTCTCTCTCTCTCTCTCTCTCTCTCAACATAAACAACACGGAATTCTGAAAGAAGTATATGAGAAATTACAAGTAGAAACCAGGGAATAGGTTTCTTTCTCCTTTTTTTGTCAAGAGGTAGTATATAAAGAGGCAGTAGGTGGTATACACATATACTGTATAAACTAGAAATATAAATAGGACTCCTATCTACAGTATGCACATGGTTCACTGTTGAAACCTGACTAATTTCAAAGCTATGGAAATCAGTAGTAGAGAGAAAAACAAGCACAGATCCTGTACAGACCCACGACGCGTGTGTTCAATTCAATTCAATGCACTGAAGCATTACGACAGGGTTATCGGTTAAATAATTCCACTAACGTCACTTAAATACCACAGGTAAGAATGTTACCTAACGTTAAAGTTTATAGGGCAACGGAAGACGTGGATGTATGTAAATTAACGGCAGAGAGTGGGGCTCGGTGTGGGAGCAATGCTCGGCTAGCGCGACACGTGTAGCGGTTAAATTACCTATTCCACGTTTATCGGTTAAATTACCTAATCCACCAACGTCACACACCACAGGTAATGACATGACCTACCGTTTCTATCAGAAGTCTGAGTTTAACTGACTTCTCCCACTCAGTTGGTTGTAGGCTATGAAAATAACAGGTGAATCCTTAAATTGAACTGTATTCCATTTAAACTGCTAAAGGTAGTCAAAGAGGTGTGATGTTATTTTCTACTACTAGGCAAATTGTGTGAGCTATGAGTTAATTTAATTTCCAAACACCTTATTGAGAAAGCTATACTTTCTTCCACGGTTTCCAAGGAGAGAGATGAAACAAGGTCAGCACTGCATCCTGGGAATGGTAGATTGGTAGTCAAAGGTTATCAGCGTGTAAGATCGCATTTGTCTGACTGCTTTTATCCGCTGCTCTCTGCTGCTCAGCGTACCTCACAGGTGGTGTGTGTGTACGTGCACACAAGTGTGTTTGCATGCATTCGCCTGTGTGTGTGCGTCTGTGCCTGTGTGTGAGTGTGTGTGCGTGTGCTTGTGATCTTGGCTCCCTGACCTTTTCAAAGCAACGTTTGCATTGGACTCCCCGAAGAGCCAGTTAAACCGCACACAGACACACACACACACCAAGTTGGAAGTCTTAGAGAATAAACCTGTTTAAATCTCACTGGGGAATCAGGCCGAGGTAATCCTCTCACACATTTGACTTGTCATAATGTTATGACTTCAGTCTGGATTCTGTCACCACTGTGACTTCACTATTGTGTTGTATTGTATCATTTTACTGGTATGAAAAAATATTTTTTCATGCTCAAATTTGTTTTTCAGTGCATAAGTTCCTTATGTTGCTTCTATACGCCATGTCTGTTACATAGACTACACAAATATGAATTCAATAGTACTTCAGTAACCAGTATTGTCTAAGGAGCCTGTGTTTGTAACCATTGAATAGAAGAACGGCACGGGAGAAATTACCTTGAGGCCACTATTCCTTTGTATTTTGCTTGTTCTGCAGTTTTTTTTCCATCATTCAATGTAATTCTCTTTAAGTTTATTTCCTATTTCCTAATGACAAATATTTGATGCATTACTATGCTTGTGCTTGCATTACCTGTTGTTTTTTTGAGGTAATGTCTTAAGTCTGCAGTGCATCAATGTAAGTATTATTATTTTTTTTATTCATTTATTGGACCTATTTAGATTAAGCAATCATTGGCTAGATAAAACTGATAGCCTATAGATCAGACTAATGTAATAAAGTTCAGCTATCTATGCCAATCAACGATTAGTGAATGGAGAAAGTATGCTGCTGTTTTCTAGATTGCTGTACACTCTTTGGCAGTAACTTTTACAACAATAATGCCCTAATTGATTGGCATCAATCCTGTCTCACTCGATGGTGATGTCTCCTTTAGAAGAATATTGCTTACAGCCTTTATAATAGTCCAGGTTTATCTTGCCAGGAATGGGCTGTAGATCATTGTTGCATGGTTACTTCTAGCAAGCTTACACACCGAATAATTTGCCCATAAATATTTGGGTCACTGTCCTGCACATCATCACACCAGATAAATGTATTTAAAATATCCTTATAATATGTTGGGTCTTCTACTTAAATCTAGTCACCTGAGCTAATTTGCTGTAGGCAGTCAGAAGCTGCAGCCTCTCTGGAGCAGCGAGAGCTCAGAGCTTGACCTGTAATGCTTCAGCTGGCTTGCAGCATGGGGAAACACATTCATATTTTATTCTGGCCCATGGCAAGAGCCAAGCTATAGATAGCACTTGAGTCTCACTCCCCTGCAAACAGCAGAGGCCTTAAAATATACAAGTAGCGGCAGAAACTAGTAGAAAGGAAACTGTTTGACTGAAGATGGCACATTACATGCTCTCGAGAGGCTGGAAATGACAAGGAATGAGACAGTAAACGTTCAAACCCTGCAGAGAAAAAGTCTTTGATATAAGAGACAGAGAGAGAGAGAGAAAGAGAGAGAGGGGGGGAGGCAGAGAGAGAGAGGGAGACAGAGAGAGAGACAGAGAGAGAGAGAATGTGTCTGTTTTTGGCATTTTTATAACAGTCATTTTCCTCCAATGCCTTTCTGAGTGTTTTCAATAGTCAGTATTTCTTCACTTCACTTTCTTCTGTCTTTGCAATCATTGCAGAGAAGAAAAACACTGAAAGCACAGGATGTGGATGCAGGAAGGGGGGCAGGAAGAAGGGCTGTCCACAGTATCACTCCTTACTCACCTACTATAATTTATGAAGAGGGAAAAGGTGAAACTTCCAATTCCTTCCATTTTGGTGTATCCACCAGTTTGTCAAAAGTTGTCTGCTCCTCCTCATTATATGATTTGCTTTTCTGCTACAATAGCATGGGTTATTTGCTATTGGCTACTGTTGTGGCAGCAGTGCATCCAGCATTGGCCCCTTGATGTTTGTCTCTATCAAACAGGGTTAGGGGTAGAGATGTTTTCACATCTAAGGTCAAAACCCAGTTTGCCATGACTTTTTATCAATCTATTAACCCAAGAGTGAAACCTGCAGTAGCTGGTTTAAGTAGCTGGATGCATTGCATGACAACTGGAATGATTGTCTTTAGCACCATTAGCATTAGTAGTAAGAATATCCACACCTGACTGGTGTGAGTTAATTAGCTATGGTGATGACAACCAGTTGTGATTAAAAACATCTATTAGGAGAGACTGAACACTATATTCTCAGAACTAGCAAAAGTGGGGCAGCTTTTCAGCAGAAAGGGGAGCATGCATTGTGGTTCCATATTTGCCTACTAGTTAGCATGCACAAATTACTGGTTAAAGGGAGATGCAATTTGATCTCCAACATCAAATTCCAGCAGGTATTTGAAAAATCTTTGCTATAATGTGGCAGCACAATGTGCTTTAATTCATAAGTAAATGACAGCACTGTTAGTGCTTGATGATTTTCACCTCCTTTTTTTGTCTTTTTTTATTATTCTGGTGCACATCTTTTGGGATTGTAGTTTCCCTCTGTTCACTGTTCTTTTCTCGTCTCTCACTTTATTCCCTTTCATTTTGATCTACTCTCCCTCTAGTCTTGACTCTCATTCCTTGCTCTTCTCCTCTGCGATCACTCTCTCCAGTTTTCTCCTCCCCACTAGAATTTTCCCTCCCATCTTCCTCTCATGCTTTGTTCTAATGCTCCTGTACCCCCTGCTCTGTTTATCCTTTATCTCTCCTCGCTCTCTCATCTGCATCTAATTTCCGTCATCATCCCCTTCTCCCTTCTTCCACATCCATTTTATCCATCATCTACCCATCTTCCATTTCCTCCCTCATCTTTTCTCTTCAGTTGTAGTCTGGAGATTCTATCCCCACCCTTCTCTGGCTCGATCTCTCTCTCACCCTCCATCTCCCCATTCCATTCCCCTCTGTTCTCAGACACTTCTATCTCTTTCTTTCTCTCTCTCTCTCTCTCTCTCTCTCTCTCTCCCTCTCTCTCTCTCTGTCAAACCTCTTGCTCTCTTCTCCTCTACCTGTCACGCTCCTAGAAGCAGTGCTGTCAAGACTGTGCTGTCTCAGAAAGCTAGTCTGGACTCCTCCCACTGAAACAATGGCAAATTTAATAAATCACAGAGGGAATCAGAGTTGGGGTGAATTCCCATTTCCTCTCCATTTATCTCCTGTACTCATTTGTTCTCCAAGCCAGGAAGGGGAGGAGAGAAATGAAGGGGATAGAGGTGGAAAGAGAGAAGTGTGTGTGTGTGTGTGTGTGTGTGTGTGTGTACGTGTACGTGTACGTGCGTGTGTGTGTGTGTACGTGTACGTGTACGTGCGTGTGTGTGTGTGTGTGTGTGTGAAAGTGAGAAGGAGAGAGGAAGGAAGGAAGTGAGAAAGTGAGTCAAAGGAGGAGTAAAAAATAAAGAAATCTGAAGGAATTTCATTTCTTGGGCTCTCGGCCGCTCTCCTTCCTGCAGATATGCTCTAAGTTAAAGCAGCAGGGATTTTTTAGGGTGTTAAGATGAACCAAAAAGTTCCCTTTATTTCCCTTGTGACTACATCTGCCACTGTGAATTTGACTGTTTTTTTTCATTTTTTATTATTAAATCCTTGGAGTAGCTATCAAGTTTAGACATGGGCGTGGCTATGTCCAGGTTCCGGAAGCAACCACGCCATTCATTTTTCGCATACACATTGTCACCTGACATGCCATTCGGAGTGTTACGAACATTGAATTACCTGAACTGCTACGGGATTACCCATTAGCTCAAATGAATAGCAGCTGCATCGAAAAAACTAGGATAAATGGAAAAAAAGGCTAGGGTACAAGAATGTGTACATATGGTGGTAAATAAACTACTACTACTACTACCACTACTCATATAATTCTATGTCTATGTGCTTGACACACCTATCAAATCTGCATTGACACCCACTATGGAAGTTTGTTGTGCTATCACCATAGTAACGGCCTCTAAGGGTCATGGATATTGTAGTGTTTGCTGCCCTTTGAAACACAGAAGCGTCAGAAAAAAACATGATTTGGCACTAAAGAGGTTGAAACATTTGTAACCAAAGATCATTACAGTAATCTTGAGTATCGTTTTTTGATCTCGGAGACTCTGAGGTTTTCTGTTGTGTTATATGGTGACTATCGCTAAAATTAAAATCCCTATGAGTCTGGGGGCTGGAGAATCTGCATCAAAAGTCCTTCCAGAACCGAACGTCTCAACTCTATTGCCCCAGTGTATTTTTTAGCTGACAAAATAACTGTTGCCCTCACTGGGACTGGGTATCCTTTGGAAATTTTCTGTAAAGGTATAGGCATCAGATACAGGTATCAATATATCAGATTTTGCAGTGATACCAAGCAATACTTTTGTAGAAACTTTGCTTGAATTAACCGATTTTAGCATATTTAAGTTTTTCATAAAGCCTTACTGTATTTGCTCCTGAAAGTGCTGAAAAGCATACCCAGCCCTAACCTACGCAGTCCTATAAATAGCTGCCTACCGACAAACCCCACTGAAATGCAATGTAAAATTTACTGAAACTTAGCACACTGTTTTGTTAGTAATTTAATTCATAGCTGGACATGTTTTAAATACTTATTAGCATGACTTCTCACCTATAACAGCCATAACACTTACAGTTAAATCATCTGACAGTCAATAGCTTGTTAATGCTAACCCTTCTGGTGTTTTGCCTGAATAGCGGTGCTTGCCTGCCACCTGAGTGGACCCCGAATAAGGACACTGAGTGCAAGTCCATCACAAAGCAAATGGCAGCATATCCTACAACTCTGTTTCTGTATGAGTGCATCCCTCACTGATGAGATCCCAGGGGAGGTCTGCAGAGAATGAGAGATGGAGAAAGAGGTGGAGTAGAAGGGGAAAGCAGACACATTGTATGGGATTTGGAGTGGCCAGTGCTGAATCCTATTCACCTGTTCACTGTTTCATGCTCCTTAACATCCATGTTGGATGTGAGAAGGCTATTTTGGGTTGGAATGTTATGCTTACTCAAAGAGCTTGCATGAAATACATTTGATTGTGGTAAGATTTTGTTGTATCTAAAGTGTAATGTTTTCTGCACAGCCCTCTGCTTTCATTCCCACATGCTCATACATGCTGACACACAAGGAGAGGAAAAAGAAAACACAGGGCCACATTCACACATGCGCGCACACACACACACACACACACACACACCCACACACACACACACACACACACATTCACACAAAACAAGCAAAAGTGTGAGACCACCAAGAAGACTCTGGACTGAGGCGGCATGCTATTGGCGGTGTCCACTGCTTAAGACACTGTTAACCCACTGTCAGGACAGATAAGAGACTAACTGGAGATAAGGGAGATGAAAAAGGAGAAAATAAGGGCACCAAAGCTTTGGCCGACATTGAACTGAAAATGAGAAGCTAGTTTGACTTAGAGTCTAGAGAAAAAAACAATCTCAGTGAGAAAAAAAAAATCTCTAGCTGCTTCCGCCATGAGCAAGAAATAGGGAATAAAAAAAACATGGAGAGAAATAGTGAAGAAAAATATTCAAAAAACATACATACGATAGGATGAGTCCTGTCTTACACTTTTTCTTACATCAAGTTTATATTTGGAGAAAGCCAAAGGATGCCTTCAACCCACAGTGTTTGTTTGCCAACTAAACATGGTGGTGGATCTGTAATGATTTGGGCGGCCACCTTGTGGGAGTCAGTAGGTCTGATGATTACTCTGCATGTTTGTATAACAGCTGAGGAAAATGAGGCCACCTCACAGGATCAGGTGCACCCTATGGTGCAAACAATGTTCTCTCATGATGTTCCCATATTTTAAGATGATAATGCGACCATAGACTCCAAAACAAATTGTTCAAGAGTACTTTTATGAACATCAGGATGCATTCAAATGCCTTCCATGCCTCTCCAATCACCAGGTATAAATATTATTGAACATTTATGGGACGTTCTGGAGTGCAGAGTGCAAAGTAGATTTCCACCTCATATAGGCTATTGTCATCTGCTTCATCGAGAGAGAAAAGTCATACATTTTGTTTCAAGTGATATTAATTGGAATGGCATCTTTCTAGTCAGTGAAAAAAACATGACAATAACTGATAATCAGTCATTGTCAAGGAAAAAAGTTTGTTTTTTGCTTGTATCTGGGCTGTGTGCATGTGTGTGTACTGTATGTGTGTGTGTCTGTGGGAAAGGCAGAATTCAGAGATTGAAATGGAGAGACATCTTCCGAAAGATGGACAAAGGGTCAGGACGACCTAAAGGTGACTGCGCCTCCAGGCACTTCTGGTTGGGATAGCATCTCTTCTTTCCTCGATATAGAACAAAGGAAGAGAGATAAAGAGAGTGCCAAGGGGCCATGAAATATGTATGGGCCCGGTTAACCTCAATCACGCTGTCAGAGACTCTCCTCAGTCATGGCAGGTCAAGGCTTAAGTGGCGCCCGTCCAGGCCCCTCCTCTTTGTTTGCTGAGCCCAAGCCCCTGGATTAGCCTAGCACTACCCTAAACACCCACTGGGAATTGAGCACATTTATCCATTTTTGCCTAGCCTAGCTGTCTATATACTGCTCTATCTTTAAATGTTACCCTTTTGGCCAGCTGTACTGGGACGTCCCACTGGAGTTTAAAACTTGACACAACCCTGACTCGGTGGTCAAGTGGACATGAGGAGGCAGGATGTGCTTAAGTGTACACATACACTCACTGTTTGTAGTATCAAGCATGTATCTGCAAGTAAGGAAGACTTGTAGATGCATTGCACTGTGCTTAAAGGAGAATACAACTCTCCATGTGTAGGATATGTAGGACTATTTTCTGGGGATCAGGGTACTCTTTCTGATTCAATATATTCTGAAAAATATAATGATTTCTACATTATAAATACTCCCATATTTTAAAGGGCATTTGTATTTAAGGTATATTTAGATGAATTCAGGCGAACAATGTACAAGTCCACAAAGTCGCAAGTATGATGTGAGTCTACCGACTCTTGTTGTCAGGTGTCTACCTTTAGGAAAGATATGTTAATGGCATCAAATACCAATTTGTCCTTAGACTACCTCCTATGTTTGTTGGTAACAATGCAGTTTCTGAATTGCTGAGTGGTGCATTTCAAGACAGACAGATCATTCATTTCATTAGCCTATTGTTGATGAGACTTCTGCTCAGTGTTCAGAGAGGGTGGATCTTTGACCCTAGAACTTAGTGTTAAGCCTTCTGGGGCTGTCATGGGCCTAATTCAATTAAACACCCATCCTCCTGTCTTTTAACAAAACATAAGGGTGGGTTACACTGTTATGCAGACACCTGCAAGTTGGAAGTGTTTGCTGTGTGTGTGTGTGTGTGTGTTGTCATTGGTCTGCCCAACTCTGTTTTCATTATCCTGCCATCAGCTGCTCCCTTCTAGCTGTCTCCCTTTTACAACCTAATTCACATGTAAATTACCGCTTATATTTGAGGTTAACTGTAATCTGGAACCAGTTCGGTGCAAGGTAATCTTGCCATCATCTCTCCTGAGCTGGCTGTGCAGTCCTATGGGGGAGCTAGCCACGATCGCTAGGTATGTGGGCAGAGGCAGACTGCGCCTTTTATGACTACACCCCACATTGGCAGTCTTTGGGTCGAGTCTTTGGGTCGTGATTTTTATATGGTAGTTTGTAAGTAAATAGTTCCACCTCGGTTCTGTGGTCACTCCAACTCCCATGGACTTTCTTACACTGTCAAACAACAAGCTGAGTTAAGCTTGTTAGAATCTCAAGCTTGTGTAAGTGGGCTAGCTGTCGTCAGTCGTCCACATAGACTGCCGGTGTCATGACTCCTCCATAAGGTCATGAAGCGTGACCTCTTTGGCATGTTTGAAGGAGTCTCTGGAGAGAATTTTCATCCTCCACAATGAGATCCGACAATTAATTGCTCTCCTTTCCTTCATTCGCTTTTCCACTCATCCTTATGTCCATCCATCACACAATGTCTTAGACACCACTGATCAGATTTTGATCAAATTTGGGGAATTACTGCAAGGTTGCCAACTTGGATTAGCTGGCTGGAGGGAGATTTTCTTGTCATGGGCTGTAACTTTTGTGCGTGCACATCTTCGCCATAAATCCTGATTTATTACACACCGATATGATTTTTTTAAGAGCAGTGTGAACAGCAAAAAACACATGGAATCTGATCTTTTCAATTCTTATTTGGGCCAAATTTGTATGTGGTCCTAGATCCGATAAATATCTGATACTTGGCAATGCGACCTGAGTTGCAAAAATGTAATTCAGCTGTTCTTACTGGTGCAGCTGGGCTTGGCTCCCACCATTCAGGACTACTTGCGACAGTGCTTCCACTCCAGGAGCCATCCACTGTCATCACAGCTACTCAATCAATTCTTCCCTGCCTAACCTGTTCACCACCCCCTGGTCCTCCCATCAACCCCACCCTGCTCTTCCTGCCTGTCAACCAGTGTCCAGGCACCATGATCCTATTGGCTGTCTTCATCACAGCTACCAATCCTGCAGTTATCCAACCATTTTAAGCTCTGGCCTTGGAAGAGGGCCAGCTCTCTCAGCCCTTGACCCTTTGCCCTACTTCTTCCTCCCCTCTCACCCATTCCTCTCATCCCAAGTCTCTAGCCAGCCTGGACCCTCCAGGGGGTTCCAGATGCTGTCTGAAAACACAGATTTCTGCCTGAAGGTATGGCATGTTGGTGCAGTAGGAAATATATCTTCTTCTCCACCATCACCATCACATTAGCCAAAATGGGACTGATGAATCATTTTACATTGAAGCAATTATTTCCTACTATAGTGGCATTGTCTCGTCCCTCTGCTGCCAACATTAGTATTAGTTATGTATTTTCCATGTCAATCTGCAATCCACTCTGCTCATATTTGAGAACCTGAATTTTATACTGCTAAATGCAGATTTTTGCCAAACAAATCTTTTATTGACACAATTTTTGTACTTTTAATAAGTTCGGTTTTTGGTGTGAGGGCAGGTCAGGGTACTGTATAGCGGGTGTCATAGAAATAATTGTAAATGTTCACCTGCCTCAAGTGGTAATTTCACCTCATTTGAGTGTTTTGGTTTTAGAATAAATGGTAGCCTCCCTTGTTTGTTTACTAATCTCTAGACCACCCAAGCTGAATGAGTTCAAGAAATTTTAGCCCCACGACAAGTAATTCATTTAAGTGATGTTAACATGCATAGTTTTTAGTAGGTTCTCACCAAAGATTTTTCGATTTAGTGCTGTCTTCCAATAAGCAATGTTGAGACAAAGGTTATCTGTGCGTCTAACCACAATGCTGTTGTTTTCAGTGCCCTTTTACCTCACCCTACCTCAATCCAGCATGCGCCTGTCTGAGCTCGTGTTTTTATCTTCCATGTGTTTAAAATGGGATGAGGGGACTGCTCCACCCATCTGTCTGTCCATCAAAAGTGATATTTCAGGTGATATCTCTCACATCACTAGTCTGATCTTGACATAACTTGGAGGGATCACTCATTTTGGCACTGTGTTGTGGTGTTTACAGTATTTACACTAATTTGTGTGATGGAGGCACTATAATTAAAGATTGAAACGCTTGGTTCAGACCGGACACGTAGCGGATGAGTAGCGTGATTTCGCATGCGAGTTGCAGTTTGGCTGTTCATATCAGAAGCGTCTTTCTCCGCACCGGCCAGCAGCTCTCCTGCTCTACAGGTGGAGAAAATAGGCTGTAAGCTACTTACATTGTGCTCCAGCAGCCACTAAAGCCTCATCTTTTGTACTGTTGTCCTTGTAGACACAATGTTGACGGCTCACTGTACTTTTCCCCATCAGGAATTAACAGTCCATCTTCTTCACTTGCTCCCTTTCTTCACAGACTGGCGTATCAAAGCAGTCACGTTTATTTGTTTAGGATTTGCTGAGATGCTGAGAACCAGCATCCTGCTGAGATGTCTCTTCCTGGGAGGCTTTTTAAAATACTTTTCAATGCTCTGAATATTTTTTTTTTCAGAGAAGACAACTGTGAATAGATTTAACTGAGTGGAACCAAAATAATATTGTGGCAAAACCAATGTTGCGTTAGCTGAAATTAATAATCTAATCAGTGATGTATTCTGGTTATATCAGATTTTACCTACACAAAGCTGTTTTAAATATCTAAAACAGCTAATAGTATAACTCCTTATCACAAACTTCTGTGCTGAAGTGCTACACACAGATGTGCGTTAGATGGGAAAATTTAGAAAATTCAGGACCATTTCCTTTGGAATAATTTGGTGTCACTTTTTTCTAGAAATAATAAAAAAAAGCATACAAAAAAAAACCTAACAGCATAATTATATTAGCCACTTAATTACATCATATTGATTCTCTGGCTCAAGTATTGTAGATATTTAGAAAATGCAAGCAAAACATTTTGTTTTCAATCAAGTAAAAATGTTATTCAATTAAGCTCAGAGCCCATACTGACATATAGTTTCTTTAAAACACAAATACAAGATATTTTAGAGGGGAACAAAGAGCATTGCCTACATGGCCAGGGCCAGCCACTAGGTTGCCCTAGGAAAAATAAAATAATAATAAAATAATTAATGCACTGTATAAAGGCTTTTATTTATGTATTTATTTTTTTGTTATTGCTAAATCGTGAATAAATGTGTACCTAAAATTACATGATTTTGTGTAAAATCATTTTATTAGGCTACATCATAAGACCTGGAATGTCAGTGTGTTCATTAAAGCTTGGGCTCTTTATCACACTGGACTCTGGTGTATGCTCTGCTGCGGCAACACTGCCTGCACACTTGTTCACTCGTTCAGGTCTACGTCTTGTCAGCAGTCCATTCAGAAGTCTTATTGTCTGGACCATCGTTAAGTCTGTCGTTAAGTCTGTCATTAAGTTTGTCCTTCTCTGTCTGGCACTTGAAGTGTGATTGACTTGGCAAGAGCGATGTGGATCCTTTTAATAATTCAATGGATCATTGGTGATTGTAAGACTGCCTCAGAACACACTGGGGTGCGTAGTGGCAATGGACTCACCTACACCCGGGAGAATCTGCTACTACTCCAAAGTTCCATCCTCTGCAACCCAAAGCCATCCGCTGTCTTCCCAGCTGAAATCCTACCCCAGCTGAGGAAAACAGGCAAGCGCAGAGGGGTGAACGCCAGGCTGAGAAGGTGTCTCTTCAACCCTCCTCTTCCTTCCATTATACTGTCAAATGTACAGTCTCTTTGGAATAAAATGGATGTGCTTCATGCCAGAGGCCTGGTGGAGAAAGCCTTTAGGTCTTGTGTAATCACCCTAACAGAGACCTGGCTGGACCAGTCTGTCTCTGACTGTGAGGTTAGCCTGGATAACTTCACCATCTTCGGGTAGACATGGCAAGGGAATCGAGTAAGGAGAGGGGGCAGCAGGGTCACATCTACATTAACAACCGGTGGTGTACCAACATCAAGATACACAATACAGTCTGTACTCCAGACCTGGAGATGCTAACTTTGTCCCTGTGCCGATTCTATCTCCAAAGGGAATCACCCACTGTTATCATGAGCTGTGTCTGCATTCCACCTAGTGCTAAAACCAAAGCCAAAGCTGAGCTAGCAGCCAAGAGCACCCGTGGTAAATATCCAAAGGTTCCAGTATTGATTCTGGAAGATTGTAATAGCTGCAGACTGGACAGTGTTCTGTCTTCATTTAATTAGCATGTGAACATCCCAACAAGAACGGGAAACATTCTGGACTTGTGTATTACTGCCGTTTACACCGCTCAATCACCCCCACCACTGGGCTTCACAGACCACAATGTTATCTTCCTCCTTCCATGATACAAACAATCACTGAAACATCACACGCCTCAAACCTACAGTGTCAACCAGTGGTGGATGGACACCAGTGCACGACTACAGGGCTCCCTTGCATGCAGTGACTGGGACATTTTTGACGGCGATTTAAGTGAGAGGGTTTTCACCATCACAGCCTATCTATAATTCTGCATGTCAACCACCATCCCAGTCAAGACATTTAATAGATAGCCCAACTCAAAACCCTGGATCACTACCAAATTAAAGCTACACTAAGCAATTTTTTCTGACCACTAGAGGGTGACAGCAACTGCAACACATTTTGTAAACACACAGCAAAGCTACTAGGCGATGGACGCCCTTAAGGACATACAGTGCATAAAGGCTAATGGCTAAAATAAACGTACCTATGGAGAAATATCGCCGGTTACCAGTCTCGCTTTGCCAGATTTTTCTCCCACTGAAGGTTACATGTCCCACAATGACAAGTGAAGAGGTAGGTAGCAAGTTTAGTAGTTGAAAACGTTTACTCGCTCGCTTTATCGATTCGTCTTTTCTCGGGCCGACTTTGACAACAAGCTTTAGGAAAGAGGTGAAAACAACAACACAGCTGGTTTATATCATTACGTCTCACGGAAATCTCTGTATAGCACAAGTTAGTTTCAGGCTTGGTCACAGGGTCTGAAATCGCTTATTGCAGGTTTAAATGTTGCCTAAAAGAAAAACAATAGGTGTTTCACTGGCAAGACTGGTCTGCACTGATCCCATAAGCTGCTCAGTGAAAAATTTAATTAGGAAAGTCAAATTTAAATGTAAGGACAAACTTGAATGGGAATTCAGAACAGGCCTTACAGAAGGTGAGAACACTCACTGGGTGTGACCTTAAGCCCAACATGCTGTCACTTGCTGACCATGCCTCTTTTGCCAGGGATTTGAACACCTGGTGGTTTGACACTCACAACTTCTCTGATGAGTGCGGAAGTCCCTGCCCATCCCAGAGCTGCCTCATTCTGTCTCCTTCAAAGAGAAGGATGTCCACCAGCGGGTGAGCAGGTGCTTAAAAATTGTGCATACCAGTACCCAAGAAATCTCACCACTTAGCTTAATGTCGTCAACCCACAAGTGGATCTCCACCAGTTTGGCTACAGACCCAGCAACATCTGGACTCTCCAGGCCACTATACCAGAATCCTCTTCACTGATTTC
The DNA here is from genome assembly GCF_048128805.1 of Centroberyx gerrardi. Lineage (NCBI taxonomy): Eukaryota > Metazoa > Chordata > Actinopteri > Beryciformes > Berycidae > Centroberyx > Centroberyx gerrardi. The sequence continues at coordinate 18,716,106 of NC_135998.1, read as the reverse complement.
AGCTCTGTGTTCACTGCCATCCACTGCCACCAGTTGATCAGAAAACTCCATTGTCTTAATGTCCCTCCACTTCTCATCCACTGGGATCACAGTTTTCTCACAGACAGATCTCAAGCCATAAGCTATAACATCACCCACCATCATCACCATCAACACCAGATCCCCCCAAGGCTGAGTCCTGAGCAATTGTCTGTATACACTAAACACAAATGACTGTCTCAGCCCCTCCTGTCACCGCATATTCAGATGACACAGCCATACTTGCACTCCTCAAGGACAATAACTGTTCCAGCCTACCCACACTCCTTCTCTCATGTGACGTGTCCTTTATTGTGCTGACTATGATAACAAATTTCCTCTTGAAGGACATCTATCTATCTATCTATCTATCTATCCAGCATGTGCAAAACCAATGACATAACCCCCAATGGTAAAGCAAATTGTCTTCCACCAATCACAAGTCTTTGTGCTTATTTTGAACATGGTAAAGGTTTTTGTAATCACTCAAGGTTTTAGTAAATCTGGACATGTGTGTGTAAAACTGTGAATTGATTCATGAGGGGGAGAGACCACTCTGGTACCTGGGCTACACATGAAAAGGTGCTGGAATTTAAGCAGTCTTAGCAGCAGATACAGATCAAACACATCATCCCAAGTGGTTAGTAGCTCTGGCTACTTGCAGATATAACTCATAAAAACTGTCATTTAGAGTGGGATGATTTTGCTTTGTTCCTCAAGCCCTTAAAAGCATCTAACAGTGTTGCCATTCAGAGTTCACAAACTCCCTGAAAAAGGATGCCATGTGGGGATTTGGGACTGTGCTTTTTCTCTGGAATTTCTTGCCATTCCTTCATCTGACCTGGACCTTGGATGTGTGTTTGCTGCTGTGAATAATTAATCCTCATACTGAGCCTGTAAACAATAGAAATAGTCTGTTAATTATGCTTTGTTTCATGCTGTAAAAGTTTTCAAGTGGTAAGCCCACACACCCTTTAGAACTTTGTATTCGTTGCCTTGAGCCCTGAAAGCCCATTAAATCATTCATTTATTTCTTTAAAACTTTTTTTTTTTGTTCAACTTATATTTAGGTGTAGCAATCCACATCAAAGTCAAAACAAAATATTTTCCATTATTTTAAATAAAGACTTAAATGTAATTCTTAATGAAAATGAACAATTATCAGGTATGGTTTTGTGGTGCCATTTTCCACGACCTCATAAAATATTAGCAACTTCCCATTGTGCAATAATTTTATAATATTTATAATCAACTAACAATATGAAGATATATTTGGTAGGTGGATGACAGTAACTGTAGTAACTACTAGCTTCCAAAAAGTTTTTACTTTTTCAAAAAAGTGTTACATTTTCCCATGATCCATTGAGATCTACAGTAATGTACAGTATACCCCAGCCACAGTACCATAGGGTTAGGGTACCTGAGTAATCACCCAGGGCTGTTGCTAGCTAAACTGATGATATGCAGTAGGCTACTGGTGTCCCCGATTTCAGAGAGGCAGTGGCCAGTGGCAGGTAGCTGTCGACAGCTGCCACGCTAGGTCCTACCACCAACCTAGGTGGTCACTTAACTCCCTATTGGATGGATCAGTTGTGATCGTGGCAGCAACACTTGATTCAGATTCACTACAGCACTTTTTATGGTGGCTTGAATTTTTTCAGCTGAGTCATTCAGACAAAATAGCAAAGTTGCTAAGTCCATCCTATTTATAGCCCCATACTCTCCAGTCACACACACAAATTTATCTCCCCTGTCTCAGCTATTAGTTTCATAAACACGGAGACAGAAACATTGTTAGATCACAGCAGAAACTGTTCTGTCGACTGCCAAAGTTTTGTTTCAAATTTTTCATGATACCCAACTCTTGCACTCTTTTGCCCTCTAACCTTCCATTCTCCTCTTTTTCCTCTGCATGAGAGCTTTCTTCTCCACCTTCACCTCCATCCTCTTCATCTCCTTCTTCTCCTGCACTGTACTCATTGACATGCATGATGAACATCCACTGAGAGCAACACATTACCATTATTCATGGCAAGAGTGCACCTCAGAGCCCGACTGACAGATCAAAAGATGCAGATGATAGGTTGGGGTAGTGGTGGTGGGTGTGATGAATGGCCCTGTCTTTGGAGATGGCTAGCTGTGAGTTGGGGGCCGGGTTTGTCTTCAAAGTCCCCCACTCAGTTGTTCATTTTGGGACACTGTGGTCCAGCCCAGCACTGCACTGCATTGCAAGTAAATCGCCCATGTCTAGACAAATCATCACTCCTTACACAGACTCCAAGGTCTACATATCTCACTTTAATTCAACTCTTGATGCATCGCAAGCCACGGCAAACAGGGCAATGGCTATTAACAGAGGCTGTAGATGAATAGCTGTTTCTCTGTGTGTTTTTTAGATATCTGCTTATTTGGACCTTTTTGTATATCTCAGAGACAATGAGGGGAGAATATTCTGCTTTCATATTCAGTCTCCTTGGCGGCATAAATGAGCCAGAACATGTCTAGACGGGTCATATGAGTTTCCCTGAGGGTTTGTGATTTTCTGCCAACTGGAAGCAAAGCAGAAGTATAGCTTCCCTCTTCTCCCCACAGCCAGTTTTCTTGGATTCTTTCATCAGGGGTTTCAGATGAAGAGTGAGACTGAGCCATGAGGGGAAGCCTGTGTGGCAGGATCCCTGTAGAGATGAGACAATATTGAACTACTGCAAGTTAAAAGTCAGAAAAAATAAAATTGAAGAAATAACAGTGTCTCTATATACACATTTAGCAATACCTGGGGCCAAGTGGCTCAGCTGGCTAAGCTGCATACCATGTACCTTTTTGAATTCAGTTTGTGGCATATGACCCCCCCTACTGTCATCTATCGTAATGAAGCAAAAATGCCAAAAACAATCTTTTAAAAACAAACAAAACAAAAATAATAAAATGAATAATTCCTGACTAGCCAGGTACCCGGCCTCACATACATTGTATTTGTCTTTGTAGGTCCCTTTTCCAGATTATTTTCTGCTAAAACATTGAGGTGATAATTAGTGTCTTAAATATGCAACAACAGAAAATTTGTAGACATTCATGCTTTACATGCTATTTTGGGTATTTGCATGTTTTTATGACTGTGTATTTATTTACACCTTGCCTTGGGTGTTTTTCACACATTGCAACCTGCTTTTCAGTGTGAAGCCTTTTTACATGCCCGCCATTTTCACTTTGTCACTCTCTTCCATAGCCCTTGGCCCAAAGCAGGAGTCAGTAGAGGATTTGATGCAGAGGTTCAAGGAGAGCTTCCGTACTCCCAACACCACGATGGACATGGCTCACTTCCAGCATGTCACGCACAGTTCGTCCACGGGGCGCAAGAGGGGCCCCAGCCACACCAGAGGTAAGACAGTGTCTCTGTACACACATGTATATTACAGTGCTAGCAAGCATGGTTATTTACAATATTTCATTTTACCATGCTTGACCATGGTAGCTGACTTTGTGACCATGTTTGCTGACTTTTGGTGCTGTTGTGGAAATTATTTTAAGATGGGTATATTTGTCCTTAGAAGTAATTTCCAACAGTTGTATAAATCTATGGGCCTGATTAAGGCAGTGTAGAGTTATATGGGTCTGAGATACACATGAGATACACATGTTTGAGCTGTTCCCGTTCAGCTTTGTTTGATCTGCAAACTCAATATTTTGGGTGTGTTTTTGTGTACATACATTTTCTCCTTTTCATGTCTATCTGCTGAAGCATTGCCTTTGAAAGATTTTGGCCTCCCTGCATTGGATATCCTGCATTGTTGCCTATATGAAATCCCTAAATACATGTTTTCAAAGTTTAAAAGACATAAAAAGTTATCTATGAAAAGATGAATTTCTTAATGACAACTGCTTTCTACTCACTGACATGCCCCTCTCCAATTGCATTGTTTATTGCATTTAAACTTTGCACAAACACTTATGGCGATCACACATACAAACTGAATAGAAAGTTGTCTTCTCCTTTGGGTCCTTCACATATGGCACCTATGATACATTAATTAATTTATGAATACTTAATTTGGTATTTAAAAGTATTTGACTTGGGTAATAACACAATTACTACGATTTTTTTCAGCTAAGGCAATCAAAATTGTTTATTTAATTTTTTTTTTTAACAGTTATGATACAATAAGTTAATGAGTAATTGCTGAGTTGGTCGGGTATCTGCTCTCTGCTGGGGGAGGGTAGGATGTAAACTTCATAGTATGAGTGTCTTGGTAGGGTTTAGATATAGTGTGTAACTTCATGTTCTGAATAGAAAGGGATACTGATGGTAGTGTGTGATGTAAACTAGTGTTGTTGATAACAAGGTGCAGGTGACAGTGACAGCAGTGCAGTGGACTTGGTTTCTGCTGAGTGTGGGCAAAGACGGGGTGTTTCTGTTTCTGGGACGCTGGAATACACTGTTGAGCCTTCTTGAGGTGTCGTGGGCCTAATTCAACAAAACATCGGAGAAGGAGGGTGCCCACTTGATAACCCCAATGATTTGCCTACACTCTCTCACCCTGAAACTAGGTAGCTGGTGAATGTTGCTGCCTGTCTTATGGTGCTGTAGATTTTTGAAGGTACGGCCTGATGTTTTCTATGGTACTCATTGGTATGGTAGTGTATCATCCTGTTAAACTCCATTGGGCCTCTATGCTCACCTTGGATTATGGCACAAGGGATATTAATATCATATCCTGTGTATTGATAAATGCTTTCATTAACATGTCATTAACAGTTAATTAATGAATAATGTATACTATATAATTTACTATTAATTAGTAAATGATATAGTATACATATATTAATAAATGTATGAAATTAACAAATCAATTAGTTGTTAGTTAACCATATAATGATAATTTATAAATGTCAAAAAATGATTAATTCACCATTTATTAGTGATGGTTAGTATTAAGTGTGACCTGCCATTCTCCTCTGACCTCTCTCACCAGGCATTTTAGCCAACAGGACTGCCGCTAACTGGATGTTTTTGTGCATTGCACCTTTCTCTGTAAAAAATCCCAGGAGGGTGGCTGTTTCTGAGATGTTGTTGCAGGTCACTAGCAATCATACCATATTCAAGTCATTTAGATTACACATCTTGCCCATTCCAACATTTAGGACCCCTTTACACCTGGCATTAACATGTGTCTTGTATTTGGATTGTGTCTAGATCTGAAGATGCTGGATTATATTGAGACCTACCATTAAAATGCATCTGGTATACACATTGAAACCAGATTTATCTTTCCCTCACCATAATATTTACATACTTTAAATTTGACAATATAAACCTCATCTATCTTGTTCACCATCGACAAGTGTCCTGACAATCATTTTTGGTAATATATTACTGTATGTTACTGAGTGCAGCTGTCTGCTGCTTGTTTGTTTTGCTTGTGCTTCCTGGTTGGATCCACACGCAAATGTTTATTTCCATTAACATAGCTCCTATATGTGCATTGCATTCACACATTGTTGTTGATGTGACTAAATGCGTCCCTGGTCACCTTACAATCTGTCTTCAATGTGTCTTGGGTGCATTTACACCTGTATTTTTATGTGGTTAAGCGTTATCACCCAAGATTATCACCCAAGACGCATGTTAATGCCAGGTGTAAAAGGAGGTCTTAGTCGAACAGATACTGAACCTCTTGACCCTGTCTGCATGCTAATTATGCTTTATTTTTACGTGACTCATTGTCACAGGAGGAGTGAGCTGTTTGTGTAAACAGGGAGGCGTACCTAATAAAGTAGATACTGAGTGTATTTATTCTGTGGTGCATCTGCTTATTGTCATTAAGAATTGTACGAGGCAGCGGGAGGCAGAGGCTGGAGATATTCCCTCAGCATTGCCAGACACTCTGTAGCCAGGATGGAAGTGGCACATTACCCAGAGAAACATGAGGGGAGAGGGGGATGTTGCCAGTGTTGGTCTGTTGCACACACCTACACTGGGTGTCCGTTACACTCAGGACATTTAAATGATTTATTGGCACCGTCCATTCTCCCTGGTAGTGCCATCTCATTTGATGATCCCTTAAAAACTCTAGCACATTAATGCCAGTTTGCATCTTGTCTGGAGGAAAATTGTCAAATTGCTTTAAATACCAATCCAGTTATCCAAAGACCAATCAACAGCACTGCACAGTCTACTTCATTTCCGTCACGTTTTTGTGACTCAACAGTTCCTATTCCATTTGATGTCTTTGGCATTTATTAGTATGCAGATTTTTTTGTTTTACATAATGAAACTGATGAGAGCACTAGATATGCTGTAGGGTTTTGGGCATGTGAGGAAAGGAGTGTACAAATGGACTTGCCTTGATTTACATATTCATCACCTCAAGTGTGCATTTTGCATGAGGGCCATGTATCCCCATGTGGGGTTGGAAATGGCTGAGTCGAGTGAGTGCATAAAAATCAACGTAAGCACCACTGTGCGGTGCTTAAGTCAAGGCTTTGATTGGGCCTATGCCTTTTTTGAGGAGAGTCAGGAAGATTAATTTGCAACTTTTGGTGTTAGAATAGGTTAAATTTACAGATTATTCTAAAAAGTCAGTTCAATGTGCAAAATCAAAATGAAGCCTCTGTAAACAGTTCATATCTTGGTAATTTACAGTAATATGTTTCATTATTATTGCTGGTTTGCTCTTTAGGCTTTCAATTTCTATAAGCACCTATGGGAACGTTGTTTCACGCAAGGCCTTGGTGAGTGAGTGCAATTTTGAGATGTAGTGTATAGGTGACCCCAGCCTCTCTCTCATAGCAATAAATTCAGCTCATGGCCAGGAATATTCCAAACAATTTTAAGCATACATTACAGCAAAAAAAGCCATCTATGCCATTGGTCATACCTTTATTCCCATAAAAGAACTTCTGCCCACCATGGAAATGAGACATTAACCTTGAACAGCTCACCTGCCCTTGACTGGGTAACTTATCACCCTCTTGTTCCCTGTCTTCTAAATGCAAAGTAGTGCACTTAAATGTTGCATATTATACATACTTTATCTACTATTAATCTTACCAGGCACACAATAAGAGTTGTTTGGGTTAAGATGCAAGATTAGCTACTGTTTGAGAGTATTAATGTTCATGGTAATCTAGAAAAGTGCAGGAAAGCTTTACATCACAGTGTATTAATTTTGTGGCTGTCATATTTGCTGTTATGGGCTTAACTCTGAAATGTTTAAAAGTATCATGCGTCATTAGATAAATGCATTGAGTGAATAGCACTGGAGTTTGCACTGTATAATCTTGTGAGCAAATGATGCCTTTGTGAAATCAAACACTTTCCATGCAGGAAAATCTCCTCAAAAATCTGTGAAGGACACTGTTGTGAGATTTCCTCTCTGAGGACAACATCGAAAGAAACTCCTTTCAGGGCCTATAATTACAGGTGAAAGTGTGTTCTCAGCACAAGAGTCTGGTCCAGGATAACAAACAAGTTAATGGGACAAGCACTTTTTTCCCCCTCCCCTCTAACTAAAGAAGAAACTCAATTAGTTTGTGCGAGGTAAAAAGGGGCAGTTCATCGGCCAGACTCAGAAGATTAGTGCTGCGTAAAGGAAATGAATGCCTTGTCAAATTCCCTGAGAAGTGTGCAGGGCAAGGGCCAAGAGAGTGGATGAGAGGTTTGGCGGATGCTTTACTTTTTTCATTTTGCTCAGCTTGATACAACATTTTATGCAGTAAATTAGTTCATTTTCTCTTGCTGTTTCCCCGAGCCCCACTGTATATTTGCATGTTTTACATGGATGGCGGTTTTGAAGTAGATTAAGCTCAAGTGCAGCTGCAAGGTTTTTCTCCCTTATTGTCACTGATGACTTTGGCATTGTAATGAGCTAGGGGCCATTCTAAAGACAAAGCCTTTGACTCAGTAGTACAGGGATCCATGCTGTGTGGGTCTGACCGGGTGAAGCTAGACAGACAGGGGGAGTGGAGGACACCATCTGTGTAGTTTATTACAAGTCACACTGACAGGTGACTCCAATAATATGAGCACACACGTTCCTGAATTAATGACACAAGTGGAATATTACCAGTTAGGACTGCTGCAGTAACTGAATAATCAAGTGATTATAGGAGCCAACCGCAATTATTTTGTTTAACTGCAATCATTGTTTTGCTTTCACCTTCAGAATTTTCCTCTTCTATATTAAAATAAAAGCAAATATGTTTGCAAATTTGTCAAAATGTATGTCCTGTCACCCACTTAAGAACAATAGTGTGATGAAGAGTTTCCGCACATGAAATGTGGGATATGTCTGTGCATGAACTGACACCATTCATTGCACTTCTGTATTTCTGTGCAATATATGTGGTAAAAACATGGATCTTGACAGCTACTGGTTAGAAAATTTTGAACAGACGTTTTCCAGACAAACTATGTCAAGGAACCGTTTCAGAGAAATCCTGCCAGTATGTGTTAATTGTGGGTCGGAGTAGGAGGAGAGGAGAAGGGAGACAAGTGCATGTAAAACCACTTTTGAAGAAGAATTAAATGAGCTCATTATACAGTGGGGCCCGAAAGTCTGGGTCCACTACCAAGAACTATTTAATCATTTATTAAAAACGAATGCAAATTATGTTTCTCAAACAAGATTACTTTATTTATCACAGATATAAATAAAAAAAAGTTTGTTAGTATTTACTGAAAGTCAGAATTTCTCAATATTTGGTATGTCCACCGTTTCCCTTAATCACAGCTTGCAACATAGATTCTATAAGTTTTTGTAGAATTTAAGAATCCACATTATTCCAGCAAGGAGTGCATGCATAAAAACGCATTCCAAAAATCCCATGCAGTAAGTTCACGATGATTGAAGAAAGCTGGCTGTTTTTTTAAATACCATATACAACCATGTTTTTTAAATACCTAAATACCTTGCTATTTCTCATTTAACTGCTTGGTTCTTTTTGGTGTTTTGCTTACTCAAGCGATTTTGGCGATGTGCCTGTAATGTGTTATATAATCAATAATGGCTAAGCAATTTTTCCCCTGTATACTGTCTATTGTCATATTTTAGAAATAAAAACGCAGCCACTGATTTGGTTTTGTTGTTTTATTCCAGAGATAAAGTTAACAGCTTGACGTTTTATTTCTTTTGTACATTAGGTTACTAGATTGCTGTGGATGCGGACATGAGCTGTAACGTTGTGCGGTCTGTTGGCGTCTTTGAAGGGAATTCAGTTCCAGCCTTTCTATTTTGTGTGTGCAAACTGTTTGAAATTTACAAATGCTGTTTTCCCTCGGTCCTATGTTATCATTGTAACGTAGCACAATGAGCGTCGTATATTGCAAAGCCAATATACGACTTCACTGATCAGCACATTGTTTATTATTCATATTGTGACCTATTTATTTATTTAATGTTCTTTCATGTTCATGTTATTTCATTTCAGTTCATTACTCACTCTCCCTGGGGATAAAGACAATTAAAACATGAATCACAATTAATCAACAATAATCGTCATTAGAAAATGTAATGATTGCCACATCCCTACTACCAGTTGCATGTGATCCATTCATTCAAGTAGAAAAGATACATGCCACTTATCAACCATGAGGGATGAGAGACAGAGTGACATTGAGAGAAGTTGATGGACATAACAGATACAGTGGCAGACGACCAGACAGGCAGAGACATAGTGACATCAAAGAAATTGCTGAAGAGATATGACATTCAAACTCACTAAGCAACCCTGTTTGCAGAGAAGTCATAGTAGTCATAGAACTAGTGTAATTAATCAGTGACACATGAGCTGAAGTATTTTGCCATGAAAAGTATGGTATATAGATTCATAGAACATGCATATAGTGTATGAATAAGGTCTGTAACTATTAACAAAGTACCAATTCAAAACCCTTTCATATGATAGATTATTTTCTCTAAAAATGAGAAGACAAAACATTTTGTTATTCTGCTGTAGCCACCATTTCAGTTACACTTTGAAGTCATCACACAATGTGGTTCTGTCAAATATTACGTTTTTTCCATAACAACTCCCTGCCTTATTTGCATGCACCTTTGTGCACCCTATTCCCTGCTGCAGTGTTAATGCATTTCCATGTGCTGGCTAGGAGCTGTGGTAGTGTTTTGATGTGTCACAACGAATCCTTTGGCTCATTAAGATGAGGATAACCTTATGGTTATTATCCCTCTTATCTCCTGTTTAATTGATGCTTTGAAGTAGCACATGAAAGTACTTCTGTGCTGTGTTGTGCTGTGTGTGTGTGTGTGTGTGTGTGTGTGTGTGTGTGTGTGTGTGTGTGTGTGTGTGTGTGTGTGTGTGTGTGTTCCATGGTTCCTTAATTCATTCTCTGCTCGGCTGCACTTTTAGCAACCCTCAATCTTCACTGCAGACAAAACAGTGATTACAGCTATGGGTCTGCAGCCCCAGAGCTTCTCTATGACAGGCCACGCTGCTGATCTACTGCCAAATCAGAGGAGTGTATGTGTCTGTGTTTGCTTTTGTGTGTCTGTTTTTGTGCGTGTGAGACCTAGAGAGGAACTGAGAGACAAGCGTGAGACACAGACAAAGACACAGACAAAAACACTGTAATCTCTACAGTGTTTGAAATCTCATAGGTACGTAAATATATGTCCATCAGACTGACCAATTTTCCGTCTGTCTGATCCTCTGTTTGTATTATGGCTAGTTTTACTTTAATGGGACACAACTCATTGCTCATTACATTACTTTGTGAAGCTATACAATTATAATATCTCTACCCCAGCTTTGGCACCCTGAGGTGGCAAAACTGAGCCTGGGTGAGAAAAATGCACATTATGTCACCATGAAGCACCAAATTGATTCTTGCTCAGCTGATGACATGTCACTGTATACATTGAGAATTAGCTATCTCTAGCCTCGCTACTGCCTTTTGTGATGGTAGAACAGAAAGCGTACCACATACAAAACTTGCAGCACCTAGTTGTCGTGGCTTTGGAACACTTTCATCAGATGGGCATGATAACCCAGAACTGTCTGTGTTCACTAGAGTAGTGAACACCAACATCATCATCATCATCACTGCATCCAAGGGTAGTCTCCCAGATTGGATGAAAGTCTAGGAAGGAAGATGTCAATGTAATGCCTCCAAAGAAAATGTTCAATGTCCACTCTTCTCTCTGTGAGCTGAAACTGTGCCAATGCATCAATTAGACCTGTAGCAGTTCATGAGACAGTGTGCAGTGTCAAAAGAAAATGTCAGTGGCCCTTGTGATTCCCTGCTGGCCCAAGAAAACTTAATTTCAGAGATGATGCCTTTGTTGCACCAAGTGTCATGGGCACTACTATGGCACAAAGATCTGTTGACACAGGTTACAGGGGGATATTGGTTTCTTAAGCCAGAGCATTGGAACCCGTGGACTTGGTCCCTGGGGGAAACAATTTGTTGGGGAAAATGGTGCACACCCTCGTCATTTAGAGTGTGCAAGGTGCATATTGCCTTGGAGACCAAAAAAACAAATGCTCTCTTCCTGGGATCTACCCATGCATTTGCACCTGGATTTTATGCATTTTTGCGCTATCTGATTACAATTATGATCACCTAGGATGCATGTTAATGCAAGGGGCTTTTGTAAAAGACTGCTATTGATTTGTCTTCAGCCAGTGTGACGAGAATGGATGATTACTAGCATAATGGCGAACTGGGGTTAGATGGGAAAGGTTTGATTGACAAGACAGGTAATGTGACATAATATTGTCACAGAGAGAGCAGGTCTGTATCATTAGACAAAACTGAAAATCACAGATGGGGACAACAGTTTTCTTTGCTTATGCAACTTGGACACATTGTCGTATTGCATCGTCATCTGTCCAGAAGGCACAGTGTGAGACAGAGGTTCAATGAACAAGACTATAGTCAACTGCATGAAATGCAGCTGAATTGTGTGTGAGATTGGCCTGCAAAAAACTGTGATGCATTTGTATTTGTACGGATCAGAGGAAAATGGCAAGAGAGGAGACGGTGGGTAAAAGTGCATTCAAAGCATTACATTAAGGATTTTGGTGGACTGAGTTCATCATAATTGTTTTTTTCTTTTTTACATTTATTTAGTAAGCGATGATCATCCATATCTCCCTTTTTTGTTATTCTGACATCTTGTCATTGTCTGGTCATTGTCATTCTGACATTGTGATAAGCCGTCAATGCTGTGGTGTTTTTGCACTGTTTGCAATCAAACAGTGTTGCCAGTACTGTGATGTATTTTTCCTTGGATTTTTTTCTTGATGCAGTTTGAATTTCTGTAGGTGCCAGTTCTTTTTACTCCGAGCAAACAGCTGTTGCTGCTGCTGGAAACGTAAAATGCGTCACTTCCTCTGTGCCAGAGGATTTTCTCTGGGAAAGACCTAGCTGGCACCGGGTGGTTAGAACAGCAAATGTAAAAATTGCTTTCATGAACTGGGTATAGGGTAAAACTGCAATAGAAGGTAGTAAAACAGACATTCATTTATTTGAAAATGTCACAAATTGTTACTTTGATCTTAATCATACTGGTCAATGCCTATTTGTGTTTTTCCCTCTTTTGGGGTTGTGGCACCCCGGGGGAATGAAGGTAGGATTCACAATAGAAAAAGAGACGATGGCCTGTAGTTATCAAATGTCTCAAAACTACTCCTAGGAATCACGTTAAAAGTGTGACTGTGACCAAATTTACTCACCGCTCAGAGTAGGACCTAAGAGGTAGTTATCAAGCGTCGTTCACCTAATTTCACCATCTGTCACCTCTCAGCAATGAGTAGGAGTAAGTCTTATGAATTTTTCTCAGCATGCTTTTACAACACAAGAAGAGCTGTGAAGTGAATGTGTAATGACGTTTTGTAGTTTGTTTTGGGGGGGAAATAGGCCACACTGAGTTGACTGCACATTTCCAAAAACAAGGCATAATTTTTTCCCAATTATTATTTGCTGCATTTCATCCAGTCAGTGAAGGTCAACTTGCTTTACATTAAAAAAGAAAAACAATGTGCTTTACATTTAAAAGGAAAACAGAGGAAAGGACAAAACAACAAAGTGCAAGTAAATGAGACAAAATAAGTAGAAGAGAGGGTGAGATAAACACAAACTCTGGAGTCATGTGTAGATCCTGGCCAGTTGGCAACAACATCAAGAATCATATAATCAGCATCAAAAATCACTTGGGTGCTATGGTAACACTTATGATGACATCAACAACTCCTGGAAAACCGGTGAGCTGCATGAAAGCGACTTGTTTCCTAAAAATATGGTGTTGATTGGTAGGAAAATCAATAAGCCCGATGATGATGTGAGGTGTATCTGTGTATGATATGAGGTGCCGTAAGTGCTCACAGGGTTAGACGGATTGCTCTGCTGATAGTAGGCAGTGATGGAACCAAATCATTGCTGTTGCACTGTTGTTTTATTTCCTATGGCCAAGAATTGTAAAGCGCCGATTATTCTCTGCTGAGAGAGAATAAAATCTTTCCGTAGATGGGGAGATAGCATCAAAGTCCAATACCATACCTGTCTAACTGGTATATTTTAATTAAATTGACATTATTGAGTGTTTCCAAAACATCCCTCTTCTCCCTAAATGTGTGTGCTTGACGTCGTCTAAATCCAGCAATCTTCCACTAACTACTAACAGGATATGGCACCTCTCAAGCTCTCCTAATTAAATCCTGAGATATGGCAACCTGATCTCACGACTTGTTAACAGCAAATTACGTGTTGGTGGAACGTAAAATGTTAAATTTATGTTGTCCCAGCATGAAACGGTTACATGAAGGAAACACGAGTATTAACAGGAAGAAGTGTCACATTGAAGTAGCATGGTGGATGGGCATATGCGTTTGCCTTCAATGCCGTTGACCGGGGTTCACATTTTAGTCACATTTTAATTTTTAACGAATGCTTTTCTTATTTAACCATGACCAAGCCATTTCCCTAACCTTAACCAAATTGTTTTACTGGCCTAACCCTAATCCTAACCCAAACCTTAACCAAGTTGTTTTAGTTGCCTAAACTTAACCAAAGTTGTTTTACTTGCCCAAACTTAACCATTAACCAACCTTTGGGATGTAGTTCAATTTGTGACGGAGGAACATATTTAAATTTGTGCTGAAGGAACATATTTAAATTCGTGGCAGAGGACGGTATTTCAATGCGTTGTAGGGGAATGTAATTCAGTTTGTGGTGGAGATACATTATTTTCCCATAATACGTGTCCACAGCACGTAAATCGCCGTTTTAAAGTTTGTGTTCATTTCACGTATTTGTATGAGATCATGTTGGATATGAGTACTTCTATGTCATAGGGATGTTGAAAACATGCTCTTACTCCTATGTGTAAAATTAGGACCAAATTTACCTCATTTTCACGCAGTTCGCGAAAAATGTCCTACTTTGAGACGATAACTATGGCCCAACATGCAGTGCTGCAAGGAATAACCAAAGTACTTTTTATTAAAGGTTGTGGGAAGTGGTTGAGAGGAGTAAAGAAACTCTGTAATACGTAGCATCATACGTCATGTGAGTGGCCACTTGCAGAGCAGGGGGCAGCATCCAAGGGGAGCAGAATATTTGAAACACAACGCACTTAAGCAGGACTATTAATATAATATAATGTAATATTAATAAACAATAATGCATGAGTAATAAAATGTTGCAGATGAGATTAATTTAATAAACAAGTCTAACTCCTCAAAATGTTTGTTTACTTACACTTATGTATCACTTGCTCTGTTATGGTGGATTGTGCACAGGAAATGACAAATAATTGCAATGCGTTCTGGGCAAGATGCGCTCCTGAAGTCTACATCGTTGTTGACTCACTCCCACGGCCCTCGAAGGGTCGATGCTACAGGTGCTCACCAGAACTGTCCCTCTTGCCCCCATGCAACAGTAGCAAAATAAGGCTGATAATACCCAACTAGCCCCAGGAAAGCTTTTACAGCTTTTTTTGGTTTTGGCCATGGCCTCCACTTTCCGTATCTGCGGTGTGACAGTACACCTGACAATAGTGAAACCAAGATATTCAGTCTCCTCTAGGCCCAGCTGACATTTCTGGGGGTTTGCCGTTAGGCCTGCCTTGTGTAAGGCCCTCAGGATGGTGGTTAGGTTGGTAAGGTGTGTGGACCAGTCAGGGCTCTAGATTACAATATCATCCAGATAGGCAGCAGCGTAATCACAGTGGGGCCGGAGTATCTTGTTCATCATGCTGGAATGGGGAGCCATACAGTCCAAACGGTAATACCAGGTAGTGGTATAGGCCATCAGGCGTCACAAAGGCTGTTTTCTCCTTGGATTCGTCCATCAGAGGTACATGTCAGTAGCCTTTAGTCAGGCCTAAGGTGGAGACAAAATAGGCAGGGTCTAGGCACTCAATTAGTTCATCTATGGGATAGGCATTCAACTTGCGAAATTCCATTAAGCTTGCGAAAGTCATTACAGAATCTGTTTGCTCTATCAGGCTTTGGTAGTAGAAAAATAGGGCTTGACTGAGCACTGTGAGACTCTTCATTGATTCTTAATTCTAATATCCCCCTTACCTTTTCCCTGATGGCTTCACACTTTGCTTGTAGGATTCAATATGGATGTACTCTCACCCCTTTCTCCAGCTCAGTGATGATGTAGTGTTTGATGACAGAGGCGTGCCCTGGGAGTTCTAAGACATCCTGGAGGACATGTGACTTCGGCAGGTAGAGAGAGCACCACATTACCATTAGGAGGATAGCACTTCTTCAGGAGATTAATGTGATAGATCTAGGTGGGTTTCCGTCTGTCTGGTTGCCTCACCTAACTCCCCTCACTTATCTATTCCACCTCATGTGGGCCTGCCATCTGGCCAGAAACTTTCACTCGGAGTTGGGCAGAAGAACCAGGACCAACTCTCCTGGAAGGAATTCTCTGATTTGGGCCCGTGATTGTAGACTCAGGCCTGGTGCATGTGATCACTGCTACCTTCAAGCAACTAGAGCTCTTTCTATTGCAAAATAGCTTTCACAATGGTAGGAATACCATTGTCAGCCCCTCATCCAGATATTGTTTAGATGCCTCCCCTGAAAGTGTGAGGAATTCCTGGAAATTTTCTCCCAAAAAGTGGAAGACATAAGGTTGCACATTCAACCCCCCATTCGGGAACTGTCCATTACCACTTATAATTCTGCAGCATTGAGCCATTTTGAAGTGATTTCTTTAATACTGTTGAAGGAGGCTATCTCTCACATGAAGACTTCCACTTACCCTCTTGATATCATTCTCACTAAACTCCTTAAAGACGTTTTTAATATTGTGGGCCTTAGCATATTATCTTTGGTCAACAGCTGTCTGACCTCTGGAATTTTCCTGTCCAATTTTAAGCATGCAGTGGTGCAACCCATACTTATGAAAACCCAACTTTGACCCCACAATTTTAAATATCTACTGTATAGGACTCCAAATTTCCTTTTTATTCTTCTGTTGAGAAAGTTATCTTCTCTCAACTAATGTTTTTTTGTTGTTGTTTTATGCTTTAGAACATACTAGAAAAATTCCAGTCTGGTCATAGACCACTGCATAGCACTGACACTGCTCTCCTGAATGTCACAAATGACCTTCTATTAACAACTGATTCAGGAAAAATATTTAGGTCAGTACAATTTACAATGTACAATTTATGTCCTTTTAGATCTGAGTGCAGCATTTGATACAATGGATCATGTAACTTGTGCTTAAACACCTCAAACAATGGGGTTGCATTTCAGACACAGCACTGGTTCAGCTCTTACGTCTCTAAAAGAACATTCTTTGTTTCAGTAGGTAATACATCATCCTCCTAATATTTAACTGGGTCCCACAGGCCTCTATTTTATCCCCCATTTTATTTTCCATATACATACTGCCTCTTGATCATATTATCCACACATATTATGTGTCGTTCCACTGTTGGCAACACCCAGCTATACCTTTCAACCCCAGTGACCCCAATTGTCTTGACAGTCTAAATGATTGCTTCTCAGAAATTAAATGCTGGATGTCCAAGAACTCAGTGATAACAAATCCGAAATTATTTTCAGCCCAGCTGAATCTTTGAGTGTAATCTGCAGTCAGCTATTCTGGCACCATATCTGGCAACCAATAGCCAAGTCAACTAGCGAATTTCATCTCAAATGTGAAACCTTTAGCTAGGAATCTAGGGGTGTTCTTTGATTTCAATTTAACCTTTGACAAGCAGGTTAAAAGTCAAAAGTTGAAGTAGCTTAGCCAGAATGCTGCCACAAGGGTTCTGTCTGGTGCAAAATGTAGAGATCATATCGCCCTAATTTTAGCCTCCCGGCAGTGCTTGCCTGTTCAGTGGTTGCCTGTTCAATATAACTGATTTCTTTTAGGGCACGGCATGGTTTAGCCACTACTGCTTTTAACTCCCTGCAAACCAGAATGTACCCTGAGGTCCTCAGGCAGAGCCCTCCTGCCTGTTTTTACGCTGTAGACTGAAGACCAAAAGGGACTGAGGAGCCCGAAGAGCTTCGGCTATAGTTAAATAAGTTCTGTCTTTTAAATCTCTTCTTAAAACCCTTTTTTATAAACTTTCTCCAACAATTTTTAGATTCTTAATTCTTTGTCTTATTACTGACTTATTTATTCTAAGTTTTATGTAATCTAAGTTTATTTATGAATTAATTAATGTATTATTATTATTTTTATTATATAGTATCTCTTATGTTTGACCAAGTACATATAGCATTTAAGTAATTGTTCACATGACACATCATACTATAGTTAAGAACTATACACTGGGCCTTGCTTGAAATCAATAATGAACTATGGCAGCATAATCTGTTTGACTCTGCCCGGTCAGTAGCAAGGAAATAATATTTTTTCTGTCTATAACAATCTGAGGTGTCTCTGGCACACAGATGGCTGAAGTAAGTAGAGAAAACCGCAGGGGATGTATACAAATGACCCAAAATGACCATTTTGGAACTTCACATGACAGGTGGTAAAAGGTGTGAAACCCACAGATAGCAGGTTGCCAAGGGCCACTGCATTTGAGTTCACCTCAATAGCTATCTGTCACACCTTTTGATGAATCACATATCCAAAATCCCTAAGTGCTCTCCTTCCCCTTTATCATTTGCAGATTAGCTCCAAAATGATGGGTGTGCTCTTGATGCAGAAGAGAGAAAAATGGAGAGATACAGGAGTTGTACTGCAAAACCACTCAAGTACAAGAGCCAAGTGTTGCCTATTAAGTTTCCCACCCTCTCCAGTCTTTTGCTCTCCATCTATAACAAATATATACGAGGACATGAATTTGGGTTGTAAAATGTGTCAGTGGATGCATATATTGTGATGCCCTCTGCAATATTTTTTTGATATAGCTAGGTTGTTTGCGTATATGGGGTTATTGTGTGTGTGTGTGTGTGTGTGTGTGTGTGTGTGTGTGTGTGTGTGTGTGTGTGTGTGTGTGTGTGTATGTGCATGCACAGCTTATTAAAATATACTGTATAGCTGTATAGTAAAACAATAGTGGGCTGTTTTTTTTTGGATGAGCAAAGAGAGCAATGGGAGATAAGGGAGGGAAAGAGACAGACAGAGACATAGACAGAGACAGAGTACTGTGACATACCTGTGGACATACATTAGATCCAGTTTCCTATTAGACAACCAGACAGGCAAACTGTGACAGACAGAATTGAAACCAGAAAGTAAATCACCCATTCTTTCTCAGATTTCCTGGTTTACAATGTTAAATCCCTGTGCTTGGTGCAGCAAGGCTGGACGGTATGCCTAAGGCTTTTCTGCCTGATCCGGGCCCAGTCAAACTGCTGCCTAGCAGACTCTTGATGTATTCTTTGGTGGACTGCCCAAGGCGTGGTGTGAGAGTGCCATCAATTCATGCCCACACCATCCTCATACCAGCTTTTCACCACTCTCTCACAGCTCTCTTACTTAAGGGGGTAGTTTAGTCTTAAAGCCTTACTAATCATTCATGAACATGAAGATATCTCAGTCCATCCACAAAGAACTTTACTTTGGTGGTTTGTTTACTGAGATATTTGAAGCAAAATTAGTTAGCATTTGTTAGCAATGTTAATAAAAGTAAAAAAAATAAAAAATACTTCAATGAAAAATCACATGCAGCCCCCACATGTAGTATAATCAGTCTCTTGCCTAGATCCTGTAATGGCACTGAAACAATGAGGAATCATGGGACATTATGACTCGAATGGTGTCAACAAACATGTACCTTAATGCAGCATATTAATTCCAATCAACACACTCTTTATCAGTACCTGTCCATCAATGTGATCTGCTTGGACTAGTGGTATATGCATGACGGCATTATTGTACCAAAACACCTGACAATTTGAATGTTGAAATGTACACATAAAATATTCACACAATCGTGTTTTCGATTTCAAATCACAGAAAAGATTTGAATGGATGTCAGAGAAGCTGCAAACTTGCAGGTCTACAACTCACTTTTTCACCAAATGTTCCAAAACAATTGCCGCAAAAGTGAGAGCGCAATTCGCCATTTGTAACGTACAACACGGCATCTGAAGGTTGCAACAGCAGATTCGAGACATTGTCATCACCGAGTTGTACTTGTACTAGAAAAATATATTAAAAAAAATAAATCTGAGCAAATATATTACATCTGAAGTTGCCATCTGACAAAAAAAGAGAGAGAACAAGGAAAGAGATGAATATGCCGCCCCATCAGAATGCAATGAACAGCCTTACACCCAGCCTTACCTTAGTCCCAATAGTTTCATTGGCTTCATCTGTGTTTCATTCAACATGAATGTAGACGCCGGTTTGTACTGGGTTTGAGTAGGAAATATTTAGCTTGCTGGTGTCAGAGATAGTGACTGCTGAATGCAGCTGTGCCCTAATGTGATTAGCATTTGCTGAGCCATGTAGAGACTGGTGTTGCTGTCAGCTGAATTTGCTCACAATGACACACACAGGCACACATATATGAGCATATGAGGCACATATACTGTATATGTGTAAATGAGCATGCACACACATGCACACATATATGAACTAGGGCTGAACAATTAATCGAAATTTTATCAAAATCGCAATATGGCCTACTGCAATTTTACAATCGCAGGAGGCGCAATATTTGTTAAAGACGAAATGTGTGTCAAAATACCATTTTAAATTAAATATTGTCGTGCTGCAGAGATGTCCTGGCCTACACATCATATTCTACAGACTTAAGAAAATATCTTTGTTTGCTACAGATCCCCGCAAAAATCACACCATAATCATTTTAATATGTTTTTCAATGAAAATGAGAATAATGATGTAAAAATGATCATTCCCTCTAATATCGCAAATCATATCACAATTGCAATATCAGTCAAAATAATCGCAATTAGATATTTTTTCAAAATCGTTCAGCCCTAATATGAACACAGGAGCATACAAATACACAAGCTGCATGTCAACATACAGTACATATTGGCAATCACAAACACAGATACTCACACTTGCCTCTCTCTCTTACACTATTTCTCTCACATGTTTTCTCTCTGCCTGCTTCACATACGCACACACACACACACAGACACGCACCGTGACCTTTGAAAGATCTCCCCTTTCACAGTTGTCATGTCAGACTCTCTTGCATCTTGGCAGTGTTCTCCTGCCCCCTTTGCACGCTTTTATATATCCACATGTCTGTATAATTATAGCTGTGTTATTCTGGAAAAGCCACACTTAACCTTTTCACTTCTAATAGGGTGAACATGGTTTGGCAGGTATGATTGCTTCAGTAAAAAATGAACTCTGTCAAATGTGTTGAATGCAGAAAGGCACGTTAAAATGCAAACATATATGCACATGTATATCAGGAGCAGGGGCAGCAGGTTGGCATAGTCAGTAGTGAAACTGCCCTTCAACTGGGGGATCCAGGTTGAAGGACGTGTTGACAAGCATCTGCCCTGCCAAAGTGTCCCAGAGGAAGACAGTGTGTCCCTAGCAGCTCCAGGGGCGCTGCTCTGTGTCTTATCCTGCACTCTGACCTCCTTGTTGAAGGGGGCAAGCGAAAAAAAATAATTCTGTGGGGATCAGTAAAGGTATTACAATGTTATTACAATCACATAAGTAAAATAAAGAACACTCATCCATATGCCCACAGACTACATGGTCAGATACATTTTTTTTTAATAATGATTACATGAAGAACAATATTGGACTCCAGCTCTACCCTTGATGGACACTTCTCTGAGGAAAGAATTCAGTATGTTTTTTTTAGATTTTGATTTTCTTCCAGGTAGGGCTACATGATTATCACAAAAACTATAACTGCCGATTCATTTCCTTGATATTGTAATTGCGATTATAATTTTGATTAATAGAATTGCAATTAAATACCTATTTTGTGTTGCCAACTGCATATACTGTATTCTGTATACACAACCAAAACAAATCCAGAGTTTTCCCACAGGTTGAATTTGGCGGTGGTAGTTGGGGGGTGGGTTTGGGGGGTGGGGGCGGGGTTCATTTCAATAGGAATAATTACTTGTCCGTACCTACAGTGAGAGCAGAGTGTTCAGTGGAATCCATGGGCAATATGCCAGTCTCTGCACTTAACTCTCTATCTGAGTGTTGACACACCTCATTAGGCGCATTAGAGATTGATTTAGATCAATTTCTATACATTGAGCACTGAAATTACTTAATTGCACTTTTAAACATCAATAAATCAACATAAATATGTTTTCAACTTAACATTGCCCCTCTTAGCAGCATCATGAAACAAAACTCTTATTCAGCGTTACTCATTGTAATCAAGGCCTACCGCAAACAGAGGAGAAATCCACAGTTCTCATAAGATGCTCATGCAGGTTCAGCAACGGCTCGGGATTGGTCATATAATGTGAATGCCTCTGATTTGCCAGTGCACTCAACGAGCTCAACAGATATCATATGTCTGTGATTGGTTACAATCACAGACAAGAGCTCAGAATTGTCTGAATCTTCCTATAGAGTCACCTCTGATTCCACCATTAACATGTACAGGCCTACTGTGAAGCTTGATAGAGATGGAATACCTAACTTGGTTGGTTTGTTTAGGGATAGTTGGTGTGGTAGAGTTTCACCAAATGCATGTACACACAGTTAAAGAAACATGTTTCTATTGTTAACTGGTCATATCAAACCAGTTACCCAGTGTTCAAGGTGATGTAGCATTTCTCTTTCCACAGCTCTGATGTGGCAGAGCAAGGGGTCACAGCTGTTGCTATGGATGGGGCTTGGGTGTGGGTAGGTGTAGGAGAGGTCCTTTGTCTCTGTTTCACAGCAGTGGGATGGGGGTTATGGGTGTAATGTGGAGAGACAAAGGGGTGTTGAGGGGGCTGTGGAGCACTGGAGCCCCATACAGTTCTGTGTCTCTCTCTTTCTCCCTCCATAATTTCCAGGCATATATGCGGTCCATTAGGTTTGCTGGTGATAGCTATTTTTTTTTTTTTGTGTGTGTGTATGTGTGTGTGTGTGTTGGTGTGAAGAATATGATACTACTACCAGAGTATGATCTCCCCTCCCCTCCTCCTATGCAGAAAATGATTAGCTTTTACTGTTCACAATGAACTCATCTCCACCTCGCCTCCCTGCTTTCCTATAGCCCTTAATCATTCTCATTATAGACCAGATTGGAAAACAGTCTACCTTCACCTTCTCTCCCTCTGGCTAATTTTCCCTCCAACTCAGCTATGTGTGCCTTCTCTCCCTGTATAAGAGTCAATATTCGTCACTCTCTCCGTCTTGCTCTGTCTCTCTCTCATCTAAACCCTTGTAGGTCACCTCATGTCCTTCTTGCTTTCAGTATATCATTATGACATCCTCTCTTTCTCCCCCAGTCACTCCCTTTCCCTGCACATCATTTTCTAGATTCCCCTTTTCTCTTCCCCTCTTTCCCCCTCTTCTCGTTTTCATTCAACTGCTCCCTCTAAACTTTTGCTCTCTCACAGTCTACCTACACCTGTGCAAAAAAAATAAAAATAAAATGGTAAAATGTAAATTTAAATGGTAAAAAAAAATGTTTTTCATATCAATTTTCTTAATTGTGTTTACTTGGTCTGAAATGTTACGGTTATATATTACTCAAGATATTTTGCATTTAGTAGCATTATGCCTCAGCAAAAACTCAATACACAGCACAGAAAACTATCCAACCATTTCTACAACTTGCTGATACATTCCACAGTCTAGCACACTGTGCAGCATCTTTTATTTGGCTGCATCTGTAATTTATGCCCTGCATATTGATTCCACAACACAATATATGAGGTGATACTTGATTTTACAGTCTGTGAGCATATGTGTTTTTGCACAAAATAACACAATTGTCAACCTTGAGGGGGAATCTTAAAGGTGACAGCAGGTGTCTTTGCCTTAAGAACTCAATACACTTCTCTTGAGACTGTGATGTACAGATGAATAATTCATGGTGGTAAGAATACATCTAGAGCTGTGAGATTCCAAGGTGTTGATTGAATGTGAGCTGTAATTAGAACACTTAACTCATTTTATTTTTAACTGTAGATGGAGCACATTTCTTTTGGAGGGGGAAATTAATCAGTTGTCAATTTTTCTCTCTTTTGTGTTGGTTGCAGGCAGTGTTTTGGTGAGAAAGCAGATGGAGGGAAAGGAGATGGAAAGATGTGTGTGTGAAAGAGAGCGAGAGGTGTTAGAAATTCACCAACAGGATGTCAGGACTGAGAAAGTGAGATAGGCAGGCCCTAGTAATGAAAAATTTTAGTGCTGACGTGCTGGAGCTTAGCCTCAGTGTTCCGGGAGTTGTTGCTTTTATGGAGACTTGGTTTTGGACAATGGTAGTGCCCTTCAGGGAGAGAGTGGGAAGATCAAGACAGAGGGAGATGGACAGATGAGGAGAGAGAGAAAGACTCAGAGAAAGAGGATAGAAAGAGGGTAAATGGTACTTCAGTTGACCTGCTTGTTATTTGGCTGCTGTATGTGTGGGCGTGTGTGGATGCCTGAGTGTGTATTACAAAAATTGCAATGTGGTCATGATCCGAGTGTTTTTCTACCTGTGTATAGCCTGTGTAACTGATGTGTGTGTGTGTGTGTGAGTGCGCGCGCGCGTGTGCGTGCATGTGCGTGTGCATGCTAAGGTTGGGCAATTTGATGAAAACATCAGGGATCAGCGATATGCTGGATCCATCGCCGGTGGAATTAGTTATTTATTTATTTATTTTTTGCTGATTTAAATTACCTTGATATTTGGTAATTTAAAATGTAGCCTAGTGCAAGACACTCAGGGTTTCCCGCAGCGCAGCATAGATAGCTGCCTTAACAAAAGAACACTCCGCCTTGACTGTACAACCCTAAAAAAAAAACAACCTTAAAGACATAATGTCAGCATGACTTGTGTAAAACATT
Organism: Centroberyx gerrardi; assembly: GCF_048128805.1. Taxonomy (NCBI): domain Eukaryota; kingdom Metazoa; phylum Chordata; class Actinopteri; order Beryciformes; family Berycidae; genus Centroberyx; species Centroberyx gerrardi. The sequence continues at coordinate 18,691,694 of NC_135998.1, read as the reverse complement.
GATATTTTAGTTAGCAAGTAGTCTTTCAAGTAAGTCCATTAGCAACCTCAATTTATTATTTACTTCATGCCATTGCAAACCACGACTGCTCACTACACTGTCTTCCTCCTTGTATTTTCCAGTATACTTTGATGGCCAACTAAGCTGATACAAAGTGACTTATTTGACTTTATTTGTCCTTTCACATTACACAGAAATGGTAGATGTAAAACATTAAATGTGCACACTATTTATTTAGGTGTTTAGGTTAGTCAGCGACTGCAATCTTGACAACATTAGGAAATACTGACAGGGGGTCAAAAATAAAGATAAAGTTGATTTTAAATCTGGTACGTGTTCATTGTTTTCATGACTGGGAGGACATGATTCCTTGTGCATTTAGAATCTACAGTATGTCTCAATTCAAATAACCCCCCCCCCCCCCCCCCCCCCCCCCCCACACACACACACACACACACACACACACACACACCCCAGACTCATTTGGGAGTGGTACCTCAGTTTTACAGTCTCATTTGTAATGTCTCTGTACAACCCTCTAATACCAAAGGATGTTTCCATATGTCATGGTCCCTTCATCCTTCGCTACATGGTTGCTCTACACACCCATATAGTTAAATTGAATTCCCAACATGTTAAGGAAGTGATATTTTCCACTTCTCTCCACCCTTTCCTTTTTTTGCGCTCATCCCTCCTCGTTTGATCTGTCAGTCGCTAGTGGTATTTTGCCCGTCGTCTCCAAGCCTCTGGAGCTCAATTTGCTAATCAAATTGGAACATGTCCCCTGTGTGTGTGAGAGAGAGAGAGAGAGAGAGAGAGAGAGAGAGAGAGAGAGAGAGAGAGAGAGAGAGAGAGAAGAATGACAATTGTCAGGGATTGGAACCTTAACCTTCCGAGAGTTCAAAAATTGAATAAACAGATTAATACAACATTCTAAACCTGATCCTTGCAATAAAAAAAAAAATCTCCCTTAATCTCTGTGTCGTGTTATACTGCAAACTGAATAATGGAACTGGAATGTAAGAAGGCAAGTTATTTTTCCCACGGCACAAGATGTATTCATCAGGAGCCAAATTCAGGTCAGCCAGTCAATCAGTCAGTCTAACATCGCTCTCTCACTATATTGAGTGATGCTCGCTCGCGCGGTATTACATACACCTTTGCAACTACGATGGCTAATCTATGCATGACAAAAAAAAATGTATATACATATTGCCAGTATGGAATGTATTAAAGATTATATGGATTTGTTTACATTCATTATTTCACTCGTACAGGCCTAGAGTATGTTGTTAGACCCCAGTGACTATGTTGAATAAATTTATTACCTTCAAAGACGTTCAGAAATTCTTAATTTTTAACGTTTACAAGGCTACAGTGTTTACATGTGGATCTGAGTGCAGTGGCTTGGAGAGGAAGCTCCCACCCCTTCATTTGATTGACGGCCTATAAGCTGCAGGCATTTCAGGTAACCATATCAGCTGCTTCACCCATCGGCACATAATTTACTAGAATTTCCAGCTCAATACAGGATTGTAACACAAGTAACATATCTAGACGATCTAGCAAGCTCACTTACCAGTCAAGTAAGAAGAATACTGCATTGGTACAAAATGCTTTCTCTAGCTTTTCTCCACTGATCAAAAGCTTCTCCAGTATTAATGTGATGTCTCCTTTTATCCGTGCGTTTTCTCCACACTGAGTTTTTGTTTCTTTGCTTTCCCAAACTCAGCTGTGTCTCTTTCTTCTGCCAACATGGTTACTGAGCGTGCTTGAAAACCACATGACAAGTGTTTTTGTTGTTGTACGGGGATCCACTTTGCTCAGTAGTGCTACTAGTGCCTGAAAACTCTGTTGGTCATCTTTAAGTTTGTCCAATAATAAGAAAACGGCGCTCTCTCATCTTGTATTGTGTGATGCTCGCTCGCCTAGTGTTCGTACCACAATGTGTGTTTGTAACTGCAGTGGCTATTCTATGCATGACACAAACTGTTTTTGCTAGTGTATATTTTAGTTCCAACTAGATTTAACTAGCAAAGCAGTTTTGCCTAATGTGGAATTTATTAAGTTTGGGCAAAGGTAACAAAATATTTTGGCACACATGCTACTATGATACTGAAAGACAGCTAACCTACCAGAGCGTAGCTGTAAAGTAGAGTGGATCTATACTTATTGACAACACATTGGGTTAATGATGTGGTTATCCTGATTGTTCCAGGACTGGAGTAACACAGCAGCAGTTGATGCTGCACACTTAGCTAAGTGATGTGGGACAGAACAGCATCTGTACTTACCTGTGTATTTGTTTCCGTACTAATAAGCACAGAGTCCCGTTTCTCTTTTGGTTGAGGCTGTATCTTTGTGCCATATATACTTAGCCATATATAGATACTTACCTGGCAGGGGAGATACCATGATCAAGAAGGTGGTTCACCCAGGGCGAGGCTCAGCCATTGCACTCCGGTTGTGCTGACCCCTGCGAATTCCCCAAATGTGGGAATCTCGACTGCATAATTTCTGGTAGTGGGGGACTGCGTTCGCGCTCTCCCCTTTTTACTGCATTTCGTTGTACTCTGTGCAATGACAATAAAGTTGAATCTAATCTAATCTAATCTAATATGTCAATCCTGCACATTTTGCGCCAAATCGTACATCGGGACAAATAGAATAAACACATAGAGAGCAACACATAGAATTAACCAATTTACACCATGATGGTCTCATTTTTCTACAGCCATTATACTATGGTATCAGAATTAATTCAAGAATGATATATTGAGGTAAATATTCTATATGTAGGGGCTTTAAATAAGATAACTAGGTCCTAATGTGGTCCTCTGTTTACTATATAACCTAAGTCACACCTTAAAGAGATGACGTCCTGCTAATAATACCCATCTAATTTCCTCATGGTTTTATGTATGTTTAGCTTGTATAATCCCCAAGATCACAGTGATTAGACTTCTTAATCTTCCAGAGTGGAAAGGGGGAAAAGGACGGATAGAAAATCAATATCTTTTTTTTGGGGTAGCTACAGAGTATCTGAGAAGAAATCTGTCACATGTTGACAGCAATCACAATAAAGATGCATGGGAACAGAAAATATGTAATAGGGCTGGTGGTGGTGTGTCAATATCCTGTCCCCATGCAACATATGATCTGTAAGACAATAATGACTCGTAAACATTTACCCCTCTGACAGGCAAAAGTCCGACCCCCATAGGGATGATTATAGATCATGGCTACACATTGGGACACTGCCAATTAACAGCCTAAAGCTCTTATTAATTGTGCCTCTCATAGTACGTGACTGAAAATGCAATGCAAGTGGGAGGCAGGAGATGCTTAGGGGTAAAAGAACATCTTTGTCTCTAACTTACTCGAGCCACACAAGGCAATGGATTTCCTTATACACAAAGGAAAAGAGATTCAGGGGAAGGAAAGGTAAGAAAAATAATGTCTTTTTCATTTTTTCCAGGAAGGTTTCTGTCTGTCCAGCCAATGTTACAACTAGATATTTGATTGAGACACTAAATCTGACCAGGAATTTCAGGAGAGTAGAAAGGAGAGTAACAACTTGTATGGCAACTTGGAGGTTCAAGTTATATTACAGTTTTTCACAATCGCTTAAACACTAAAAACAGTTGTATAAACAAAACATCCCAAACCATTACATTAGCTACCAAAAGACAGACTCAACACAACCATAAGCGCTATTCAACTGTTTTCACACAAACTGCAGATTTATTGTTAAACCTTTTTTGCAAAAGCGCACACACACAAGTCTCTCCGAAAAGCAGTTAACTTTATGTTTTCATATGTAATGCAATGTTTTCCACATACAATATATTTGAACTTCAGGATACATAAAAAGGGACGCAGTTTGGTTTATATGTTTTAGACGGATGTCAGCAATTCATTTCTTCAGTCTTGTCACTGTAACAAAAGTCCGCTGTTTCATTCTCTGCGTTTACCAAGAAGGGGGGAAATGAAAAATCGAGAAAAAATTACAAAATGATTGACAGCTGATTCTGGCTGATGATTGGCCAAATTAATATTTGGTTTATTGGTTGGTTATTGCAGGCCTTTGTCAAATTAAAAAATGATTGACAGTTACCCCACCCATTCAAACTCTCCGGTCTGCAGAGATACCTTACTCATGTTTTTTTTATTTTATTTATTTTGATTTTATCCTTCCGACCCATACAGAGCAATGGCCCATCGGGAAAACTCCCAGTTCTCCCGATGGCCACTCCCCCCTGTCTTTGGACCTATGGATAATGGGGTGGGTAGTGTGAAAGATAAGTAAAAAGAGAAGACAAAAGAAGAGAAAAAAAGAAAAGATAAGAAACCTTGACCTCTATTTTGCCTCCCAAAAGTTCAGAGTGAGTTAGATTTTTTGCAACTGAGGGCAAAGTTAGACTTTCAGCCTGGGTAAAGTGTTTAGCTTGGAATTGGTCCTTGGGCCCCTAATGCCCCATTTCCATCAAGACCATTGGACTGATGGCTGGCTAACCAGAATATAGACAGGATATAAGCACTCTGTCAAGAAGACAGAAGAAGAAAGGAGATAAGCTCTGTCAGCCTGTTACTGAAGAGGCCTCTCATCCACCTGAATTGCTTGTTTTCCCCAAGTCCCTCTTTGCTCTGAAACTCCCATCTTTCTTAAAAAAATTGGAGCCTAGTTTATTGCCAGTGATAGAGAAGTATTCTCTCTCTCTCCTTCACTAGACCACAGCCATCATTTCTTGGCAAATGCCAAGCAATGCCAGATGAAATACCCTCTTTTATTGACTTCATGAATATTGTAAGCCATAACTCATGAAAATTTGTCTGGGCCATAAAGATTTGACTCATGGTTAAAAGTTCTATCAGTACTGAGAAAAAAAAGTGCGCGCTGAAAGTTTTAGTCATTCTTTTGGTCTGGTGCACTTAAACGGGTTGGGAGTCTGGCTGTATTTGGAGAGTGAAGCTGAGGCAATGTGGTGTAAAATTGGTTATGAATTTATGCATCATGTTAGAACATGCCCAGAGAGGCAGCGGATGGAGACGGACACAGAGACTGAGCAAGAGAGAGAGAGGAGCAGAGAGACAAAGGGATAGATAAAAAAATAATATATATATATATATATATATATATTCATTTTGAGCACCAGGGACAGTTCAACAGATCAGCCTGAAAAAGGTTGAAAATATACAAAATGTATACTTTTATAATAAATATATAGTAATATCATTTTATAATTTATGCTTTTTGCATCTCGTGTAGAACATGTTTTATTTAATGAAATACAGCGGCATGTTATTTTTTGTTTATCATCATATCACACCATTGCCAAACCGCTGTCTTCATCTCTACATTTCCTCAAGCTTTTGATGCATGCTCTGTCAACTTTTCAACCTGCTTAGTAGGCTGCCTTTCAAGTGCAAATGCTTCATAAAACACCTTGAAGTGTGTGCCTTGCACAGCCACACAATCAGGCAAACAATCTCCTACCAAAATCTACTAAATTGAAAACTCTCTGCCTGTCAGGTATTTCACAGATTGAGACATCTATGGAGCTCAATCAGCTTCTGTCCCCTATGATAATTTTGTTTTCGTTTTGTTTTGTTTTGAGTTAACTTACTGATTTAATACACTGAATACCTTTCTTGAAGCTCCTTCCACCAAATGCATCACTCAAAAAAGACAGGCCGACATTTTCTGGTAATTATATTTATTCCTTTTTTATGTAATTTCCTCAGGGTCTCTTATCATTTAGGGGCGATCGTGTTTGTAGTCCTTGAGATAGATAGAGAGAGTAGAAAGATTTGAGGTGAACGCTTCAGTTTTGATCTAAAAAGCTCCAGCTGAGTGCATGTCAATTTGAATGAGGCTTGAAATAAACACACACACAAGAAAACTCTCAATATGTTTCATGCTGTTTTACATTTGGTTGGGACCTTGAGAGGCTCTGAGAGGAAAAATAAAGATTATGTGACAAAAAAGCCACGTGTTTGTTAGTATGCACAGTAATAAAAAAATATCTTTGTTTAAGGTCAATAGCTTGTGAATAAAACCAGATTGCTGGGCAGTTCTGGGCTGGCCTGTTTCCTTATGCAATATAAAGTGATCTGAAATTATGTGTTTCAATGTGCTGAATGATTTGGCACAACAGTATAAAGGTTACCATGGTGACTGTTAATATGCGAGCTGATAAAGATGCGGCTTTGGGGTTGAACGTTATTATATCCCTGGACCAAATGTGTTTTAGGATTCCAACAGAAATATCTAATTGGAATATATTGTGTTTTGGAACCAATGTTCTAGGATTTCTAGAGGCCTGTTGGACACTCAGTGGGATTGTTTGAGTCTTAGAGCCCAGAACAGTAGGATTTTGGGGTCCCATTAGATTTAGATAAAAATCCTGATAATACTTTTGGATTTGATCACAGACTGGGATCAAAATCGAAGATAAAGTACTCCATTTCTTAGGAATTTGGATGGGACACAGGCTGAGAACCATACAGACCTTATACAATTATATTTAAAGGTGGTCTGTTTAGGATTTTTCTCATTGTCAAAAGAATTACAGTAAATAAATTGCATTTTCCCCTAGATTTAAAGTACAACATCAATGGTTAATTATCAACAATGTATATACAGATATCAGCCAGGATATTGCAGATGCTTGTCCATACAGTAAATAAACTGGTGAAAAACCCATGGTGATTATTAAAATTGGATTTAATTGAACTGAATGGGACTGAAGTTTATTTAATTCGGACTGAATGGAATTGAATTGATGTTGACATGGCTGCAGTTGTATTTTGACATTTCTTTGAATCCAGACAGGCCTTCAGTTTATTCTCCCTTCCTAAAATTTGAGTCTGTCATCCTGCTCAGGTTCACTTTGCTGCAGAAATAGACAATTCATATCTTGTTCCTGCCTGTCAAAATATCATGTTACCCCTTTGCCCTTCTGCCGCACCATGATCACAATGGCCATGACTACCCTGAAGAGCCTTTCTTGATTTACTTTCACACAGGCCTTGCCCTTTCTTAGAAAATAAATGTCAAGAGCTTTCTCTACCCTCCATTCTATCCTATTTATAGTTTCTAAGGACTCATTACTTTAAAGGACTAGCATTTGTACAGTTTAAAGCAATATTCCACTTAGTTTTAACATGGGGGTTATTCAGCACTTGACCACGACGAAAAAAAACATACTATAAACTAATCACCGAGATCGGATGCAGCTGGACGAGTTTGTAGCGTTCAGCTTTTTACTTCACATTCATTTGAATGAGGCCACGAAAATAGCCTGAAAACTGTCATTTAACATGTTTGTGAACAGATTCAACAACAGATCCCACTACTGTGATTTTCAATTGACTGTTGGTCCAGTGTTTTAGATTTTTATTGATCGAAGAGAACATAGTGGAGGGATACCATTTAGGAGAGATAGTTCCTGTTTGGGAGACTGGATCTACTTTTATTATTAAATGCTCATTTTAGTGTAAACCCAGGACTGCTTTATTATCTTAAAAGTGGGATCTGTTGTTGAATCTGTTCACAAACGTGTTAAATGTCAGTTTTCAGGCTATTTTCATGGCCTTATTCAAATGAATGGGAAATAAAAATCCAAACGCTACAAACTCGTCCAGCTGCATCGTTGGTGAGTAGTAGTCGATCTTGGTGAGTAGTTTATATTCTGGTTTTCATGGCGGTCAAGTGCCAAATAACCCCCATGTTAAAACTAAGTGGGATATTGCTTTAACACAGTCTACCATCTTGATTCTCCAGCGTCGCTGTAACCTGACATACTATTTCCACTTCATTCATTCTCCTTATATTTCTTTCTACCTTTTTCTTTCCGTCTCCTTTCTGCCAGCATCTGGGGATGTGTTTGGTCGTCAAGGGGATTCAGGGTCAGAGCCTGAAGATGACAACCAAATGAAGTTTTACACAGACCAGCACAGGGGCCGCAGGCGCAGCAAAGGTGAGAGGAAATGGAGATGCGTTTGGGTACTTTGGGTACTTGTGTGTGTGTGTGTGTGTGTGTGTGTGTGAGAGAGTGTGTGTGTATTAGCATTGTAGATGTATTATAGTGTAAATATATAAACTTAGAAAAGTCACAAGAGAGGTCCCTCTTATCAATTGCATGCTGCTGATAAGGCAATAAATTACGAACGGACTGACATACAATAAGGCAATAAAAAAAATATATATTAAATTCAATCCAAAATTCTCTGTTGAACTTTGGCCAAATTTTGCCTGGAGCAACCAAATCTAAGGCAACAATGAGAAGCCCACAGTCACTGGAGACCCGTTCACAGGCGGCTGAACCTCGAGTGCACTGTAAAGAAAACCAAAAACTAAGTAAGGAAGAAGGAAAAAACACTGAACAGACACTTTTGTGAAAATGGCTTATGGCTCAATTAACTACTTTGACACCAGGGGTATATTAAAAATTGCCAAGTGACTATGAGGAGAGTTTGGGACAGGAACCTACAGTAGCTGAGTGAAATGAGACTAGGTATTTCTTGATTTGTCAGCGTAGCTGGAAGCAGAAAGGAGTCATGCATATTCCCGGTGTGGTTTTAAGTGCTGTTCCATGGCACAGCTCAATGACACTCAAAAGTAGATATATGAGCTGATGTAAATGGAGGCTGGGTGATAAGCAAAGCTGTGTCAAATAATAACTATAATGGGAAGCATGATTTTGCCCCCGCACCCCCGACATGTGATATGTGATGGTGAACTATATATGGTGTGCGTGACTGAGAGAGAGAGGGGGGGGGGGGGGGAGGGAGAGAGAGGGAGGGAGAGAGAGAGGAGGTGATTGTGTGAATACGTGCATGAGAGAGGTCTGTAGGTCTGTTTATGTTAATTTGTGTGTCCATACAATAGGATGGGAAAGAATGGGAACACGTACATAAATTGACATACATCACATGTAGAATACATATGGTGGGTTTATGTCACCATTTTGATTTTCTATCCATTTGTCTCTGTGTGTGTGTGAATGAGAGAGAGAGAGAGAGAGAGAGAGAGAGAGAGAGAGAGAGAGAGAGATGACAGTGTACTAGTGCCTTTGGCTATGCTGAACTTCTCTCGGTAAAATGACACAGTAAGCATTCATTAGCTGCACACTGGGCACACAAATGCAAAAGACATTAGCATAGCATGAGCATGAACTGTGTCAAGGTTACGGCCTGCTACTTAGATGGACAGAGGGAAATTGAAAAAACAAAAGAGCCAGGGAGAAAGAGGAAGAGATTTGGCCTGTTTGCTCGCACAATTTTAATATTGCAGATTATGCAGTTTTTGCTTTTTTAATATATGCTTGTTTTGTGTATAAGCTTCTGTTTGTGTGGCCGCTGTTTGCTTTACTTTCACTTCTGTATTTGTCTCAGGGTCTGTCGTCGGTGAGTGTTTGGTTTGCGTCTATAAGTGTGTGCCATCATGGGTGTGCATTCTTTAGTCTACTCAGTGGGCTTTTACGGTAATTGAAGGCCCCTTCACAAGCCCAGCGACACCACTCACACCCCAATGGGATTAGCTCTGGCACTGTTGCCATAGACGTTGTTTCTGTCCATTCACAATAACAGGCTTGTTGGATATAGACAGGTGATTCAGTATGGGTGGATTCAGTGTCCCTGCTCTGTCTCTCTGATTCTGCCCTTGGCTACTTTCTTCCTGTATCTCTATTTCTGTCAGGATTTGACTGGTCTCTCATGTCACTAGCTCTTTGGCTGCATTTTAACTGTCCAATTTGAGGGTTCAGGCTTAGGAAATGTATTCATGTTGAAATTGCAGTAAAATTGAACAGTGTACTGTGTTTCTTGTACATCCTGTTTCCCTTTGTATTTTTATATATTTCTGCTCTTTCTCTCTGACTCATTCATTTTCCAGAACATAATATATATTTACCAAGTGTTTTTTTTCCCTGTTACATCCTCATATTTCTCCCTCTCTATATATATGTCAAATCAATCCTCTACCTGTCCACCGCAGTCTCTATTCTGCTATCTTGTCTTGACTTCTAATGCAGCTTTTTGTCTAATTCATAACACACACACACACACACACACACACACACCACGCTGACAGTACAGTGTGGGTGTTACTCTGCTCATTACTGTCCTTACACCCAGGAACCACTAGAATGGTGTGCCAATTTATCAGGGAGCCTAGCTTCTGTGTCCGTGTCTGGACTGGAAATATGAAGAGTTATTGATAAAATTCACAAGCAGTATTAGCATTTCTGTGCCAACACTCCATTTGATCTTTTGCATACTGCGCAGGTGATTGATAAAAGTACACTTTTAAACTTACTCCTTTGGTGTTTTTTCTGACTGACAGAATATATGAGGTAAACGTTAAAAATGAAAAACATGTATTAATATCACAAATGTGCCAAGGAATTATGTCACCAGGTCTCACAGGACATCATGGTGTCTTCAGTCTCATGCATTTGAACCCCAATCCCATGATTGTAAATATTTATTTTGCCTTTATTTCACCTTGGAGTCACATTGAGGCAGGGCCTCATTTTCAGTGGAGCCGAGTTACATAGCAAGAGGTCAGAGTCAAATATATTCATCAACATGCTCTTAAATGTTTCAGTAATGATGGTGATGTAATGAAAATAAATGACTGAATATCCAACATTCAATACAAAACCAAGTTAGTCCACTGAACTTGCACATAAATATGATCAACCAATAGATTATCTGTTTAAAGTGATGTTGAACTTTGGTAGTACTTTGGGTTGTGTAGCTTTGTGGCCATGATATAATCCCAAAATCTGTGATTCTCTGTTATCTGTCTCCGGAAGAGGCGATTGGAGAATTGCTTTTTTTTCTCTCTACATTCACTGCCATAGTGCAGAGAAACAGCTCTGAAAATCACACCTCTAGCAGATGACGCGAACAAAGCAGGCTTTGACAATATATAAAAAAAAAACTAGTCATTCTGCTGAAAGTGGATCGCTTTCTTTATGCTATTAAACCTTTCAGTTTGAAAAACACCCAAATTCTTCCGACTGGATTTTGGTGTAACACTTTAATAACATAAAGAAAGTGATTTACTTAAAAACATTTCAGCAGAATGACTCGTTTTTTATACAGTATATTGCTAGAACCTGCTTTATTAGTGTTTGTTTATGTGCTAGACGTGTGATTTTACAAATACACCCCTCGGAGAGAGATTTGTATTATTATTTTTTTTAGTAAATTGGGCAACTCTACAGCTTAAGGAAAGTTGGGAAAGAAATTGTATGAACAGACATTAATGCACACATGCATATACACGCATCCTACCTGTCTGACTTCCTCACTCCCACAGTACAGTATGGTCAATGTCATTAGTGGGTATCCTAAATAAAAGCTCTTTGTCCTTATTTGTGCTTGCAGGTGTTTTTTGAACTGATTCAAACTGTTCTGTTTTCAACTGTTCACACATTTCATGAATCTATTAGCACAAAAGTTTGTGTGATATTTTCCAGGCTTGGAAGAAAGAAGAGTAGAGGAGTGAATTTTCAACAGGTTAAATAGTTTTTAAACAGAAAAAGATAGTTAGAAAACTATTTCACAAACTAAGACTATCATTACTTTATCCCTCTCACGTTCTGGTAAGCCTGCTTTCCACATGCCCACTTGTCTTTCATGATAAATACCACTAGACAGAAGATAAGCGGCTAATTTCACTCCCTTCGTCCTGGCTTGGAAATAGGAGCCCTGAGAGAGCCAAAGGGCAACCAAAACAACCAATCTATAACCCTGTCAGTGGCAATAGGATCATACATCACACTGATGGAGGATTCTAGGCTGTTCGGAAGAAGCTTGGGCCTTCTAAGTCATCTTTTATTTTCTCATGCCAAACTGGAACCCTGGTTCAATTCATAAATCAGGAGTACAACCAACTACGTTTTCAAAGCTTGAGGCTTGGTTAGAGGGTTGACTTTGAACAAAGGCGAGTGCTAAAGTGGGGGATATGGTTTTGTTTTAAGCATGTGTAAGCTTGTGTATGTGTGTGTGTGTATGTATGTGCATGTGCGTGTGCATTGTGTTTCTGTGTGCAAAAGTATGAAGCTGCCATTTCTCCTCAAGGATGATCGCATTAACTCATCTGTCTTATACCCTGTTCAAAACAAATGTCCCATTTTCCCTTTCCCTTTTCTCTGTCTCTACCTGCAGGCCACCCACATAGTCCTCTAAATAAGGTCACCCTGACGTTGATCACCATCAGCACATGTGCCGTTGCCATTGTCTATGCTACGCAGAATTCCTGCCCCCTCACTGTCAAGGTGACCCTCCATGTGCCTGAGCACTTTATCGCTGATGGTAAGTGCAACACATCCAATAGACCTGGGCAAACTTTTCAACTGATTGTGAATATCTGAAAAAGAAATGCTCAATGTTCATCACCTACCCCTACCTTCCTTTTTAGGATTGTTTTATTGCCCATTGTGCTTCTCTTTTACTAGACACCACATAGATTGGAAGGTTCACTACTTCTATGTTTGCACTCATTGCTAGTCCCTAAGGAAAAAGGGCGTCAGTGAAATGCCTAAAATATAAAATGGAAATCATGTCATGCAGCTGAATTACTGTGCTGTACTCCATTCTGTTGGAGTACATAAGTCCTATTTCTGCCAGACTCTTTACTAACAAGCTATACTTGATTGGCCTCCAATGTGAAAGCATCGTAACAAAAATGAATATTGAGCGACGAGCATAAATTAACCTGGTCTTGTCCTCAATTAACCCCATCTCAATAAAAACTCACACTTTGCAAAATGTCAGAGTTGATAATATTGTTAGCTGTCGACAGTCTGTATGCTTAACAGGGAGACAGTAAGAAAAGATGTAAGCGAATGCAAATTTGAGATTATCAAATATGTAGGCATTTAAGTACCTGGAGACTCGCCACGCCGCCTATTTTAAAATCCTCGTTGGCTAAGGGATAAGTGCAAGTTGGGTCCATGGGTCTGGAGTTGGCAGGATACCAGTGGCGTAACCCTCACCGTGAGGAGAGAGAGGGATTTGATGAAAGGAGAGAGGCCAAAGTAGAAAGCATGGAGGGAGTGGAGACATTATGAAGAGCTCAGGCAATTTAATTAATGATTGCCTTATCTCCTAAAGCTATGCATCCACATATCAGCAGAACAGGTGCTCTTGCCTCTAGGGCATCATTCTAGTCCACTTACACACCCACAAATCCACTTTCAGGTGTGCACATGCATACACAATAGGAGTGGAATAGTTCACAAAACTTACAGTTTGGTATGTACTTTATTTACATTTGTAGGTGATGGTTTGGTACATTTTTGATAAAAACCGCCATCTAAATCTATTTTATTTTTTAGTTATTTTTGTAAAATCAACTGTACAAATGTAACATTTTCATTTTTAAAATCCATAGGTATGTCAACACACATATTGAGTGACATGAACTTCAGACTAAAAAAAAATCCCTTTTTATTAACTAATAATAACGTGATTTTGAATATGTTACAGTTGATAAATGTATTGGTGAAAATGAAATCCATGCTAGGATTGTGTTGCCCAAACATGAATGGAGTACTAGCAACTCGTTTGAGCCAGAATACAGGCCAAATTTATCCTCTTGTAATAAATATTTTCATATAGCAAGCCGTTACTTTAAGTCATTCAGTTACATCTGTTCACAGAGCTTTTTGGAGTTTGAGAGGGCATTTCTGAATTAACAAGCTAGTGAATAACACTACTCCAACTAGCTGAGCAGCCAGCTGTTTAGATAACATTGACCGTTTGTAGTGATTTATGGCAGTAAATTCAACCAGTCACTGCCCACTCTACTTAACAATATACACAGTCTCTAAAGACTCACTGTCTTGCACTGGCAACATCCTCTAACAGTGCCAAAGCAGCCATTGTATCGTTACACACAGCCATCACACATCACTATATAGCATGAGCCATAATAGCCTATTGATTGATAAAATGTGTAGGTCTAATTTATCACCTGATATGTACATTATTGATATTCCACAATACTATATGATTTAGGTGACAATATATAAACCTAATGTTAAACACTCACACCTATAAATGATATCATGAAACTGTTGAGAAGTAATACGCTGCTAGGTTAACATGGTGTACTGAAAAGATTAAGGCTACAAAAAAAAAATATCTTTCCCACTTTGCTAGTGGGCTCAGCTGACTCAGAAAAGTCTGTGTTGCAAAGTTGCAAAGCATGTAGAATTTTTATAAATGTAATTTTTTGTGCCGAATTTTGTGTGTGTGTATGCACAAAATGGCATGTTACCAGTGTAACTAGATGAAAGTTTCTCTTTGTCAGAAGAACCCAAAGACCAACATGCTGAGAAACAGTAGCACGCGATACTGAAATAGGCTACAGACTAAATAAACATATAAAGCTTGAGGGTATTTCCTGCTTTACACACAGGTAGAGCACAACCAGCCTTCCTTCTTGTTTAAAAATGTGATTGGTCACTTTTAACCTGTGAGCCTAAACCTCACATTATGATTGGCTGGAGGGCGGGGCTTAGGAGGATAGAAGCAGTTAAGACAGTCAAGCGATTTAACACACCAAAACATAAAAGAGTGCTATCTACTTGATATTTCTTCAGTTGAGTAAATCTTCACATTTGTTTGGAGTAAGTAAATAGAAAGTGGCAAGTACCCTGAAGAGTTATTTTATCTGTTCAGTCTTTTTCCCAGCTTGGGTGGTTTAGCATGATGTTTGTCTTAATGTTTAAGTAACTGCAAGAAAATAAACTGATGTAGTTGTGTAGCTATACACTGCTATTAGCCACACAGATAGGATTTGAAACAGTACAAGCTAGACTGGCTGACTAATAATAATGGCCAGCATATGATGTCAACTTTAGAACAAATTCACGCTACCTCTTCTTACACATTTTAATATCAAATTGGTGATAAAGACAATTTTAGGTCATCAAAAAAGTGGAGGGGACATATCCCCATCATCCCCACCTGAATTTACGCCCATGGATAAATTCATCATTCATGACCAATAAATCTAAAACAGTAATTTACTTGCACAAGTGTTAATTTACCTGGGCATACTGCCAAAATAGAATCAACATAGAGATGGAATAAAAAAGGCAATTCAGTGACTGAACAATGTCAGCATTATGCCATCTTTCATCTGATAGCCATTTTCAGTGGTCATCAGATGCAAGTAAAGTAACATGTGTTACTCATTTATGAATACTTAGGTATTTAAATATGATTAACTTGGATAATAACAAATTACTAGCAAATCGTAAGGCAATTACAAATCATTCATTTAATTTCTTAATTCTTAAATTGTTAATTAATAATTAATCAATAGTAAATAATGATTATTTCGCCCCTTTAGTAGTGATTGATATTATAAAGTGTTAACAAATTTTGTAATGCATTATTGATTACCTGAAGGAGAAATTTGCCTCTTTGTTTTCCCTCCTCCACAGGGAGGAGGTCACAGTACAGGGTCAGGTACAGACAAATGGAGCTGGCAGGAATTCAGTGTCTCACTCAAGTACACTTAAATCCAGGCCTCCCAGTTGAAGTAAGGTCTTTGTAATCGTTACGCCATCCTGCTGCCCTGCAGTTTAAATTAGGTTTTTCTCTTTTTCTCTAGACATGAATCTCTCTATTGGGATAAATAAAATGTCACATTACACTACATTATTAATATTGCCTCTAGAACTTTCCCTATGACTCAAATGTAATTTTTTTGATGCCTATTGTCTAGGCTTGTCTAACTAAATTTTAAAATCCACATTTGGGTCACAACCTAGTCTTTGAAAAATACACCTCAAATTCACTTTAACACATTTATACCTATATTTTTTTCTCCATCCAACACCCAATAATGTGCACTCACAAACCGTATAACTGCTATTAGGATCTATATCCACACAGAGAGCTGAAACACAATCTCCACAGTGCTCCCTTTGAAACCAAAAGTCATTGGCATCAATTAGGGATAATCTGTTTAGTGATCAGGGTCTAACGATTGGTCTGGGAGCAGTAGGGTAGAATGTTAAGTCAGTGTCAGTGAGCATAGTGTTTACTGACTGGTTTGTGAAATCCTATAGCTCCTATAGTCATTCCTCTACGCCAATTACCCAGGAAATCTCATCAATATCCACATTATAGGTCTTAATCGCCAATTTAAATTCTGCCTAACCAGGATGGGAATTAAAATTGCAGTGAAAAGATTTAGCTGCTTTCCAGTCGACTTTGTAAGAAATAGAGTTGTTAAAAATCCTTAACAATCAAACCTTATTCCAGCTTTTGATTTTTCTTCTAGAAGGGAAATCATTTTGTGTTGTGTTCTTTCCAGGAAGTAGTTTTGTGGTGAGCATGGGCAGCTTCCTGGATGTTTCTAATTGGCTAAACCCAGCCAAGCTTACCCTGTACTATCAGACCAATTCGTCCACCCAGTGGGTCAGAGACTACTGTGGCCAGAGGACCACCGAGCCCTGCGAACAGCTTTGTGACCAGGACACAGGTTAGTACATAAACACACACACACACACACACACACACACACACGCACACACACACACACACACACACACACACATTTTTTGTTATACTTTTCCTACAGATATTCTAATCTGTCTAAAAGTCTAAAATTTAAAATATTTCTCCCCCATCTGATTTGCCTAGTTGATCTGAAAAAGCACACATTTTTATTGATGCAACATCTCCAACATCACTTTTACATATTAGCAAATGACAGTGTAAGTCAACAATTTTCAAATGTTGCAGTCGCTTAAAAGTATTACATTCATGTTTTGGATAAATTGACGGCTCTGGTGTTAAGTAAACTGGAAACACAGGTGATGGTAGCTGCCATATTGGTCTGAAGTACACATTACTGTATTTAGCTTCAGTGTGTACATAGCTTATGTGTACCGGTGGAGCGCCCACCATACGACCAAGCTGATATCCCACTTTCTCTCTTTGAAGTGAGTCGCCATGACAACAGCAGTCGTCACTTACTGAAATTACCATAAATGGTGATCGTAATCTGATGAATGCCTATCTAACGTTGTAAGATAAATAAATATATGGGAGCACCGACAGCAGTGTGCGGCGATCTCTTTCTTAAATACTTCAGCTCTTCTACACTCCAGCAGCTGCTAAAAGGTTTATGGGATGTGCGTATGGTCATCTTCTCTTTTTTATCATGATAAACTGAATCAAATCAGATGGAAACTGGCGTTTACAAATGCAATCAAAGCAGTAATTAATAATTGCAAAGCTAGTGTGCGAGTCATATTTATTAAACATTTTCATGTTTCCAATGATAATTCATGCCCTGGGACACAATGTAACTTTATCTATTGATTCTTTTAATAATTAAAATTTATTTTCATTAGTTAACATTAGTTTTTACAATATACCGTCTGACTAGAGCAGGTGGTGCTTTTATTAATAGCTTTCACAATATGCAAATGATCAAAAGGGGTGGGAGTTCGGGGGAAAACGTTAACGCTAATAACATCCCGGTATTTCACATTTATGAATGAGAAAACACCCGGCGGCCTGATGCTTTGGGTTTGGTAACTACACCATGGAGCACCCACCATACGGCCAAGCTGATATCCCACTTTGTCTCACTGAGGGAGACGCCTTGACAAAATCCAAAGCTATTGTGTTATGTGTAGAGGAGCACACGCCATTTCAGCATTGGGACACAGGGTTTGAATTCCTGAAATTTAAAATGAGAAAGAGCATAGCTATACTATGCTCATTATAAATCCATGCTAAATGTCTAATTAGGGGGCTTCCTTGTGGCTCAGTGGTCTAAGGCATTTACCATGTAATCCTGTACCATGAGGTCCTGGGTTCAAATCCAGCCCAGGACCTTTGTCACATGTCATCCCCCTCTCTCTCCCAGTCTTTCCTGTCTCTCTCTACTTTGAACAATCAAAGGCAAAATGGCCCAAAAATTATCTTTAAAATTTCTAATTAGACTGTTAATAATGAGCATCAAAGTGCAGCCTTTACAATATTTATTGTTGCTTTGTTGTCGCAAGATGGGAAATATTCTGTGCTACTAAATGTACCTATCAACAGCATTTGTGTGTGCTCTTTACTGAGGTAACAACCTCAGCCAACCACCTATTAATGATTCAGACTTTGTAACACATGCAATTTAACATGATAGCAAAGAATGAATCCATTAAACATTGATACTCAGCTCAGGTGAAACTGCAGTGGCAGGAGGGAAGAAGGGGACCTCAGTCGGGGCAGCAGGGACTGCACTTCCTCACGTTCTTAGCAGAGTAGTGATGTCATTCACATGCAACATAATCTCTTGGGAAGAGGAAGGTGAAGCAGGGTAGGATGAAGACTACATACAATTGGAACAGTTCTCATGGCTCAACCTGCTGGAGCTGTAACGTTACGGGCATACAGAGCTACGAAAATACTGTCCGGTTTTATTCATATTGAACAGGAGCTACGATGGCGGCACAAGTCATTAGCTCCTCCTTGGTGTCATCAAATGAAATGCCTGTGGCTGTACTTAAAGTATCAGTATCAGTATCATATTTTTATAGTTTATAAATATGTATGATGAAATATGATTTTGTAGTTTTTATTTGACAGCACCTTGTTATGGAGGCTCTAGCGTGCCAACCTAATTATCACAGACTAGTTCAGTGATTATTATTGATTAATTCATAGAAAAAATCATAAAAAAATATTTTATTAAATGATTAATTAAATTCACATTCAAATTATACAATTAAAAAAAATTACTAAAAAAAGTATTAAAATGTTAATTAAATGTGTCAATTATTAATTCCATTTCATTATTCTGTCTTTAAATGATGAATGAATTACTGAATTTATAAATGGATTTGTAAAATGAATTTTAAAATGGCATTTTACATACATACATTTTACTTTTGTTATTCCAGTTACTAATTTGTTTTCCTATTCATTTTCCATCTCATAATGCACTTACATTTTACACTTTATGCTTGGGCCAAACAATTTTTTAGATGACTCTTTTTAATTAGACAACGTGCAGTGTGCCACAACCAGAGCCACCAGGCAGCCCACACACCAAACCACATCATCAGCAGAGGAAGTCAACCAAACATGAGGCCAGCATCTGACGCAGAGAGTGCAATAAACCCAGCTAGAACAAGCCACGGCAGGCAACACCGCATGCACTATTCAGTGCAAGCAGACCAAACCACGAGCAACACAAGTATGAAAAAGACAGCGAATGCGACCCACGCAGTGAAACCAGCCAGAAGCTCAATGGTACTGATTGGCCCATAGGGGGCACTATAATAAGCCCTCAAAATCTAAAGCTCAGCCTCACCATGCCGTTAGTCATTGAAATGTGAAACTTGGTATAGATATGTATCTGGATATGCTGAATATTTTTACATCTAGGACCCATAATTCTCATGAGTCAGAATGATGCCAAATTTGGCAAGTATTAACTGATTAGGCCTTTACTTAGCTTATAAAAAACTAAGGGAACGGTGTAAAAATGGCCAAGTTAATAACATAGCATTTTTTAAATTTGCACAACATTTTCAATGAACTGTAAAATCATGACAGAGTAATCAAAACATTTGAACTTCTGCATCATTAACACGATTGTAAAGATATCTACCAAGCCAAATGTTGATATGTTGACGCTGGACAAAACACAACAATCTGAACTTCTGTTGTGTTGTGAGAATAACACACTCCTATACCCACAGTGCCTCGCGAGTCGCAGGGCAGTCAGGGAACTCAGTGTTCATGGCTGCTAGCATATTAAAAAAATAAGGTGGATTTAGGGCTTTCATTTTTGGCTGAAATGGTGTCACTTGGTAGGCTATGCTGTTGTGCACCGAGGACTGTATTTCTATACTCACTTTAGCCACTGCGCAATATCAAATGTATTTCACACCTTCATGATCAATGTGATGGACAGAGCGACTTCAATTTAACTTTAATTTATCTCTTCCTCATTTTCATCATTTCACTGAGCAAGAGGCTATTTCATACTTCCTGGGATATGAGATGTCATGACATCACAACTATTTCATGCAATCACTATTCATGCAAGACAGTTTATAGTTTTGGGATGCGCGTTTGTGGGCATAGTCGCCTAAATCAGCATTATTTTTGGTGGAGGGGTTCTTTAAGAATCTTCATAGGCTCACTAAAAGGGCATTTCTAACTTAACCATCCAACAACGTTTTTGAGGAACAGTATTTTTGCTAACGACGGTTCTTCCAATAGAACGTAAGACCATAGTTAGACGTCTCTTTTTGGAAACACACCCCACGATCGAGGGTATTGAGCACATAGGAATACAAATAGAGGAAGGTCATCTGCATATAAGGATACCTTGCAGGATATTTCCACAAGTTATCCCCATGAAAACCTGACAGGATTTATGTTTCCTGTGATTATCTAGTTTAGGCAATTTTTAAGTCTGTGGAATTTGTACCATATTTTCATACGGTACAAAAATGAATGGCGGCAAATGGCTTCTTCGGAGGGTAGGGAAACAAAAACTGATATTTCCAATTGTGCTGACTGTGCAGGAATAATACAAAGGAAAGGGGCAACATAGACGATTGACACAAACTTAAAAAAAAAAAACACCAATATTATCCTTTAAGGCTTTTTTCAGATGTCAAGCAATATGTTGCCTTGGGACCCATGGGTCTTCTCCAAGACACACCCCACTCAGCCATAGAAACATCACACTATGTAAATAGTGTTTTTCCAGAAAAAAATTGTATAACAGCAGCAAAGTATTGCAGGTAGAGCTATACTGTATGCTACTAGTTGGACAGGAAAAGATAACCTGCCAAAATACAGTGGTATTGCTAGTGAGCAAACTTCCCCTCATTTTCTTCAGCACCTGCAATTTGCTCTCTTCAGTATAAATATTCCTTAACTTTGATTTGTTCAGATCTATTGGATGTAAAAAAAAAAACAAGCACAGATCCTGTACTGTTTGTAGGGCAGCAGAAGATGTATTATCAAGTTACTGTTTACAAATCTTCCGTAACTAACACATGTGAGTTTGGAACAAATTGTAGAATTTTAAGTTTCACTTAGGGTTTTCACGATGCCACAGATGTGCTTATGTATGGGATACACTGCATCTCGCAGCCAAAAACGCCCTCTAGAGGCCATCCACGAAGCGTTGATGACTGACTGACTGACTGACTGTCACTTGTGATGCCCTCGGCTGCACCGTGGGAAAAAACCCCAAAACAAAACCTACATTAGGGTACTGTAATGTAATGTAACGCTGTAGTGATGTATTGAGTGAAAGGAGCCACGCTCAGCTGTCCTTCAGTGACATCTTGTGGTGGTCGATGAGTCAAGTCAAGTCAAGTCAAGTTTATTTATATAGCCCTTTATCACAAGCATGTCTCAGAGGACTTTACAGAGAATGTGTCTAGCTAGATCTAACTAAACACAATCAGTGGTGTACAAACTTATGTAGGACAAACATAGCGAAAAACACAAGGTAGGCAGGAGCAGATTTAGCAAGACAAACAATCTACCTATTCTACATAGCCTAACCTACCCGGCACCCCAGCCTTAGACCCTAAATGTACACAAGGAAAAACTCCCAGGAAAAACCTTAGTATGAAACTTGGAAGAAACCTTGGGCGGGCTGAGGCAAATAGGGACCCCCCCCCCGGGACGGCTTAGCGTGCAATAGGTGCCGGGCAAAACATTGACAGAGTCATGGGTAACAATGATGACAGGAGAAAACAGAGAGAGACAAAAAGGGTGGAGAAGCTGCATGCGGCGATGAGAGGGGGCTGAGGCCAGCACTAAAGAAGCGAGGACAGTAGTCGTAATTCAGCGTCCAGGTGGGAACAGCAGAAAGGAAGAGCAAGGCCAGCATTGACGATGAAGAGCCAGGGCAGCACCCGTCACTGCCAGGTAGAACACTGCCCTGGAGTCAGAGAAGAGCGTTTTAGGTCACTTTGGGAGATTTTTCTGCATGATTTTAGAACTTTTTTTGTTGTTCAACCTGTTTTTTGTGATGCAATCTGTTTTTCATGCAAAATTCTGTGATCACTTTCTGCTTTGCCTGCTGGACTGCCCTGTGGCCCTCCATCCTCTCATTGAAAATGACTTATAGGTTCAATGACCGTGTGAAAAGGCCTTTAAGCAGGAAGGTGGGAAAAGGTTGCCCTGCCTGGACGATGGTAGTGGAAATGCAAGTATACATGATTTATGTCATCAAGTTTTGCTATGCATTAAAATGCTACAGTAAAGCCAAAGGTCTTATTCCAAATTCTTCTTGCTTGCTGCAATTTCTTTCTTCACTAGGACAGAATGAACAAGGTCTAGCTCATAGTCTGTCTGGGCTATGGGTTAGTCACCACCGCTGATGCAATATCTACTACAAACACATTTATTTGCTCTTGACCTTCAGTGTTAAGATATAGGTCTGGGTCTCATTCAACTCTCTCTTTCAGACCCTGTTAGGATCCACACAGATAAGGAGACCAGTCTCACAAGACAGCGGACCATATTACCCTCCTTTGCTCAGCTCCATTGTCACAATACACATTTAACATTGAGCTAATCACCAATGCTGACATTTAGACTGGCTGATAGCTGGCTGCACTTTTAAACAACTTACCCCAACAGAAAATGTCTCAAAGACCCCCTTGGGTCTGCAAGTGCGCTGTCAGATATGAGTTATTATGAGCGATGATGAATTAGTGCACAGCTAAGTAAACAGTAAAGGTTAGCGCTTCATAAAAAGTAAAGGTGAGATGGAGGAATAGGGTTGTCACACTCCAACGAGTTCTGCTGTGTTCGCAGAAAATCACTGGGGAGTTTGCTGAGACAGATGGAAAGGGGCTCTAGATGGTATATTATGAGGTATAGTCATTCACATTACCCACCCATATTTTGTGGATGCCACTGGAATATTCTGGACCTTGTAGTGACTTGCATGGGTACTATGACACCTTATAGAGAGCAGTTCAGTTTTGTTGTGTGTTTAAACCTTTGACATCTGCTCACATTTGTGAGATCAGTTGGCATGTCCAATGAATAAATGACTAAAATACAAGTTTGCATAACCATTCCTACATCCTCACACACACTTTAATGCCTAGCAGGCCCAGCTGTCTAGCCAGGTTTATACTGGTATCATAATTTAAACAATGGCCCATACTTATCAAATCAGCCAACAAGGGCCACTCTGGCAAAAGTAATGTGTAGTATTTATTTATGAGCTTTTAGCATTAGTGGCTAACAAATAGTCAGAGGTCACATTCTTAACGAGGCTTGAAGTGTCATCAGTGCACCAGTGCTTGCTACTTAGTAGAGGAGAATGGTGCAGAATCACTGATTATCCAGATTTGTAGATTCATTCACTGAATTAACTTGTTTTTTCAATTATGGCTACTAATTATGGTGACCAGTATGCATTGAAGGGCCATTGCTATGCAAGTAGAAGGAGCAATACTTTAAGTTTATTTCCTAGATTGAGCAGAGGAGTTTATTTTTTATTTTATTTTTTTTTGTGTATTTTTTTCTCTCAGTGCTGGATCAAACTCAACTGGGAAAGAGAACATTAACTGTATCTCACCAGGATGCTGAATCTCTTAAATGTGATTCAGTTCTTTTGATCTGAAGGAGGTCCTTGGTTGGAGCCTAATGGAAATGTTTCGAGACACATCTGATATGGAGCTTATGTGATCTGAGTAGAATAGCAGGGAGGCTAGATAAAATGGTGATATTAATGATGTGATTTCTTAAGGTGATATTAATGAAAACATACAGTACTAGATCCAAACTACAAAAGTGAATCAATACCAATTTAAATAGCAATTTAAATAAGCCTTAGTCTTTCTATTTAAATTTCATGTAGTTATCCTTATTTACTGTATGTACTCAATTGTTTAACTGGTTAAATTTTGTGCCTCTTAGTGCAAAACAAAACAAAATAAAAACCTAGATTGTAGCATGGCGGCATTTATCTTCCTTTGAGTGGTATACCTCCCTTGTGTATTCCGTGCCCAACTAGATAAAGTCTAAGCTCATTAGAATGGATTACAGCTGTAATGTATGTGAAATTTATGTCACCCTGGTCAAGGGCATGTTGAGGGCTGATGCATAATGTATTATAGCCCCAGACACTCAACTAAGCACACATGAACTGCTGGATGGAGTTGGCACTCATTGTGTATGTGTGTGTGTCTGTGTATTAGGGATGTTCCCGAATCCAAATACCATATTGGGCAATGCAAGAATAATGCATTTTTCTTCATTTTTATTTATACCAGAATATGCAGATAAAACAAAAAGCAGAAGTAAAATAAAAATATTTTTTATAAATAGGTTGATACAAAAACTTACTAAGAACACAAAAAAATGGATGCTACTGTCTTTGTACTTGTTATCTCTAAGATGTTTTTCCCTCTACATTGTGCAGTTCCCAGCATATGGTAGTTCATAATGAAGATGTTTATAATTGACTGTAAAGTCAGTTGGGTCATCCAGTCATCCATCCAGTCATCCAGTTGTATGTAGTTAGTAAGAATGAGGAAATATATTATGATTCATAATTTTTTTTTTTTTCAGTTTAAAATTGACTGTTTACTGTCCCCCAGTGGGGTTGCATTATTGGAGCAAGTGACACTATGTTTACTTTAAAAACTTAACCAAAGTGCTGTGGCAGCACAGTGTTGGTATAACTTAGAGAATCACTTAACAAAATATTTAATTCATGCATTGATTCACCCGCTATAGTTAGAAAATCGTCAAGCTACTTCCTGGTATGTGAATGTCCGCAGGCTGCAGTGAGGACACCTGTCATGCGTGTGACTTCTATCATACTACTTGGTGTACGAGTGCACACTATTATTTCCCTTATGCAGGGCTCTTGAGGCTCTCTGCAGCCTAAACAGTGCATACTGTAATTTCCCCTGGCATTGCAAACAGTGTTAAACACAAACGAATGAACACACTAAAGAATGCACACACAGAGCCCGGCTCTTGTAGAGGTCCTTGATGATGAATACATTTTATAATAAAGACAAGTTTGCCGTCCGTTGATTTAGTGGTTTCTTTAATGATACATGCATGGAGAGAAGTACATGGAATGGTGCAGTTCTCTAACAAGGGTCAGACTAACCAGGTTTATACCTCCTAGGACAAGAACAGCCACCTGCAAGCCTACCCCCCCTAGACAAAGTATCGTCTCATGATCCTCACACTGTCGTATTTGTACGGATGTTGTATCAGTGTGTCTAAGGAACAATAGCATCTTTTCTATGTATGACAGTCATAAACCCTTACATGGAAGCACATGATGAGCACATGATAATCAATACATTGGAACATACAAAGGGCATACATACATAGTACATATTTTCTCTACAGTCCCCCCCCTCTGAGCCTATAAAGGCTCATATTCAAAATATGTAGTTGCCATTGAAGCATGAAACATTAAAATATTGTCTGAGAGTAACTAATCACACAACAAGGCAGTAGCAATAATCAATTAAGTAATGAATTAATATATACTGATTATGATTATTAAAGTAAATAAGGTATAAAAAAATATATGGTTACAACTAAATCCACCCAATATGTCTTATGAGTTCCATATGTCAGCCAAGCGACTGAAATTAAATTTAAAACAAATTCATGAACAAAATGGAGGTCAGCAGACATAAAGGTGCACACACTGGCCAAACATCTCCTCCCCCATTCAACAAGGGAAAAGTAAAAGACCAAGTGGGCATCTAAGCTTAATAAATCCACATTCAGGACAAAAACCCTCATGTTGATAGTAAGAGGGAAAAATCCCAAATGAGGCTCAGTTCAACACAATCATCATCGTCTTTAAAGGCAGTAGTTTAGGTGTCATTATTCAGTAGAGTGAATGCATAGTAGTTGGAAACATAGCACAGACCCTAGCATTGTCATAAACCGTCATTGGAGTGTAATCATCATCATTATCACAGTCAACATTGTCATACTCATAGTCATAGTAGTCTTGGGCATTATACATAACATCAGGATACTTTAGGGGTGCCCAAAGCCTTACGATGCATCTGAAACAGTTCAGCGTAGATGTTGGTCATAGGCAGAGCGTCTTGTCCTGGTTCCGTCGATCTCTTCTCCCTAAGAAGAAGTGTGGTGTTATCAGTGTGCGTGTCGGTGTTAGGAATAAGCGAGCTCGTGCGCTCCGGCTCCATCGATGATCTTGGATCGCCTGCAGATACCAGGATGAAAATCAGGAGTGGCACCACGATGCAGCCCATAGCAAGGAGGCATCCTATCAGGGAGCTGTTCCACTGGGTCCATCTGGTTTTTCCCCCGTCACCTCTGGGGTTAGACATCTTTTGCAGTGGGAACCATGAATCCATGTCGGCTTGCCTGCTACCTTTACTGCTGTATCACTGGTCAGCAACACCTGGAAGGGACCTTTCCACTTAGGAGACAAACAAGAAGACTTGCCAACTGATTTTATCCAAACATTCTCCTGCCTGGAAAGGATGTTTGGGCCCCTCCACTGCTGGCGAGAATGCTGCTGCCACCTGTGAATTTGATTTTTTCAATTGAGCAGTTAGTGCAGACATATTCCACAGGGTTGCTTCATCTGTCCATTCTAGAGTCGCCTGCTGTGGTGTAAGAGGAGGTGAGGACCCTGTTGACATTGGTCACCCCATGAGGATCTCATGAGGAGACAATCCCGTTGTTCTGTTGGGAGAAGATCTTAGAGACATTAGTACAAGAGGTAGAGCATCTGGCCATTTGATCCCTGCCTCAGCTGTTAATTTACCAAGTCTCTGTTTCAACGCACCGTTCATGCATTCTACCAATCCTGAAGCCTCAGGATGGTATGGCGTATGTAATTGCCAGTTTATTCCTAGGACTTTACATAACTGTTTGATAACAGCGTGAGTGAAGTGAGTTCCTCTATCACTGTTCAAGGACTTCGGGATGCCAAACCTAGGAATGATTTGTTGTACTAGTAGCTTAACTACTGACTTGGCATCACATTTTCTAGAGGGCATTGCCTCTATCCATCTGGAAAACATATCAACACACAAGGATATATTTATATCCCTGTGCACTAGGCATATATACATAGTCTATTTGCATATTTACAAATGGCCCTGACAGTACTGGTAAGCGTCTTTGTTTTGTTACTGCTTTTGGTTGCCCTGCATTGTGTTGTTGACATGTCATACATCTAGCACAAAAATCTGCAGTTAGTATGGTCACTCCAGGGGCGAACCACTGTGTTTGAATTACATGATTCATCCCCCCCGATCCTACATACGATGGGCCGTGGGTTAAAGAATGCACACACAGAGCCCGGCTCTTGTAGAGGTCCTCCTCCTGAGCACCTAATAACCTATCCCACAATTTGTCTGTTTTCCTTGATTGGTCACAATTCAGTCTTGATGAATTATCTCTTATAAAACCAAGAAAAACAGTAATTTAACCCTAACCCATACCCTAATTTACCCTAAGTTTTAAGAAAAAATATGTACTGAATTTTAATGAAGACATACTTGAGATCAAACATTATTTTATGAACAATTCCAGCATTATGAGTACTAACATCCCAAAACATGTCTGGATGGCCTGTCTATTATCCTATCAACTTTTCCCATGGCGCAGCCGAAGGCATCAGAAGGCAAATTCAGGTCAGGCAGTCAGTCAGTCATCTGTCGCTTCGTGAGATGATGCGCTTCGAATGTAGAAATTGATCTAAATCGATCTCCAATGCGCCTGATATGCGCATCATGGCATGTCTGTCATTTGGAGATACACAGACAGCAGACCAGCAGTATTGTACTCAATCCACAGAGTCTCCCGGTGTGAAAACAAAAGTGAAACTTAACATTCCACAATTTGCTCCAAACTTTGTTAGTAACAGGATTTGTAAGCAGTAACCTGATAACACGTCTTCTGCGGCCCTACAAACTTTAGCAGTGGGTAACGTTATTACCTTGTGGTATTTAAGTAACGTTAGTGGAATTAGGTAATTTAACCGATAACTGTGTCGCAGTGCTTCAATGCATATAATTGAATGAATTGACCACACACGCCGTGGGTCTGTACAGGATCTGTGCTTGTTTTAAGAAGATAGGGCAGTCCACTCACATTTTTAGTACTTTTATTCCTAATTCAGACAGTGGTAAAGTAGAGAGGAAGGCAGAGTAACGGACACACAGTATTGAATGTCTAATATATCATAATATCCTTTCATTTCTATTTTCCCTGTACTTAAACACAAAACAACTCAAAATCCTTCTCACTCCATCTCCATTTCCATCTTTTTCTCCTGGACTCCAAAATGGACAGTCAGAAAAATGCTCTTGCTTATTCACTACTTTGTCTTCATTGGAAGAGACAAGAGGAGCAGGTGGGCAAACACAAATGCATGCATCAATTTTGGTAGTTATTGCAACATCCAGTTTGTCTTCACCACCACAGTGGAAGCAAAAGTTGGGGAAGTTAAACTTTTGTTGGCAAATGCTCATGGCCAAGTATTACGGATACAAAGATAGGGATGTAGTGAGGCAGCTCCAAACACGGTCTCATCTTCAAATCAATAACTTTGCCACAAGGAAAGAGACATTTGACCTTTAGAGCAAACACCAACAGCAAGACACATGCATTCCTCAATACATTTATTTGATTATTTGGACAATGTATTGGAATACTTGGTTTTATTGTGTAGTAGAGAAAATGCTCATCTGCCTATTACACATGGCTTCATTCATCATGTGATCATCAAGGTAAAGAAATTAAGTTAAATTCATAGATGTTAAATTACTTGAGGGTAATCCAGATTTACATTTTCACATAAGGAAGAAAAACTGTGTAAAATATAAATAAATACCCCCCAAAAAATGATAGCTGATGAAAAAAGGTTGAAAACAAAGACAGTTAAAGCTAAATCACACATAAATAAGTGAAAGATCATCACCTGTGGTTATCTTCATGATTGAAGATGAATGTATGTATGTATGTATGTATGTATGCATTATGTTGAAAGTTTTTACGCATGGACTCTCTCCTTTCACCTTATTCCCACACTCATGCACAGCTCCAGCTCACATACAAGTTGGTTGAACTTTTAAAGGATCATCAAAACAGACGACCATCGCACACAAAAGATGCCAAGAAATCATTTAAATGTGCCTAGTCAACAGACATGCTGTGCATCCAACATTTGTGCATGGATAGGGATTTGATCAATGAGGTATGCTGTTTTTATAAATGATAATTTGCATACCCAGATCATACAATGGACATCTAACGTGCTACTCCAGGTAACATGCATCTTTCACATCCTGCCGACAAGTGCTGCGTCAGTCGTACCGGCTGTCTGGGGATGTTGTGGGAATATCTCAGGCCTCTGTTTACGACTGCCTGGCACCGTTCTTAATGGCAATGAGCAGACACATCAAGTAAAACATATATTGGCCAGACATTGATGCATAAAGACGCACAATCAGGAACAGATTCCACTGTGTTGCAGGCTTTCCAAATGTCATAGGAGCCATCGACGATAAGCACGTGATCATCAGGGCACAGAGCACACAACAACAGTTTTACAGCCATAGGAAAAGACAACATTCCATGAACATTCTGATTTGGGAAGCAGATGTGGCCATAACAAGCATTTGTTCAAAGTTTCAATGCAATTGGAGAGTGCCACTGTGGTGAGTTAAGTAGAAAGCAGTTGTCTTTAAGAAGCTCATCTTTTGATATAAATCTTAGTTTTGATACGGAAATATTTTCTCAGTAATTTCTTACAAGTAAAAATGCACAATAGTCTGAATCATTTCAGATTTTGTAAAGTACATTTTATGTTATTGTCCATTTAATGCCTCAAGGACATGTTGTCAATCCTTCTACCAAAACTGAATTAAAAGTTCACAGCTTTGCAAATGCAATGTCTTAACAGAGATACATGAAAAGGAGAAAAGTCAGGGCCCGATTTTTCTCAATACCAGTTGGAAGGACAGAGAAGCCAAGGTTCTGAATAAACCTGTGCACAAGCAAAGGCATGCTCTAAGTCCTCAGTGCGCACACTGAACTGTCCAAGTCTGAATAGATTTTGTAAATGTTTAAACATAAAACAATTAACTGTAAGGGCTCACAATTTTATGGTTACAGAAACTCCACTCTCATCCTCCTACATTTCCCCAACACGTGCACAAACACAAACACAAACACAGGGGTACACGCATATTCTCTAACCATCTTTCTCAGTGCTCTACAATCAGAAAGTGCCAGGCAGTGACCATTTCACCAAGTTATCTTATACATCATCTCTCTATCACGTGCTCCCATCCTGCTTCAATGTCACTCCGGTTGACTGTCACCATTGATGGCTTGCCATTGTATCACTCTGGCTGGATGATCAATCTTCTCTGCCCTCACCTTCTTTCCCTGACTCAACTGCTCCCCTAATCTGTTAAGAGATAGCAGCATGGAGGTCAATGGATGAATGGCATGATTCCACTGTCCCCTTTGCCTGGGATCCAGCTGGCGGCGATTGGGCTTTGGATATGGGCCAGCTTTGTAGCAGCTGATAATGTAATAACAGCCGGATAATGTAATAACTTGTCAAAATGAAATAAAATGTCCCTGTAAATTGGTTGAAAATATAATAAAACGTGTTAATGTGGTAAATTCCCCCAAAATGTAAAAGTATCAGATTGTCACATTAACTGGTTGTTATTATGTCATAAGGGGTGTAAAAAAAACTGATGATGTAACATGTAATATTATCTTCTTCTAATAATTATTACGAGTTTTTACGCCATCAGTCAATCCCCCGAATTACATTATTAATCACATCCACCCCCATCACATAGTTGGCTTGTCCCACCAAGATTTGCACTAGCACCTTTCTGTCCAGCACAACTAATAATAAAGAGCATAAAGAGCTGTGAACCTCAACCTCCCTTAGCTCCCTTTGTTTTCATCTATTGAAATTAAGACTCCCAGGTCCTCCCACCTCATCTAATTGGTACGAAAACTGCTGGGTTGTTAACAAAGATTCCTGCTTTGTCAAACGTATTTATTCAACATACACACACGTACACACATGCACCCACACACCCCCACCCCCACCCACACACACACACACACACACACACACACACACACGCACACACACACACACACACATTCTCTACTATGAGAAAACACTGATGATGAATCTGCCCAAGGTCTTGAGGCAGAATTGCTTCTCCCCCTGGAAATTGTATAACAAGCGTGAATATGCATCAGGACAACAATAACTCTTTCTGTGCCCATGCCATGAACCTTGAAATGTGAAAATCACCCATGCAGCCTCAGCGAGATAGTGGAAAGCATTGTAATGAAACGTGTCATTAATCACGTAAGGTTGGCCATAGGGGAGGAGGAGAGAAGAGAGGTGATTAGTTAGTGGTCTCCAGTGATTGCCACTTGGACTGTTTTTCATTTTTGGCTCTTAATTTAGAACAGAGGAATGGCAAAAGAGTGAGCAACAGAGAGACAGAGGGTGAAAGAGAGAAAGATAATTATGCTGACATTGATGCTAAGTGATTTTAGTGCCAATCTAATATTGCTGTTTACACAGGATTGTACTATCACTTGTGCTATATTGGGGTGTCTGTCTATGTAGAAACCTCGCTTGGATCATTTTTGTTATCAAGTGGGCACCTCCCATCACAGATGATTAGCTGAATTAGGCCTACAACATATTCTGAAGGGTCCACAGTAAATTTTGGTGTCCCTGAATTAACTCACACTATCCATGCACTCAGCACCGTTCAGACCCACACTCGCCTACACCTACACAACATTTACATACATCTCACACTGAACTCTCCACACTCAACATTAAGCTGAACAATAATAGGCTAATGGAACAGCTGATCCAGTTTGCTTGAAACATCTCAGCAGTTCATCCATCCATACATCCATCCATACATCCATTTTGTAGCTGCTTATTCGGATCAGGGTTGTGGTGGCAACAGGTCAAGCAGAGCAGCCCAGACATCCTTTTACCCAGCAACTTTCTCCAGCTCCTCCTTGGGGATCCCCAAGTGCTCCCAGGCCAGCTTGGAGATAAGTCCCTCCAGCATGTCCTGGGTCTACGACAGGGACTCGTCTCCAAAGGAAGGCGCCATGGGTCACATGCTTACCAGGTGCCCAAACCACCTAAACTAGCTCCACTCAATGTGCAGTGGCTTGACACCAAGGTGTTCCCAGATCGCTGAGCTCCTCACCCTATCACAAAGAGTGAGGCAAGCCACCCTGCAGAGAAACCTATAATTTTGGTCACTTGTATCCGAAATATAACTTTTCTGCAGGGCAGGGTAGGGGCGGAGCAGTGCAGAAATTGCATTACATCAGCAAACAATATTCTTGACTATTGTCGCTCACTATCTATTGGTGAGGTGGATTTGCACACTTTGGGCCCCAAGTGTCCTTTTTTTCACTTGGAACCACTAGCTTCTCTTTTCAGCTGCTACTGAAGCTTCCTTTATGATCTGGGTTTCTAAGCTTTCTTCATGATCCAAAAATCACAAAAACTCCCAAATAGATTAGCCATAGTGGATATGGCTGCAACAAACTTCAACAGGCTTTGTAGCAATCCTGGTGTTCCAGCATTGCAGCTCAGCTTTGGCTGCCCTAGTGGTAAAGAGGGTTAGTTGAATAATGATTCCGAAGATCAACCTTCAACTGAATGACCCAAGGTCAACCTCTGTGTAAGTAAGTATCTACCCTGCTGAAATATCCTTTTACAAGACACTGAATCTCTATTCACTCTGTACCTGCCTATTAATACAATTTTAACATTGATCATCACATTTACATACTTTGGCATCCAGCAAGAGACAGCGCAAATCATATGCATATAAATGTGCTTGTCATTCTATTTTCTTTGTGTGAGAAAATGAAGTCAGAGCACAAGACTGAAAAGAGAAATTTGTGTGAAACTGTGCTTAAAACTGCTTGTTAAGTCCTTGTTAGGAGGTCGAGGAGACGTAAGAGGTATTGTTTGGTGGGCTTAACCGCAGCAGTTAATTGCATCAGCTCCGAGAGCCGCACCCTTTGTAGCAAAAAATAAATAAATAAATAAATGGTCCGATATAAAGGTTGATGCCAAGAAGCACATTGCCGTGCAAAAAAACAAAAACAAATGCATAACAGACTTGACAAACAAGTTTTTTATTCTCATTTTCTGACTTGGGGTATCAAGCAATGGGTATGACCAGTGGTGAAGAGGTGGCTGAAGAAGGGTGCACCCAAGCCCCAGTGTCTCTAATAATAATGCATTTTATTTGTACTGCACTTTTCATTCACAGTGAATCTCAAAGTGCTACAGAGTTAAAAACATAACAATAAAAACAAAGAAAAAAGATTGCTAACAAGAGTGCCCCGTGCGCCATGAAAGCAGTCAAAATGCATCATTACTCACCCTCATTGCAAGCCCTAACCCTGCGTCAGTTCATTTGCTAAACACTGTAACTTGCTTCGTGTAACAGTAAAGTTGCATGAACCTCATGCAACTCGCAACTTGCCAACGTAACCAAGTTGCGTGAAATGTTTTACCATGTAACGCTGGCTTTAGGGTGATGGCAGCACATAATAGATTGTACCAATAATAAATCAAATCTCGAATCTTTCCATATTAAACAATCATTTCCAAATAAGCTTCCTCTCTACACATTCCCAGTTTATCCATTGTCTCTGCTTCATATAGGTTTGCTTGTGCCAAGACCAAGACCTCCATGACATCTTTCACTTGTGCTCTATTATCCATATTTGTATGTGCTGATTGAGTTTGGTGCACTGCTTCTTTAGCAATCTATTTCGTGATTTTCTAGCTCCTGTTTTGTCACTTTCAGAGTCATCTTGTTGCTGAAGATTAAATTGGTAGATTCAAACAAAACATTTTAAAATAATATCCTAGATCCATTAATCCCAAACTGGGAGGGACATTGGGGTATACCGTAGTGTTTCATTTTCTAACAGTCTATTTTGAGCATCAGTGCCTGCAGAGTAGTGCCTGCAGAGATGCCACATTGCCCAAAATGAATGTAATGCACCCTGTTGTGAGTGACCATGAAAAAATACGTCAGTGCACTGAGGGTCTTAACATCAAGTGAAAAAGTCTCAAGCATTGCGTTAGCTGCCTTGTAAACACATAAACCAGTGAGCTAGCTTACATCAAAGCTAAGATAAATGGTTAAAAGTAAGTCTGTGCCCACCCAAGGAGCACATCAGTTCCTTAGGCCCAGTCAAAATATATTAGGTAATTTTAATTGGCTCTGCAATTTACATCACACTGATTTGTCCATTTTCACACAGCTTCAACCTCATCTTCTAACGGTGATGATGCTAGCATCACTGGTAGCAACGATGGCAGCACCCGTGATGAACTTGCAGCTGAACGTCAGGCTGAAGGGCCAGAGGAAAAAACGTCCCTTAATTCTCCCTGCAGTTCTCCCTTACTTAATTCGCTCTGCAACTGCAAATATGGTTGGAGCAATGGGGGAAAAGGCAAAAATGACATCACATCCAACAACACAGCACCGTGATGCATTGCTGACATGGTCAGTTTTCAAACAACTTGTCCTCATCAGAGCTAGTGGCCCATATTCATTAAAGTCAGTGGTAACAGCATTTTGCAGCAAAATCTGCGGCGCTGTGAATGAATGAATGAATGAATGTATTTGATGATTAAAGAACACATATAACACTGCATTGCAGTCATTACATACATTAAAAATCGCCAAAGATGAAAACACAATAAAGCCCTGTTAGCCTGCTGAATCAACCAAGTAAAGTCAGGCTAACGTTAAATAATGTTGACTCACCACCAGTGGACTCTTCACTGAAGTTCTCGATGATCTCGGAGTAATGTTAACTTTAATTTTAGTCCAACTTTAGAGAGATGAGACGGTCCTGTGACATTGTTATTGTGCAGATGTAAACAAGCACACATCCTGTACAGACCCACGGCACATGTTGAATTCAGTTCATTCAATGCAATGCATTGCTACATGGTTATCGGTTAAATTAGCTAATTCCACTAATGTTACTTAAGTACCACAAGGTAATAATGTTACCCACCGTTAAAGTTTGTAGGGCAGCAGAAGCAGGTACTGTTTACAAATCCTGTTACTAACGCATG
Source organism: Centroberyx gerrardi (assembly GCF_048128805.1). Taxonomy (NCBI): domain Eukaryota; kingdom Metazoa; phylum Chordata; class Actinopteri; order Beryciformes; family Berycidae; genus Centroberyx; species Centroberyx gerrardi. The sequence continues at coordinate 18,656,491 of NC_135998.1, read as the reverse complement.
CGAGTTTTGGAGCAAATTGTGGAATTTTAAGTTTCACTTTCATTTTCACATCGGGAGACGCCACAGATGAGCCATCGTGGGAAACACTGCATCTCGCAGCCAAAGACGCCCTCTAGAGGCCATGATGACGTTTACATCTGTTTAAGACGCATTGTTAGCGCATTCCAGATAATGCATTCGTATTTGTTTACATCCATAGTGCCTACCCCCTTGGAGACGTTATTGTCCATGGTGGACCAGGGGAAGGCCAATGAAAATCAATATGTAAATAAAGTGTTGCATATTTAACACCCCCCTGATCATCCACGCCCATGTGCATGCACAATGGATTGCAAACTACGAGAATCAGAAAGGCAAAGAAAGCTGTTCTCGCCAGAAGAACGCATGTATTGAGAGGTCACACAATGCAAAGTTTATTAACCACTAACACCTGTTTCCATGGACAGGTGTTAGTGGTGGTGTTAGAGATATTTTGTTTATTAATTAAACTTTTTTAACACATATAATCATAAGTTGGAACTATACTGCCTTGCCAGAGCAAGTGCTAGTTTTTGCGCAGCAGTGTGCTTTTATGAATTGCTTACGTAAATGATCAGAAGCAGGTGGTGGTGCCAAAATAGTGCAAGCAGTAAAACTGAGGTGGTAAACCCCATTTATGAGTAGGGAAAATGCCTACTGCCATGGTCTTACCTACTACCACATCGTTAACCCTGCCTGTGAATTTTATGAATATGGACCAATGAGTTTTATGTGTTACAACTGGAGAAATCCAAAGACATAGCTGGCCTAGCACGACATTCATGACAGGTCAATTGCGGACATATTCTTTTGTAAACCCTTAGAGACCAGGGCAACCGGTGAGGACATTTTTAAACTATTACACAGCTTTGTGACAACCCATGCACTTGAATGGACAAAGTGTGTTGGCATTTGTACCAAAGGTGCTGAAGCATGGTGGGGTTGTGACACGCATTCAAGCTGCAGTGCCTATGCCACTTGGGTACATTGTAATATACACAGGGAGGCACTTACAGCAAAAGGCATGCTCAGTCATTTGAAGAACATATTGGATGACACTATGACAGTCAACTTTGTTAAAGTAAGGCTCTCAACTTGTATGTATTTGGTCAGTAATTAAATGCTTTAGCTGAACTATTTTTTTTTCTCTGCTTATCCTTTCCCTTTATTTGAGTCTTTACATGTGGCTCACATAACTTATATTAATTTAGGCAATCTTGTCTCATTTAACCTAACCTCGGACTCCAGGGCATCTCTACAATTGTATCTAAGGTGCGGGACAAAATTGAGGGTGTGATTCAGATGAGTAATCGCTGATATTGTTGCATCACCAAAGACAACACTTACGTCTTTCCTTTGTTGCATGAGTTCTTGACCATAAACAATCTCAAGTTTATGGATAATGTCAGGAGTGACATTATCAACGCATCTGAGAGACTTGCTGTGTGTTGCGCAAAGTACTTCCCTGAAATGAACAATACAAACGACTGGATTCCTGATCCCGTCACCTTCCCAGTTCCTCTGAAAACACCCATGCCATTTGCGAGCACGTACTTATGTGAGAGTGGTTCCTATAAGAGCAAAGAAGCCACTCTCACACTTATGTGAGAGTGGCTTCTTTGCTCTTAGTAATAGAAAATCAACATAAAGACACAGGCTGTGTGTGGAAGACAATGTGAGACTGAAACTGTCTCACATTAAACCCGATCTTAAAGCTTTATGTGCCTCATTCCAGGCGAACCCCTCTTGCTGAGTGACTGTTCAAATATTGTACTAATGAAGGCAGAGCCAGCCTGGTATGTGCATGATAATTTAACTAATATTTGATGCCTAACTTTGCCTTTTGATTTGAACATGAATTTGTTACCAAAAATATAAAATATTTGACTGGCCTGACCTTGCAAGGCTGGATACTCACTAACAGGTTGGACATCTCGGAGACCAATGTTGTAAAATAGTTGGGAACCACTGTCCTAGCTCATTCTCTTTATTCTTCCTTTGATTCTCTGCCCTTCTCAATGCTATCAGATTTTTCAGTTTTACTTGTAGTACATTTATATTATTTCTCATCTTCTACTGCCTTTTTCTGTTACTTTTTAGCTGCCTCCTCTTGCTGATATTTAGATTTCTTTAGTTCTCAGACTACTTTTTCTCCTTTTTCGCTAAATCCAAATGTCTCTGCTCTGTTGTCATACATATAATTTTATCTGGTTTGTTCTCAGCTGTGTCTTTAAGCTTGTCCAGGTCTTCTTTGTATCACTGTTATCACAGTATCCTAATCGCAGTAGCCTTAAGCCAATTCACTTTCGGTCTCTGCCTGAAAATCTTTTCTTTCCCTGGCTGCCTAACTTCTCTCCTCAAGATATTTCAGTGCTAATGCATAATACTTGCCACTGACTGATTTGAATGACTTTTCAAAAACTACAGAACAATGTGGGGTCATTACCCTCATTCTTTCTTTCACCTCTTCTTTCCTTGGCATATTTCAAGGCTGTTAAGAGTTGCTATTTCCTGCCAGCCACGAGAGCTGACCTCCCTATTATTTCTCTTCTCTACCAGTGAGTTATCTTCTCACTCTTCTCACATCAACCTGTTAGTGTGTATGTCTACTTATTTTATTTTTCTGCTCTTATGTGTTTTTATTCTTCTTGCATTTTTATTCTTGTCTTTTATAACCAATTTCTGTAAAGCACTTTGCACAAACTTGTTTTGCTTTTTAAAGCGCTATATAAATAAACTTGAACTTGAACCTATAATACTACTGCCATGGTTTGCTAACCAAAGGGGTCTATTTCCTGTTGTTATTCACCATACTCACTAGATGAATGTAGTTGGGACATCTACCAGTATACAGTATGTGATGTAACTATTACTTCTGCTATCAAAAAAAGTTATGGATGGTTTTATGATTCTGAATGACCGATATGATCAGTATTGCACACGTGTTGAGTGTTTATATCACAAGTCGAGTGTTTATACCACAAAGTCATGTGTGACCTAGGATGATGTCTGTTGTACTGCACATTCCCGGGTCAGGGAGCAGATCAGACAGTCATGTAGTTGTAGGAGGATTTGTATGTCCTTGGCGTGCACTGGGGACAGGGCTGCCTGCATACACCTCGTGAAGACACAAGGGGCTTGGGAGAGCCTAAATAGCAACACCTTGAACTGATATGCCTGACCTCTAAATGAAAAATGCAGGTACCTCCTGTGATGGAGCACCACTGGAACATGGAAGAATGCATCCGTCAGATCGATGATGTGAACCATTCTCCAGGCGCAACAGCCTGGAGAATGTCCGCTGTTTGCAGCATGTGGAAGGGTCGAACCAGTAACACTTTATTTTAGTTTCCGTCCACTGTTGACTCTCTACAACATGTCGGTTGACTGTCAACAATGCTTGTCTCAACAGACAAGTATTCAACCAACCACTAGTCGTAGACTGTAAGGGGCATCTCAAGTGCTATTCAACAAACTTCATCAACTGAGTATGTGTTGACTATCAGCTAGGAACAAACACATTCCTATATATGGAATTGTTTCATGAGTCAATTGCTTTACTGTCCTATATCCCTGAATAAACAAGTTTTTTATGTGGCCAAACTTAAACCTAACCCTAACCCTATTCCTAAAGCCTAACCTTTACCAAGTTCTTGTACATGCCTAACCCTAACCTATTTATTTTGTGTTCCTAAACGTACCTAAAGTCTACCAATAGTCTATTGATAGTAATTTGAGCAGGTGTACTGACAATCAACTGTTCAATCACTTGACATAAATTACACTGTTTGCTGAATATTTGTTGATGGTCAACTGAAAATACCTAGTATAGTCTGTTGTGACAATTCTTGTTGACAGGTGATATACCCTTAAATATCTATTGAGACATTGTTGAGTTAACAGTGGACTATTGGAATTAAGTGATATCATAGTACCTTCAGAAACTGTTTTAGCTCCAAACCACCATCCTTTGTTGAGATTAAAAAGTAAACTAATCTAATACCAATGAGCTGTGTCAATACATGTTTGATGGCATCCTTTTGCAAAAGGGTGGATTTCTCCTGACTGAGTGCAAGGGATTTTGCAGGATGTTGGACGATGGTTTTTCTGATCCCATTGAAAATTGGGCACCAGCATCTCAACTGTAGTTTATTTTTTTGAAAAATATATTTATTAGATTTTTCAGTTGGGTTGACAGAATAGAAAAAAAAAACTAAACAAAACAAACAAACAAAAAACATTTAAAAAAAAACACATAGTATGAATATAAAACAACAAAACGATTACAACATTAAATGCATGAATGTATATCTGTTTCAATTTGAGGATGTATATCTCTTACAATTTGAGCAGGTATATCTGTTACCCCACCCCCTGACGTGTTTAGGGTTGCTCGGGGCATCACTGGTGACACCAGATGGGTGTAGCTCATGGTCGAGCAGGAGACCCCAACCTTCACTAGCCTCGCTATAGCCTCAGAGCCCATAGTGTGAAACTACAATTTACTCAACATAAACAGCGTATTGCCTGTGAGAAGAGAGAGGGGACAGATCTCAGGATGACAGGGATTTAAATACAGGGTATGGCATTGTTGCCCCACATCATCCTAGGTCACACATGACTTTGCATAACACGTGACCTGCACATGCACGAGATGGATTTTGTCGAGTGTTAAGTATAGCCTCTGGCAGTCGGGAAGGATTAAGTACGACTAGGGTGAGTGTCTAAGGAGTAGCTATGGGAATTGGAGATGTGTGTGTTTGTGTGTGTGTGTGTGTGTGTGTGTGTGTGTGTGTGTGTGTGTGTAGGTGTGTGTGTGTGTGTGTGTGTGTGTTTTTTCGGGGTAGGGACTATGTGCACAAGAATGCATGTTTGTCTGCCTGTGTGTCTGTATAAAAAGAAAGAGACCCATGGTATGGCATGTTTGTGTCAGAGATTGGAGGGTGGGAGATGAATTTGTGCCCAAAGTGTGCAGAGCTGCAAGGGGTGGCTGAATTGGCGAGAAACAGAAACTGGAGACTGCAATGATGGATGTCCCTTCTGGCTGAGAGAGCTGATCTGTATATCAGCTGTTTTATGAACAGAAAAGTATTGCAGAGAACTTTCAAACTTTAAACCCACTGCTTTTACCTAAAATCAAGCCTGTCTTTTTCTGGCAAACAGCATACATTATTTTAACTGAGTCTCTCCATTCAAACAAAATATACAATTATGGACAGAAAAAATACATAAACGTTCTTTATTGAGTGAAGGAGAGAAATAATTGCTCTGAATTCTGGGCATTGATGCAATAATTATGCAACAGATCACTCTGTATTCATCTTTTATCACTGAGACAGTTCTTAATTAGACTTATTCAAATTGATGTTTCTGACTGAAATGGATGTATTGTGATTATTTTTCTTGCTTCCAAATTGTTAAGTCAAGGCCTTTCAGTAGCTCTTGCTCTTCATTTGGTAGGACCACAAAAAAGAAAAAAAAAACACATTTTCACTGCTTTACTTTGACTGGCACACTGGTACTGCATGAATCGATGAGTATGTGTTGAGCCTATAAACTCACCCAATGAATTATTAAAAACGAGGCGATAATATGTGAATGGTGTTGCATGGATGGCCATAATACGTTTTTCCAGTGTTATGCTTCCACATAGGTCGACAGAGAGCAGTCAGTAGGAGAGATGTTAAGAGCTATGCTAATAGAAAGGTTGCTATAGCTAACATTGACTTTACATTTCACAGAAGGCATCCATCCACTTAAAAAGCATTTCACATGCAGCATGTGTCCTTTGAATATGCATTTACCCTTGTACATCACACCATGGGGCCGTTTTGCCTTCAGTTGATCCATATAATATACATTTTTCTAGGTTTGGATCAAAGAAGCCATTAATCCTATTATTCTCTAAAATCAATAGAATGCATGGTTTAATCTTGGTAATTCTGAGCGGTGTGAGCATATTTTAACTACACTAAATATTGAACAGCACATAAAATAACCTCCCATTAATGCTCCACGATCTTACATCATCACAAGTAATCTAACAGTACTGGAGACCACAAATATTGCTGAGGACATGATAAAACTTAGGGTCAGAGTTTTTCATCATTATTGATTCTTATAAATTGTCATTACTATTGAAACTACCAGAGAGAGAGAGAGAGAGATGTAGGCTAGACTACTTCTGTTTTGTCTGAGGATCAACAGAGTTTCAAAGATTTAATTTACTGGTGCCTTCGACTAAGGAAAAAACAGATATTTCTGCTCTCTATTTAACCCTATTTGTTGTATAACTAGCTAAAACAAACAGTCAAACTTCAAACTGTATTGGTGAGCAGTAATGTACTTGCTGTCTATTTATTGTTTTATTAACTAAACATTGTATTATGCAATGTGTGGTCTTTGTTCCATTTATTGAGATATTCATTGTGACTATGTTCACACCAGGTCAACATAGGTCAATTCAGTAATCTTGTATATCCACTTTGCCCTTTCAAAGTTACTAATTCAAATACTTCCTGCTGACAAAAATACGCTGTGAATACTACCTCAAGCAATGTGAGTCATTGATGTGAATTCTAATGTATTTTGCCCCCGTGTCAATGTTTGGCAAGCTTGAGTAATTTCTGAAACATTTCACAAGGGCTACGGAGTAATCTGAATGCAAATGAATGCACAATTTTTACACCCTGAACAAGTTATGCTGTTTTACAATTTACTTCTCAAATTCTTTCATTTCATAACCCTGTATCGCTGCTGTTGGAATTAAGTTCTAGCTTTTTGCCGCAGTTGTTTATTTTTTCAGAGCTGCTCATGCCAATTTTCAATTCACATAGGGCAATGTAATTTGGCATAAACAAAGGCAGTACCATCCATTACAAAAATGGTTTTGAATATGGTAAACAGTTAGTCATGAAGAGGGAACCTAATAAAAACAAACAAAAATAATCATTAATTTACAAGAGGGAGAAGTAAACTCTTTGTTTCCATTGTCCCTGCGGTATTAGCGAAAGGGGTTATGGGAAATCTATGCTTCCTTGACAGTAAAGAATAACCATGGATGTCACACACGCACTCACACACACACACACACACACACAGACACAGACACACACACACACTTTGTGAGATTTACTGTTCATCAAAAGGGAACCATTTAGCATGGCAGGCATTGTGTGAAAGTGTACATTTATTCAATACCTTTAGAGTTCAAGTATTTTATTATAACTTATAATAAATTGACACTTCATTGCACATATCCTCTTGATATACTGTATATCAGCCAGTGACATATTTTCTATTTACCCCATATTTCAATCGCTCTGTAATTATCAAAAGGATTAGGAGGTTTTGTATTCTGCCCATGCTGAGCTTGTGTGTTTTGTGTGCAATTATTCTCACTGAACTCAGATGGCCCTACAACTGTCTTCAGTGGCTTGCTCTCCCAATGCTAATTATCTTTTAACTAGAAAAGTAGATTTCTTAGTAATTTTTTGGAGGGCATTTAGGAATGCCACATTGTTCTGTCCTTTCACATTTGAGACCAGAATAGGAGTTATACTTCTTTAAAAATAGCAGCTAAATATCACTAAACTACACCCCCTCTACACCTATACAGCCCCTGTTTATGTGTGGTATTTCTTTTGGCGTTTTATGAATTTACCACCTTATATCTCTCGACAGATCATAAATCAACTGAGTAGGTCCCAGCTAGAAAACTCCAATGCTTTAATCCTGGATGCATTAAAATACCCTAGGATGTCAGATGAAAAAGGTATCCAACTGTACCACCTGTCCACCTTTGATGCCTTCTTGTAACCCAGAGGCTGGACAGGAATATGATAAACAGAAAAACTCCTATTTTTGATTCCATAGCGCACTTTTGTCAACTGCCTTTTTATTTATGGTGGTGTAAATGAATCTAGGTGGATCATGTGAATTAGTTGTGCCAATTAAATATTCCCGCAGCTTCTATTAAACCATTCTGATTAATTTTACAAAATCAGAATCAGTACAAAAAGTACAAAAATGTATAGGATTCTGTGAATATATGGTGAAAGACATCTCCGTGCAATCCCAAAAGCTTTGGTTTGTTTTTGTTCATGTCAAATGGCCTCGAACTGAAATAGTATTAAACTAAAAGGGTCTCTCTGTCAAATGAACATGATTGTAATTCTCAGGGTTGGGTAATTGAATTAACTATCAATGTGATGCTTTGTTGCTGCACACAGATGCCTTGCAAAACCCATTCTCCTTGATAACATGTACCGAGATAATGGTTCATGAACAGAAAGCTTATGCATTATCAAGGTAAATGCAAACTGCTAAAGAAAGAAGACAAAAACCATCCATTGGAGAGGATGATTGAAGAAAAATTATGTTGTTTGGGGGAACAAGTATGAAAAGGTCTTTAGGGAATGGTATTCTGTTGGTAGTTTGTGTTGACAGGTGATATTTTTGATATGTTGCATCGAGGGAAAAGACCAAAATTGATTGCATGGGTAGCAAGAGTGTTTAGTAAAATAATATTGTCTAGAGAACTCTAGAGAATAAGTGTTTAAAAAATGATACTTTTTATGAAATTGTGTGGATAACAGTGAAGGTGCTCCAGTTATGCAAGTATTCAGTCACAACCAAAGAGCAACATTCAACAAAAAAGTTGGGATGTTTCCAAAACCACTTAAGGTGGATTGGATCTGACAATTACTGAGGGTTTGGAAGAGTTATACTATCACCAGGCTCGATGTAGAAGACCATAAAATATACAAATGGTGGTCAAACTATCAAGGTATGTTGAGAGAACACAGGGGGAGGTTGGCTGGTGAGGGGTAGCTGCCAAATTAGGTTGCATGCCAGCTGATTATTGGACAGGTCTCCTGCACTGATGGATGAGCAGGGCGGGAATGGGTTACACACAGGGTAATTTATTCAGCTGTTGAGGATAAATGAATATATCTGTCATTTTGCCTCCCTCATTTACTCTCTTGCAGGAGAATGCAGCTGTCATGAGGGCTATTCCCCTGATCCCGTGCATAAACACCTCTGTGTTCGCAGTGACTGGGGTCGCAACGAAGGGTAAGTCCTATCTGCTCTATCCTCCCATATCTGCAAACTCCCTGTCACTGCGCTTCAGAGAGTAGGCACAGAGGGTGGGATGAGAAGCAGAGACAGAAGGAGGAGAAGGATAGAGGGAAGGGGAGGTATTTAATGAAACACAATGGCAGGGGAGGATGGAGAAAGAGAGAGAGAAAGAGAACAAGACTGAAAAGTGAGAGATAAATAGTGGAAAGAGATAAAGAGATGGGGAGAGAGAACTAAGTCAAGTAGACCCCTTCCTCACTCCGACCTTGTGTGCTGATTAGCTGACTGGCCCAATAGCTCCGTCAATAAAAAGGCAGCCCCCTATTGTTATGCAAATCCCCCAGTCATCAATTGGATGTAGTCCCTCCTCACCAATCACGGATCAAATCCCCATTCACCATTTTGTAAAGGAGGGTAATCTTATTCATATAAAAACAGAGCTTTCTTTTGAGCCAGTGACCTTACTTTTCGACTTGGTGTTTGATTTATTCTATAATGTTCAACATACTCTAATGAACACTGTGTGTGGAATATTTGATGTGCACAACTGCAGCATCGTCATCATAGTTATGTTCATGAAAAACATAATAAGAGATCATCCAAGTGTGTTTTTGTCTCCTAGAACGTTCGTCAAATCATGAAAACAAAAAGCATGTCATGTAGACCCTTAATACTCCATGTTGTACATAGTATAATTACAAAGATACATTTGCACATATCACTGCCTTTGATCTGATGTTCCCTCTTTTCTGTCCTCTGCCAAGTCCTTGGCCTTACACGAACCTGGAGAAAGGCTATGACCTAGTCACAGGAGAGCAGGCCCCAGAGAAGATATTCAGGTGAGAAGAACCTTTACTTCTGGTGCCATCTCCTGGGTGCATGTCTTCTGCTGGGTGTCTGTGACTGCAAGGACAGACAATGTGATGTGTGTGTGTGTGTGTGTGTGTGTGTGTGTGTGTGTGAGTGTCCCTCCACACGTGTCTATGTGTACCTGTGGGCTGCTCTCATCTGTATGCCCTTGCACTCACATACTCGCGCACACGCACGCACTCACGCACGCACACACACACACACACACACACACACACACACCTCTTGTTGGGGTGGAGTTCTACCTATGGGTACTTGTGTGAAGAAATAGCCTAAGGGGCTGTCCTGGATGGAGTCCTTTCAAATGCTCTTACTGCCATTTTTGTGACACTTCCCATTCTTGATGGGGTCATTGTCTGTGACATTTACTGAGGAGTGCGGGGCTCAAAGGACCCATACAGTAACACTCAGCTGTGCCTTTCAATAGGGTTCAAAATCCCCTCCAGAATTCCAGAATCTTTTTTTTTCTTTTAAATTGGTATTTTTTGCTAGAGTTGTACCTTTTCTGGTGTCCTTCTTTTCCCTTTAAATAGATAAGATCACTCTGACATTTTATGCATGGTGTCAGAGCAGGTGTTTTTAGACAGACAAGAAAAGGTTTGAATTGTGATGAAAAAGTGAAATGAGTAAGTAAAATTAAAAGTTTATTTTGGATAGCTTCAAGATCTTAGGAATTATGAATGAATTATTAATTTGGGCAACCCTTTATGAAAACCATTCTTAACATATGGTGAATTTACTATTATTTAAAGCCGCAATAGATGCGTTTGAAGGAAAACAGGGAAGACTATCATTTAGCCGCTTCTCCCCTCCCTCCGCCAGCCGGTGGCACACAGCTTATTGGCAACATGGAGCGAGGCTTTCCTTATTTGATTATTAATTAATGCAATAAAAATGAACAGTTTATCATTCATATGTTGTATCTTAACTGCTAAGAGATGATAACATTGACTTTCTTATTACCTTAGTGAACCATGCATTTATTAACAGCTTGTTATCTTGGTTTAAAAAATGAAATGCTTTATTAAGTATTGATTAATGATTAACAGATTATTTTTAAATAATAAAAATGTTTTGGGTTTCTACTATAAAGTTGCAATTGATGCTTGCTGTAGTTAGTAAATGGTTAACAATGGCTTGTAAAGCATCAACACACAAACATTCTGTCACAGTTAAATGGTTAATAAATTCTCTTTACTCGCACTTTACCTCCCACTCTCCATCACTTAGGTCCCGCCCAAATTCCAATCATGATGTGAGTTTTAGGCTGATAGGCTAAAAGTGACCAATCGCATCTTTTAACAAGAAACAAGGTTGGATGTGTAGATGTACTGAAATCTAACGTATTTGGATTGGATGAACCATATTTAAACAAAACTATGATCATGAACAGATTTTAACACTGAGCTGAGCCCATTGATTTCCTTAGCTGGGCTACACCAGAACACTCAAACTACCGTGTGGTAACTAGGAGGGGATTTACAAGAGCGCTCCCACAACAATATTTTCACAACACTTGGGCCACGACACAGTAATATTCAAATTTTTTTATTTTTTTTTTGCAATGCTTTAAGCAGTGTAATTGGATCCTGTGATATATGTGACATTTTTCTTTCATTTGACCACAGTAAAAAAAAAAAAAGAAATAATTTCCCTCAGGGAAATGAAATGTTAAAATCAATTATACTTAGGAGTAAAACACCATAAATCAATTCCTGGATAAAACTCAAGGCTACATAGCGACCATTTTTTCCACTTTCAAAGGGGTGTGGAGTGGGGGAAGAATTTCCATTTCAATTTCAAGAAGCAGGGTTAGTCATTTGGCCAGATAGAAATAGCCTAGGTTGACACAATAGGTTTCCTGTAATAGATATTACTGCAACTCATGGCATAAATGTTTAATTACATAAAAAAAACATGGACTGGTAGTTATTACCATACTGGTGGTGACTTAAAGCTGCGGTAGGCAACTTTGTTTTGTATTATTTGGTGAAAAGTTCACAACACCTTTTCAGCTATCAGTAATTCAAATGATCTGAGAGAAGATCAAGCCTCTGTGATCGCCCCTGCCTCTGTTTTCAGGCTCTCAAAAATCTCACCGCTCCTGGTAGGCCTCAACCAATCAGGCAAGCTCTCTGCAAGGAGGAATAAAACAAATATATCCACAGTAGAGATGAGGTGAAACAGCCATAATCCAAACTCTATATTGGGACTTATTGTGTTAGGAAGTCAGTTATTTTCCCTACTGCACAAGACCTGTTCATCAGGAAGGAGCCACATTCAGGTCAGTCAGTCAACCGGTGTTAGGAAGCTATGGCTTTGCAACTGTGGTAGCTAATCTATGTGTGACAAAAAAACATTTTTTTGCCAGCAAATATTTCAGTAACAACTAGATTGAACTAGCAGAGCTGTGTTTTACGTACAAGGTTTGGAATTGATCAAGTTTGCCTGAGATGGCACTCTCTCTCCCCGATATAGAGTGAATGTCACTTGACCAAACCTCATTTGCATCACAATGTGTGTTTGTAACTGCAATGCCTAATCTATGCTGACAAAAAATATTTTTGCTGGCAAATGTTTGCCCCTCTCAGTTGACAGACATGCATACAACTGAGCCTCGTTTGGAGGGAGGAGTTACTGGACAGGGTGAGGGAGGGGGTAATTCTTTTTCATTGTATACTTTCAAATTCTTGCTAATTTCTCCAAAGTTTCCTACCGCAGCTTTAAAGGACGTAGAGAGGCTTACCAGTGTACCTACAGTTAAGGCAATACGCCAATACAGGAATGTAGTAGAATTATCTTGGGCCTCTGAGTATGGTGTTGTAGTCAAAGAAGATGTGGGAGTAGGCTATTTTTGTAGGTAAATTGCGTGTTTAATTCTATATGTTGCTGTGTATGTGTTTATTCTATTTTCTCCAGGGTAGAATTTGGCATGAAATATGCAGGATTTAAATTTACAGCCTCAACCAACACAGAAAGAGGACTCACTTTGAATTGCTCTACTTGTTTGCACGGAAAAACAAAAACATAAAGTACAGATGCTGTACAGTCCCACAATGCCAAGCTGGGTGTGCAGCATCAAGTATAGTCCTATAATCAGGATAACCACATCATTGACCAATTCATTTTCAAGAATAATAGATCCACTCTCACTTCTCTCAAAAACTCCTCTGCTAGCTCAATCTTGTAACTAAAATATTCTCCAGCAAAACTAATTTATGTCACGCATACAGCCCACCAGTATACATTTTTGATTTTTTTGTCACACATAGATTAGCCACTGCAGTTGCAAAGCTATATCTAACACCAGACGAGCAAGCATCACTCAAAATGAGGTGAGAAAGCGCCATCTCACTGACTGATTGACTGACTGACCTGAGTTTGGCTCCCGATGAACACAAATAATTGGCTTCCTTAAACTAGCTTATTTCAGTTCCATAATTCATCTTATCTGTTTATTCTGAAACATTAGTTTATTTATGAAATCAGTATTACTGGAATTACATTTGTTTTATTGCAGAATCAATCATTTGTATTATTAGTTCTTGTAGGTACACTTCCCATGTTTTCTGTGTTTCAAGGATTCTACTCTCTCTTTGAACCTGGGTTGCATACATAACTAACAGATTTACATATTGCTTTCCTCTAAGTGCCCTGTCAAAATCCCCAAATTTGTACAGTATACCCGGCTTTCAAGAATATGCATTTTTCACCAGCATCTTCTTTTGGTTTGGCATGAAAACTGGAGACAAAGAGTAATAAAGATGGCAGGGAAGGCTGGGGGGAGTAAGAACGTCTTGTATTCATTTTATTTACTTGGACTGTCAGCACTCGCTGTTGTCCCCTGATATACACATACACACAAATGCACTCACCCACACACACACGAACATACATGCACACTCAAGCAGAGACTCACTTTTTCATGCACACTTAGTTCTCCACTCAGACACACATTTAATAAAGCCCCTGTATAGTTTGTGCATGATTTATGGGGAAGTAGGACAGAGCCAATCAATGATTGCTCCAGTGTCACAGGATGAGCGCGGCGCTAGAAGAAGAGAGAGCGAGATGGCCTGTCAGTGTCTTATTTATGAGTGGATGTGGCCATTGATCTGGTCTCTGAATCACTGTGTTCCTGTCTATATGCCGGGGTCAGGGCCAGTGGCAAACTCCCCGACATTCTGAGTGGCTCTTTACAGACTACTGATAAAGAGCCCATGAAAAAAGACATGCGCTCAAGGCAAGATGAGGACACTAAACGTGGATCCAATGTTGTTTTTGAAAGGTGTGAAATGGCATTAGCTGCATTTTTGGTCAAGTTTATTTGTATAGCCCTTTACCACTGTTACAGTCTCACAGGGCTTCAAAACAGCCACATTATGAAAACAATAAATTAAAAATGAAAACAACACCCACCCTCAATAAGAACAAGGAAAAACTGCCACGAAAACCTCTGTAGGAAAAAAAAAATGGAAGAAACCTTGGGAGGGATCCAAAGAGGGATCCTCCTACCAGGACAGTCAGGCATGAAATGGGTGCTGAGAGTGGGCAAACAAAGATTACATGTTGATAATAAAATGGAGCATAAACAAAATACACAGGATAAACACTGGAAGATCGCTTGACTGAAATGTCAGGTGTGGAGCATCAGCAGCAGCTTGGTCAAAATCGGCATAAGAGTCCGGGACCAAAAGGCCGCCAACACTGCCCAGCCACAAACACAACCTGAAATGGATAGGTGCTTCCGTTTAGCCTTTGATGCTCTGTTCATACTCCCACCTATTGAGTGTATGTAAGTGGGTGTTAAATGGTGGCCAAGTGGTGGAAACCCACTACAAGCGCCCCAAAGCAATTGCATTAAGAGAAACGTGCTGCAACTTCAGAAATTATGCAAATTCAAAAAAATCCAAAGCAAATACAATGGAAACATGCTGCAGAAGAAGAAATGCACTGCAGAATGCCAAAGCAAATACATTAACAGGAAACGCACTGCATATTCAGAAACGATGCAGATTTTAAAAAAACAGGACACGAGAGAGAGACAGTTTCAGATATTAGGCCCTATCATCTAGATGCTGGTTTAAGGGCTCCTGGTGCAGCCTCGGTCATGAAACGTCCGCACGAGGCATTATTTACTAGTTTGCCTAACAAGAGGAGGATAAATTATTTTACAAGGTCGCTAGCCAGTCTAGCTTGTACAGTTTAAAATCAAGTCTGCGTGGTTAATAGCACAGTGTTAAAGATTAAATCTCTTGTAGCGTCTAATGTAGCATGTCATTGTGCTAAAAATAAGTCATGTAAATGTCTTATTTTTTGTAATTTCATTTTAGAATGTAAAATATTTATGACAAATGTATCTAAATTACATGATTCAGAAGTACACGTGTACACTAATTATTTTTGAATGTTAATTGTGTCTAAAAGTTTTTTGCTCAAGAGCACTACATTGTCATAGAATGTTGTGGAGAATTACAGGAGGACCCCCAGATATCTCGCCAATTTGTGTCCCCACCACTCTCCAAATCAAAATTATGCCCTTTATTTATCCCCATGAGTGTGGGCTGTTGATCACTTAGTATGTCCCTCTCCATTAGGAGATAAATACATTTAGCGCTAGCTAATGACTTTGTCATTTCAAAGAACATTTGCTGCTTTATCAGCAATGGCACTGCAGATCCTCAATTAGAGTTAACATTCAGTAATTAACAGCCATAAACTAGATGGAAGAGGTATAATGGAAATGATTTTATCTCATTGAATTACCACTGGTTAATGCTAGCAGAAACAATTCAATTTGAGGTAACAAGGGATATATAAGTTTACTGTATTTAGGGTCATATTAAAGTCAGGATATTTTGTGAAGGTCCTTTTATGGGGGTAAATGTTACAATGCTAATTGTTGTCTTCATGCTAATATGATAAGGATGATGTGGCACTTTATTTATCCCTATAGGGAAATTCTTTTTGTTCTTGCCCCCCTCCAGGGAGGTCAGATGCTGGGTCAGCTACAAAATAATGTCCCTGCTGGTAGGGATTCAGTGTCTCACTCAAGAACAGTTGAGCAGGGCAGATGCTCGTCGCTTGAGCAGTCCTCCAGCTGAAGGACAGTCTGTCTAACCACCATGCCGCCCTTCCATCCACACACATAGACATTACTCTACACCCAAAACTCCTCTCACTATAGGAAAGACCATACTGTCCTTTCTATTACACTCAATAAATAAGATAATGAAACAATGCCATCAGTAGAAAAGTCTTGCTATCTGCCAATCAGGCCTACACCAGTATGCTGACTCTTGTAAGTCTTTATTATTCTGTGTGCATGTCTGCACAATTGTATCTTGACATGCTTGTGTGTGTATATCTGTGCATGTACGTGTAATAACCTGAGTGACATTTTTTCCTTGTGGCTATGCCTACCCAGGTCGTCCTACAGTCTGGGCCAAGGCTTGTGGCTGCCAGTCAGCAAGAGCTTTGTGGTGCCACCAGTGGAGCTGTCAATCAACCCCATCGCCAGCTGTAAGACAGACGTGTTGGTTACTGAGGATCCTGGGGATGTCAGGTAAGTCTGTGCTCAGTTCAGCTCATAACTACTATTGAAAGAGACCTCTGCACAATAGCTGGTCTGAAATCTGGGGGCATATCTATATGTAATTTGGTAGAAGCTTTTATCCAAATCATCTTATAGTACCATAAGTGCATACATTTTTAGCATGGATGGAACTGAACCCTAACAGCGGCAGTGTTTATAGAATTTGTAACCCTTGCTCTACCCCTTGAACTACACAGGACTACTTCATGAAGCTCCTTGGTTTCTTTAAATTGTCCTAGTTACTTTGGAGTGTGTGAGCCCCAAGAGATTTATCTGAGTTCATGGTGAAGGTTCTGGAGGAGAGATTATTATCTTCTACTGATCCACTTTCCCAGAACGGTGTTGCCTCTATTACACGCAGCTCTCCAAATTTCACAGTTGTCTCTTATGTCCTTCCACTGCCCCTTTCATCTCACAGATGTTTTATCGCCACCATCTCTCTGCATCGTAGTCTTTCATGACTTTATTAACTGAACTATGAGTTCTATTGAGGCTTTGCAGTTGTATCACTTATCTCCTAGCAGCCATGTTTGGCGGCATCAAATAATGTCTAAATATATCACAAATGGGGTAAACAGGTACCTGAAAAAAGACTGTTGTGGTGTGGGTGTGGGTCAGTTCAGTAATGTAAGTAAAATTGAAGATTCTGATAAGGTAAATTTGTTTCTAAATTTGTGTTACTGTGACACAGGAAACTATCTTGTCCTTAGCCCTTGGCCCTCTGGTCCTAGTCTCCACTCCAAAGTGCTAGTTATTCGTAGTCAAAGTTTTTTGTATGTAAAAAATAAAACATACTGTATGTACATGGGTAAATGTCATAGTAAAGTGCATTTACAAGCAAATTCAAGAATGCTTATAGTCTTCAAATGTCTTATGGAAAACAAACAAAATGTCATGAATTTATTTCTTAATTTAGGAAGATTAAGACTGATACTCAAAACATACTTGGCATATGACGCAAACCCAGATCTTGTCCTTGTTTCTTTTCCCTTCGTTTTGGTTATCTGAAATCTATTTTAATTTACACTGAAGATAATAGATCACCGGCGTGAAGTTTATATCAGTCAGACTGTGTCACAGAGTCGTTAAATTGTGTAGCGTTAATGAAGTTACAAGGAGACTGAAAATAAATGGGACAGGTTTATTGTCCTTTGTTGTAAAGGATGTGGTTCTGACAGACAAGGAAAGGTATGGCACTATCAGACTATTCAGCAAACATACTATTTATTAATCAATAACCCAGATCGGTCTGCCATAAATGAAATTAAATGAAAATTCCCAGCTACACAGATATTTTGTTTGCAGGTTGTTCAAAACAAGCAGCATCTCCAGCTCTGTATAGTGAAACTCGAGCCCGAATGAACGACTCATTCAATAATGCACTACTTCCTCAAAGAGCGGGTTTGAAAGTGAGATGTCTTTGTTTGTGAAGGTGTGATGCAATGGATTGATTTGGCCTACACAGAATTAAGCTTGCAATGTTCACACTGACAGTGCTTCTGTGGCTCACTGTAGTCTGTACTTTGATAATTTATAGAAGCCATTTGTCTCAGTGCATAGGCTTGAGAGAGCTTGGCCTATGAAGCTTGGTTGTGAGTGAGTGGGCGGGGGAACGGCGACTAGCCAAACAGTGGAAGAGCTGCTGTCTGAGTCGTTCAATGAACTTTGATGGGAAACACGGAGTGGGAGGTTCGATGTACTTGAACCACTACATACCACTGCATTCAATCTTTTCACCCAGCACTACTTGAGGGTGAGCTCGGTTAACCTGAACAAACAGCTGATTTTTGGCATTTTTACCTATGGCTAGCAAGCCAGCAGGCTAATTTAGCAAAGCAACCAATGTTAATGTTAAGATGCAACTACTAACCGCTACTAAAGCTAGCTTCTACTACATGCATTAGCTAGTGCACAAATCTGATGTGTTCACAGCAAGACTGATTGCTAGCTGACCACATAGGCCTACAAGCTGACATTGAAACACAAAATTGATCACATGTATCAGGGGTGAAATGATCAGTTCCCAGTCAAAATCAGCACAATAGTTAACCATGTTAATTCAGTTCTGTTGAAATAACCAAGTTGTACATTTTGAAATGTAATCAGCTGTTCGCAGTGACTGGCCAATAGCTGAGAACCTCCAATATGGCTGCCAAAAGGTGCATTATTTAATCTGAAAGCCCTCTAATAGAGGATTAATACATTTGCTTTACATTTGTTTTTAAAAGTTATTAATAATTTTACAGTAACAGCAGATATAGTCAAAGAGCCCTTTGGATAAGTAGACTATTTGTGGGCTGTAGGTGCATTCTTTTGAAAAGTGTTTAAAATGTTTTTATCAGAAAACTAAAATGTGCCTACGGGACAAAATCTAATCAGTATGACAAATCAGTAGGCCCTAGGACAGGATATGTACTAACTAGGCAGCACAATGCAGTTACTGGTTGTGTTATGCAAGTGGCTGGTATGAAATATAACTTATTAATGTTACCTTTAGTCTTATTCATTCACAAATTGTTTTCACTGAGGTATACTGACAAACTTAGAACAAAATACTTTTTTATTAACCTTTAAGTAAAGTAACAGCAAAGCTAATTCATGCACATGTAATGCCTCAGGACACTGCAATGTAGTTACTGGATGTTAAGTTCAGACGGATTCATTTAAGTGTAATATTGCAGTTAAAATTAGTACATTTACATTGCACTTATAGGCTACAGTGCTACTCTTAATCTATTAGAGATAATAACTACCCATAAATTACTGTAAATACAATTTTGAACTGTGGGCACAGAAACTGTAATCCATATTGATACATGTAATGGGCCCTGGGAGGCTCAGCTATCAACAGATGGTAAGGGAAAGAAGAAAACACAATGAGAGGAGCTTTCTCAGAAATTCTTACTGTGTTACTCGCTTACTCTTTCTCCACAGAGATCATTAAAGATTCATCTAATCTAACAGCATAAATAATATTGTTCTAGGTTAACTAAAATATATACATTTGTCTAAACCAATATAATAATATATTAATTAATTTATGTATGTATATATTATTGTGTACTGCAACATTCTGTTTTTTAAGACAGGTTACATATAAAATAATTTAAAAAAAACCTTCAATAAATTATTTATTTACTATTAAAAAAATAATGTACATTCATTATTTTAAAATACATATACAACAGGTAGTTTCAGCCAAGCACTCATGCTGATAATTCCTATGAGGAATGCTAGCTTCCTTTTTTTTTCTCTTTTTTTTTTTATATAATTAGAAAAAAAAAAGTTGCTGCACTCAGCTGTACCTCACACCCAGCCACATCACTGTTATAACCATAATCACAATAAGGATCACCTTCCTGAGAAATATATATACATATTACTATAGTAAATGTCAGTGCCGTTGCTGTATTCTTCTTTGGCAATGACAGCAAAGAAATTCTTAAAGGGTTCTAAATGATAAATATTATTGTAATATCTGATTAGATGAGTATTATTTTATCACAATAAATAGAGCATGTAATATAAATCTCCTTGTTTAATGGGTAGATAGCTGCAACAGCCACACATGAGTGATTGCTTGCTGTTTCATAGTCAGATAAAACACAATGCTGTAGCACTGTTAGAATGCAATCAATCATTCTTTCACTTTCAGTTACATCAAACGGCAGTATGCATACATATACAAAGCAACAAAGCACATCTATGTGTTTATCTCAGTATTATTTATTAATTTGATAGAGAAAAGGTGATCTATTAATAATTTGCAGGGACTAATTGTAGTGGTTTTACTTTTTTGATTTTGAAATTTTTAGCTTTTCCACAGGAAGGGCCAAAATGGGAGCAGAGAACTCCCAAGGGAATTGTACGCATCTCTGCTTACTCTGACACAAATAGGATTATGACAAGCCTCTCCATTAATTAGCCAAGGCATGCGATTTATCTTGAACAAGGGTTGTGATAAGTGATGGTGAGAAAAAATGATGACATACGTTTTAGATCAAGACAGTTGGCAGCAATATTTTTGTTGGTAACACACATGTTGAACTGATTTTGAATATTTATTTGAATATTTATTACTGGAATCATTAGCAGATATAATTCTATCTATGTAGCTAGGAAGAAGTCATTATTTCTGCTGTGCATTTTCTCTATCTTGACTATCACTTGACTATTTCTTTATCTTGACTATCACTCAAGTACCAGTGATGTGTGATGAATAGATTTCGCTGGGTTCAGTTCCAGATCACAACTGGTGGAGCAACATGACCACCTAAAACAGAGAGCAAGGACTCAACTTTTGTTGAGAGCACAGCAGAGGAGCACCATTTGGGTTACACC
This sequence comes from Centroberyx gerrardi, assembly GCF_048128805.1. Lineage (NCBI taxonomy): Eukaryota > Metazoa > Chordata > Actinopteri > Beryciformes > Berycidae > Centroberyx > Centroberyx gerrardi. Next base: position 18,635,586 of record NC_135998.1, on the reverse strand, counting down.
AATTTAAGTTACAGCTATTCATCTCTGAACCGACATGCCTTTATGAAAGAGGCGAGTACGTCTGTCCCTTGTTCTTCTTGTTCCCTTCAACTGGCTGGTGCTCTGTGCAGCAGGTCTGAGAGAGTGTGGCATATTGTGTGGAGTCTGTATGTGTGTGTCCAACAAATTTCTATAAATGACTGAATGTTAGAGATGTTATGCTTGATGGTGGTAGAAGTATTGCAAGTGTGTGTGTGTGTGTGTGTGTGTGTGTGTGTGTGCACGTGCGCTCACATGTGCTTGCAAAAGTTATATAAGAAGAAAGTAAGTTCTTTATGCGTATCTGTCTGTAGCCAAACTCTGTGTCTCAGTGTCATTGTGGATTTAAGATTGGACTTTGGGTCGTCTTTGTGGCTGTGAATAGGCGTCTATTTATGTGTGCATTTCTGAAAGCAAACACCTCTAATCACTCCTAGCTAATACAGCTGTCAGCTGTGTGTCCAGACATCTGGGCTTGGTAAATGAACTCCTGTTGCCCATGCCTGAAATTAAACCAACAGACAGCTTCTTTGAATGCATTTGTTCAGTTCTAATAAAGGGCTTGATGTGTGAGCTGCGTTCAGAGCAGGTTCACAAAATAGCACTTTTGCCCAGATTGCATAATTACAACACTGTTCACCTCAAGTGAGATGTTGTTGCATCTGCATGTCAGTTTATGACAACACACAACAAGTTTATGCATGCACACGAAAAAAAGCATATGCACACAAATCTGCCTCTCGCTCTCTCACTCTCACCAACAAACACGTGCGTACAAACACAAAGATACATTTCCTTGTCTTTATATGACCATTTGTGAAACTTCTACCACCATCAAACATAACATCTCTAATATTCAGTTATTTATATAAATCTGTTGGAAATAGATCAAAATAAAACCACCTACTCAACAGTGGGAGCGGGGCTGCTGAATGATTAATCGGTCATAATTACTATTTAACATCACACCAATAAATAAATAAGAACTTTGAGAACATTAAGGACGAAATATACATTTTATGACTGATTAAAAGCCCATTTCAGTGAAATGATCAGTTAATGTATCTGGCTAATGATCAGTTCCCGCAACATAGGAGGATCTGTCAGATTGTCATTAATAATGCAGACAACTCATTATCCAAAGCATTTTTGTTAAAGAAAGTCCTTTGGGAGCTTATGGAGTTTCTAGCTGGTGCACTTTCCCCAAAATGTTTATGCGGGCATTGATGCAGTCAGTCGGTCGTAATAGACGTAGTGATGTGGGAAGTAGTGAGACAAAGCTTTGGCTGCATCTCCTCCTCACTTCTGCCTCTCCGCATGTTCACAAATCTCAACTGAACTTATTCTATAGGAAAAATAGGACCCAAGATGAATGTCAGCTTCAAGCAAGCTCGACTTCCAGCTGAGGAGTTTGTGTCCTTTACATTGACATTACCTCTTGACATTGATAAAGCTTGTCATCTTAAAATAACACTTATTTTCACTTAAGCTATCCAACAACTAACAAGCCAACATTTGTTTTTTCAGTGAGAATGACAAGGGCCTATTAAAGTAAAACCAGATTTTGAAAATGTTCCTATGTGTTCCTATGTGTTCCTAAATCTAAATGACAAGCACCACTCAATTAACAAAAAATATTTCCTATGAGAAGTCAAAGTATTGTAATATTTGTGAACATGATCAACTCTTAACGAGAGCTAAGACGTAAACACATGATGTCATCAGGTATAAGGTGTGGAGGTATCTCATAGACAAAAAATGAGAGACAGATTTTAAGGACACAGAATGTTTTTTGTTTGTTTGCTTTTAACAAATGCTTTCATACCCAAATGAGCTTTATTCTATAGTAGCACTTTTTACGAGAAAATGGACCCCTGGGCACGGGGGACAAAATAATGGCAAATGCCATTGGTCTAGTGGACAGTATAATTGCATAAGTATTGCATAAATGAACCTTGCCCAAAACAAAGTGCAAACTGCCTGAATTTACCCTCACTACATGTATATTAATAGCCTGATATTCAGACTAAATGCCATTTCGTTACCACACATTATTCAGCCTGAGATTGCCTCCTTGTTAGCCTTTGATTTTCCCCTAACCAATCACTAGTGACTGATGTATCCGGCCGCTTTGATGCTGGCTGTATTTACTAACTTAACCAAGAATGTTGGTGGTTTTTGACAAAAATATCGTCTTTGCAAAGACACTATGTTGGTTAAGAGGCCAAAACGGCATTGAAAAAAACACTGCACGAACGATTCAAACTTTAGTCCCGCCCACAAACGTGCTGATTGGCTCGATTGTTTCTCAGCGCGAGAACAAGCCGTTGACTGGAGCAACACCAGACTCTCTGAATCGCCCGCAAAATCTGAAGAAGACTGGGCGGATGTGATTCAGGAGTCTGGATCCAGGCTAGTATATTAACACAGTTCTCCATCTTTGAAAACCTTCTCAAACGTGCTCTCAAAGCTCTGAGGTACAACAGTACAGCAGATTATGAATTTGTCTTAAACTGAGCTGTGTCGTAAACTTTGTTAATTTCCTCCCTTCTTTTCATTCACATCGCCAAAGCAATTATATTACCCTAGTAGACCCTGACATTTAAAAACCAGACACTCATCGATTGTAGGGGAAGATTCATTCTGGTAAATGAGTGTATGGGTTGCATTAAAATAAAGGGAAATTAAAAAGAATATAATGATGATGATGCTGACAGGTGTAGTACTGCTGTGCATTGGCAGTGATTAGTGCATTGATTTATTAGTGTTAGGATAAAATGGATTATAATTTTTGTTTATTTTATAATAATTTTTGTTCCTCCTAATTTTAGGTGTTCAGTGCATTTTTTACAAACCACATATTTGAAACCGTGCTTCATTAATTGAATAGTGAAGTAATAAAGTCATTTATTCATTAGTGTAGACTTTATTGTGTGCTGTATTTGAATGAGTTGACATGAGTATGTGTGTATGTGTGTGTCTGTGTTTGTGTGTGTGTATTTCTTTGAGTGGTGAATTGAAGGTCATCAACCCAAACAACTCACACAAATAGCCTGGTGTGAGTCGAATCACGTGTACAGCACACAGTTTCCTTGACAGTGGCTTTTATTCAACCATCGCACACGCACACACACACACACACACGCACACACCCACACACACACACACACACACACACACACACACACACACACACACACACACAGTCTCATTTCTTAGCAGGACTCTATAAAAGAAGGAAAGCATAAAATCTGTCCTTTTTTATTTTGCTATGTTTGATGGGAGGTCAATTTAACTGATCGATGCCTGCTGCGGTCTTGGAATCCATGCTGATCCTTTGTACTGTCGGTAGCACAGGGAAACAGGGAGCTACTGTATAAACTGTACCTTCATGCTATAACTACAAGCTTTATAAATGCACAAGGCTGTTGCGCACACTTAAAAGACACAGCTTTGTACAGCACTTGAGCACTGCACTTTAATTTCCTATGAACATCATGTAATAAAATATATGATATTTTTGGATACCTCAGTGAGAAGGACTTTTTTCCTCTTGTTAAGTAGTGTGCACATTCTCTTCATGCTGGTTGAAATAATTACAAGCTTACCATGCACAAAAAGGTGTAAACTGTAGAAAGAGCTTGGCTTTGCATAACTATGTATACATTTTATGTGGTGTTTGGCCTCTGTCCTGTTTTTTTTTTACCTAGATTGCCCAAAGGTTTACTCTGTCAAATTGTCACATGTGAAAGAATGAGTCCCCTGACGCTGTTTCCCACCGGCGATGATTAAAGTTTAATCGTATCTAATATTATCTTTACATTTTCTGTTCTTGTTGTTGAGCCAAAGCCAGTGTGTCAACAGAAGACTTCATAAATCTCCCAATCAATAGCTCTTCAGGCATTCTGAACTGTGCTCAAAGACCAGCGTTTCTGTCAATAAGGGACTGTCGATAACCCTGAGTAGTCTGACAGCCCATGCTGGTGATGAATGACCCCACTCACCATGATCAAGCCGACCATCAAAACACTCCATCCCCCACAATCCAAAGCATCTGCAGGAAGTCTATGCTAGGAGCAAATCAAATGAATAAATCAACTTCCCATTACTACAAATCTCTATCAAAAATATGTTTTATGACCCTACATTCAAACCAAAGAATCTATATATCAATCTATTGTATCACTCAGGTTTACCTCATTTTTCACAAACCCACCAGATTTCTCTGCAATGATTAAAGCGAGCTTAAAGAAAACTGGTAATGCACTCTCTATTCAACGACAAAAGTGCTTGATGAGAGTCAGCATATTTGTGGGGAGCTGGAACAAGAGCATTAATCAAGTGCAGGGGCAGACCAATAACGGGCTCTGTAATCATGCTGGAGCAGCGCTCTAACTTTGGGCTGCATCGTCTGGTCATCCATCATCCGGAAAAGCAAGAGGCAGAAGGGGAGATTAATAACAAGTACATTAGAGTCAGTGTTTAGATGCAACCAATGTGCTTCTGGGTCAAGCAACATAGCCACAGTGCCAAAAGAGATAGTCTTCATTAGTTAATGACTGGGAAAAAGAACGCTATTGGAATTTGTTTGTTGAGTTGATAAAAATCATTTCCAAGTAGTGAAGGAATCATGTATAGTTTGGACATTGAACAGTTTGCAGACTGATGTATAGCTTGGATTGCTTGGATTGCTTTGCTGTTCTATACACTGATTTTATAAAGTTTTTTGCCTTTTTCACAAACCATTAAAGAGAAATACGGGCTCCAAGTGTGACAGGCAGTGACAGGCAAAGTTGTATATTCTCTGTACTTGCCGTCGTGATTTAATACACTACACAACATTTTGAGAGACTTTCAAATATCTTTTCGTGGTGTTTTCTTTTGCATTTGTTTACCTCATTTTGCTTGCTCTGAACATTCTTTGCGGTAGGCATCTTGAGTTGATTCTGTTTCTGTCTTCAACTCACCATTTCTTCTATCCAGAAGGAGAGCAGTTAGCATGCACCTCACAGCTGAGGCAACCCATTATTTTTGTCTGTGGTGCCTCACCTTCCCCACCCTCTATTTTCCTCTGAATTTAGGAGTCATTTGTCAATGCTTTGAGTGCCTGGCAGGCAGCACTGATGCACAGAACACCATGTGTTACCCGTCTCATTCCCAAAAAGTGAGCTGCCAAATAAAGAGAGGTAGGATAAGAAATGGGAGACCGAGGCACAGGATAAACTTTTTTCTGTGGATTTGTTGGCTATGGTAAGATATTCGTTTGTGACTGTGCCAAGCAGGGGTGTTGTTAAGATTTCAAAATATTCTGGGTTCAGCCCAGAGGAAGTTACAGAACAATAGTAAGGAGGTCCAGGGGCATCACTTCCCAGGAGAATCTTTTAAAAATTTCAACAACAAAATACATGAATCTGGTGCCCTTTGAGGTGAGAATAAATAGGTCTAAATTAAGCGTTATCGTAAACTTTGAACAGCTGTCTGTACAGGGCTACACTGGTGTATTGTATGCTGTCTGTCTTATCTGTTGCTGTCTCTCTCCTCACTCCTACCTTCTGAATTCAAGTCAAAGATAAACAGAGAGAAACAGTTATTAATGAATGTAGAACATTTTAAGGGTTATATATGATATACAGTGTGTGCACTCCACCTGTCGCTGGATTGTAAAATAAAACTCATTAAACCCAAACCACAAACCAATGATTTTACTTTGATTTTATCAAAGGTTGTGCCTGTATAACTTCTACTAGTTACTTTTGCTTGTTAGCTATGGAAACCTACCTTTAAGCATAATTTACTTTAAGAAGCAAATTATTTCACCTCTTATCTTCTCCCCTTACAAAGTTGATATTTTTTCATGCCACATAGCTGTAGACTTTATGCTAAGGCCTGGGTCAAAAGCCTAATCCATTCTGAATGTCTGGGGTCGTCTACTTTGCAAAATATATAGAGGCACAAATTTAAAATCAAATTTTTAAACACATTTTCTTTTTTTTTTGGGAAACAATGTCTGATGTTGAAAATAATGTAGACATTTCATGATGGGAAATATTTTTTATGCATTTAATGTTCAGCAGCCCAAACTAATAGAGCTGAATGGGAGGATGAACCTGACAAAACTATACTTCATTATCTGTTTAACTAGCTGGCAGACTGGAGACACCAGAGACAGTTTGTGTAGAGTAGCCCAACATTATAATGACTCTACCAAAGCACAAAGTCTTCGAAAAGTCATTATCGGTAGTTATTACATTATTGGCATCTACACACCATAAACCTATCAGCCAAGTCAAGTGTCAATCCAAGCTAGCACTCCAGTGTCCATCTGGCCACTTGTGGTAGTCTGCTCACCAGCACACAGCTGGCTGATTTTTTCTGTCTTTCCATAACTGGATAATCAATCACGTGTTTAACCAAACCAAGCACACATCCCACCTTTCTTCTTCTTTTGAAAAAGAGAAGAAGATCCACATATCCTGCCATGTCTTTTCCTGACATTGTGTTTTCTGGCTCTACCTTGCTCCTCAGATGTAGATCCAGGAATGACTGATTAAAATAATGCAACATATTCTTTCAGTTCTCCTCAAATGATATGATGGTGATTGGCAGCGCCCCCGTACCAAATACACACACAGACATACCAAGCGGAGACAGGCAAGCTTGATTTGTGCCCTGGCATGTATCTAAACACACCTAAAGCCAGATATTAAAGCTGGCTCCCGTAAAATAATCGGCCTGCTCTTACCACTAAATCAAACTTACCCCACACTCTTGTACAGTGCAAATCTCTGTAGACAGCGTTCATAGTGGAGCGTGGATGATAAGAGGTGACAGATATTAAACCTTGACTCATATATATTTCTTGATCAAAAAATAGTCAGACCAATCTGAAAATATTCAGGGCTGAAGCCCAGAAAGAAAGCCCTTAGTGACGGTGCTGGTGCCAATCAGGACCGCAGATACCTAATGCTTCTTTTTTAAAGCTGCGCTAAGCGAGGGCAGATAAGAGTGAAAAGGCCCATAGGGATGGCCTACCACAGTTACTGTGGGGTGTTTATTTGTGTTGCCCATTTGTGTCAGCGAATATGTGTGTTTGTGGGAAAAGGAAAATGTGTCTTTGCCAGGTGTAGAGTGAGTTATATATAGGCAGTTAGTGAAGGTTGCTGTGCTTGTGGTTTTTCTAGGACAGGGCAAATCAGGCAGAGGATGTGGCGGTGTAGGACAGGCAATATTTAGAGGTTACCTATCTGAGATGTTTCCCCCCCCAGGGACTCTCAATGAACAAAAGGAACCTGCGCTGTTTTCTCTCAGGATTCTATTTTTTGATTCAAGTTAATGCCTACAGGAGAAATCACCGCGCTCACCTTTGCTTTGTTTGGTGCGTAAGAACCAATCAAATGTCTTCAGTGGAGAAAGTGGTTCGCATTCAAAGAAGAAATATGTTTTCCAGGACCTTTTATGTTCTCATTATATTCTTTTTTTTTTCTTTTTTAATAAATGCAGAAGGGAATTCATGCACAGACGTTTCGGCTAGTGCCTTCTTCAGTGTGCCTGCACACACAATGTAGGCTTCCCCACTGTGTCTAATTTAACTTAATTTAATTTAATTTCAATTCAGTTCAGTGCTGTTCTGCAATTTTTTGTTTTATTTTGCTGTCAGGCGAGAGTTTGTAGACAAAACAAATCTCCACTACAGCTTCTATACAAACAAACATCAAGAAAGTACTAGTTGATAAAACCGGAGAGGGAGTGAAGAGGTCAATATGGTGCAAATAAATAAAACAAAATCAAACAAATTAAAAAATACAAATGAATACTTTAGTGTAAGAGGTGACATCATTACAAGTACAATTTAGCAATCTTATCAAGGGCGTAACTTTGGGTTGAACATTGGAGTTGCGGTCAACAGCCTTCTGCCTGTCCACTGTTATGGAAGCAATTCCAGACCTGCATCTAGCAAAAGCTATTCAGGGGCTAGTGTCAGGCAATCTGCTTGGGACAATAATTGTAATTTCAAAATGCAGTGGGATGCACTATGCCCCCAAGATTCATCCAATTCTAATCAGCAGTGTCTGAGATATTGCGTGTAATGGACAAATGAATGGAAGGAAACAGATCCATAATCTCCCTGAATATACCAAGGATGTGAAATATGTGCAATGTCAAAGCATGCAGTGCTGAGTCTTGCACAGAGAATGCACAGAAATATGCAGAGATATGTGCAGATCAGGAAACTGTGAAAGCTGATGTATAGAATAGTCCACAGCAAAATAAAGCGAAAAAAAACAATCAGTAGGGTTTAATGAATGGCTAGTTGTTTTACTTTGAGTTTCGGTACTCTGAAGCAGCTCCCAGAAGTAACTGTCCTCTAGGGCTGATCATCGCGTTCAGAATGGCATTGGCATTCTTCACTGCATGCCTCTCAAGTATTTCATTTAATTGTGTAACCTTACTGGCTATTCTCACTTAGCTTCCCAGTTAGCTTTTATTGTACTAGCTCAAGTTGTCAAGCCAAGCTACAATAAAAAATGCATGGTGCATGGTAACCCTAACCCACATTCCTCAAAATATAGGTTGCAAGTGGGATGCTCTGCCCCACTTGATTTGTATTGACACTGTGTTGCACTCCCCCGCCCATTTTGGCACAAGCCATATAATGGCGCAGGTGGGAAAAAGCTCGCTTGCACCCAATCAAATTGCCACTTCACCGGCACAAACATAAACTGAAGAACTTAAAAATACAACGCTGCAGTCTGAAGTCACAAGCCTATTCAAATAAATTTAGAATGACTCCTGGGCTATTAGACTACATCCATGAAAGATAACCTCATCTTCAAAGGATGGCAAGAATTGACCTACAAGAACCCAGAAGAACTGCTTAAACAATTCCAGAAGAGACCACAACATCACTTTTGCCAGAGTACATTGTGTTGGGAAAAAGAAGCGCTTCAGTCCTCAACAATGCCCACCAGACACCGACCCATAGTCACCATTTTATCATCATCATCATTTTATAATTAATACGTGAAAAACCCTGGGAAACAACTTAAGGGAAAGCCCTTTGGAATAAATGACGATTTCCCCCAGTGATTATGGACTGAAGAAAGGTCCTGTTTACCATTTATCATGCAAACTGTGCCACGAGCATGTGGGTGAGTTTGGTCGGTGATAAACAGCTCATTAATAACACCCTCTTTAGAGAGACCTGTAGGACCTGTAGGAAACATATGAAACATATGGAGACCAGAGAAAATCAGTGAATCACCGCATTGGTATAACAGTAATGGGGCTCAATATAAACATTGCAAGTCCAATGACTCATTTAGACTGTTGTGGGCTACAGTGTTACAGAATATATGTGTGTTTCAGCTTTGAGTAGTTTACGATTATAATCACCCCCACGAGAAGCAGGTTTCACCTGCCATTACATGACAAGGTTTGTTTCATATGTGAAAACTTAATTCCACATGTAGACACAATTCACAGGTGAAAATGACATTTTCACAGTATTAAAATGTCATAAAAACAATTAGTAGAGGTCTTATTTCTTTCCATTGTGTAATGAGTTTTCTTTGCACTTTATTTCCCTAGTATAATGAATGTACATGCATCTGTCTCATTGATATTGGTGAATTAGCATGACATTAGGTTAATACAGAACAGGGTTAGTACAATATGCAAAACATGCAAATTGTAATGTCCATATTGTTAATTGTTAATGGACATGATATCCATGATGTTAATGAACATCATGTCCATTAACATTTAACTTCCTGTTGTTCTTTATCTTATACTGCCCATTTATAGTTTTAATACTTTGATTTGCAACGTTCAATCAGTAGTAGGGTGGTTTTACAAGCTTGGTTTATTTTGTTGTTGTTGTTGTTGTTTGTTTGTTTGTTTTTTAAACTGGTTTTAAAATAAGTTCCAGGTAGCTTTGAAAGGATCTTAAAAAGTTTAAAATGTGGCTTTCTGAAACCTGCAGATACCCTGGGATAAGTCCAAATGGTCTAACAGACTGTTATCTGTTGTTCAAACTAAGTAAAACTGAGGTAGTTAGGCCTACAGTATGTTCTACTTGTGCACCTGCATTTTTATTTATTCAGTTATTTGTTAATTTTATTTTATACATTCAACTTTTACTGCCAATTTGTGTTGAACCACTATAAACAGTTTCATATTTATTTCAGTTATATCCACACAGTTATAATTTTGGTGTTAGTGATATGTGTCATTCATCCAAAATGTACTGTTAGGTATTTTTTTAGCATACATCAGATGAAAAAATTCAGCAGCCAAAGCACGGGGATGGGACAATATATCAAAATTCAATATATTATCAATATAAAATATGTATATATATATTATGAAAGATGTATATATTTTATGATATATATATACCTAGGGTATATAAACCCTCAGCTAACATATAAAGGTAGTTGCCTTGTTTGTGTGTGCCTGTGTGTCTGTATGTATGAGTATGTGTGTATTTTGCATATTTGAGTGCCGTTTATACATGCAAGAAAGTATGTTAGATATGTGTGTGCATACATATGTGTGTGTATGTTTGTGTGTGAATATATATGTAAGTGTGAGTACACATGCTGATATATGTGTATGTATTTACTCTGCCAACCCTTCTTCCTTCTCCCTTCCCACCATTGTTTTTACTATTTCCCATTAAGATCGTTTTTCAATTCACTTTGAAAATCCGAAGACATCTAACACCTCCTCCATCCTCTAATTGTTACTCTTAAAATCTATGGGCCGATTGCACCAACTTGGTCTGAATAAGTTGGGTGTTAGTGCTGAGCTTAGGCTTAGTTACGTCCAACATAGAGACCAACATTTACACCTGTTGCACCATCTAAACATACAACTAGGCACAACAAAGTCCAGAATATGTGCATTCATGTTGATACATTCTACCGCAGTGATGGTTACTAGGCTGTGTGCGTTGCTAGGCAGCAAAGTTCATCAGAGATTTACATTGCATTTATATTAAAATGGACACAGAACAAAAAAAAAAAAAAAGCAAAAAATGAACTACACTGATACAGAAACAAGAAAGATAATTGAATTATACAGCAAGTACATGCCAGTACTTACAGCTACAACAACATGACTAATGAGAAGAAGCAGACAGTGTAGAGATGCATTACTGCAGCTGTCAACGACTGTGCTGAAGGGGGATTAGGGTGCAGGAAGGAGGAGGAGGTCAACAAAACGTCGAAAGACCTCTTACAGACCGCAAGAACAAATTCCCGTCGAGTTAAGAATCCTCCAGCTGGTGTTGGACTGGCACCAGAAATTCTGCCATCCAGCACAATCATAGTGGACTTCTTTGGGGATGACAAAAAACCTCATCTGACTCTTACAGCAGTACTTTGATGGACACGAGTCACAAAGTCTATAAGCAAACGGGGGTATGCTTAATACCATAATATTTTGTTTGGCTTATATTGAATGATAACTAATGCAGTAATCCAATACAGACTTCCCTGACTTCCCTATCAAGCCTACTAGCCGCTTTCAGCACCAAGGACAGCGACAGCAACACAGACCAAGGCCGACATAAAAGGAACGGAGAAATTAAGTCTGAGCCAACTCCACCATTGAAGATACCATCTTTTTATAAAATAACAAAAATATATTCAGTTCATAAAACTACATATAATTTCACAATTTACATTTCACAATTTAATTTGAACATAAAGTTATATCTATACCTATCAGTTGTATACATTTGTTTGGCTCCAACCTCCGCTGAACTAATAACAAAGATAATGGAGAAGGAATGCATGCAGGATGTTGGTTTGAATCCCTGTCTGTCCTGTGAGTCTGCTGGACGTTGTGTCTCCCCATTGCTCCACACTACAGGTCTTCATAAAATACAGCTTACAGAAATTTTAGTGGGGGCACGGGGGTGAGATGGGCAGGTTGTACAGTTCATAGCATAATGAAGGTGTTTATAATTGACTGTTTAGTCTCCCTCAGCGTTCATGCAGTTCTTACAGTAAGTTCAATGTGGAGATTTTCTTTCCTGTTTATAATTGTTTATGTCTATGGTCATATGTTTATATTTACATAACATCTAGGTTAGTGTTTTTATACTACATTATATTATTATTGATAAGTCACTGTACAACCACAAGTTTAAAGCTCTACATGACAACTGTGAGATGCAGTGTTTCCCATACAGAGGCACAAAATCAAAAGTTGGTCAGTGTATAGAAATGGATCTAAATCGATCTCTAATGCTTCTGATGTGCGCATCATGTCATGTCTGTAATTTGGAGATGGCAGACCAGCAGCATTGAACTCAATCCACAGAGTCTCCGGGGTGAAAACAAAAGTGAAACTAACTATAGTACTACTATATAAAAATGTTATTTATTTATTTATTTTTTTAAGAAAGGTGACATCAGGTTTAGTTTATATATTTAAGTGCTAAATTACCAGTTATTGTTAATAGATTGATTGTATTGTTGAGTTGGCTTGCATATACTGAAAAAATTACTTACTGAGTGCAGTAGCCTAATGTACAATAGGCTAATCTAACTATAGGCATATGTGGTGCTTCTTTGCCTTATGGTAGCAAAATCACACACTGGACTTCATAGTGTAGCCTACCAACCTTTGTATTTAGCATTGAATCAGTGGTTCTCAACCTTTTCATCTTCTGACCCCCAAAATTGAAGTGATGTCTATTTGTCATCTCTTGCTTCAGGCATAAATCCCCAGACTGGTGAACTTTGTTCCCAAGTGATGACTTTTATTTTCCCTTTTCAGGCTATATTACTAGATTATTAATTGGGAGGACCCTAGGGTTTGCAAATATTCATTATTTCAAAGGTTTTATCACAAACATTAAAAACATAATAAAATTGTGTTTAAGAAATCTCCACACTGTATGCATTGGCTTTGGGAAATAATGTCCTCCTAGATGACAATAAACATTATAATAACAACTTATAATAACTTACTTCTAACTTCTTTAACTATATATCGCTTTTATTATATTAAAATTAGCCAAGGATCATCAAGCTTTATTACTGCATCCTGGGAGTGAATTTGCTATTTGTATACAATGTGGCCAATTGCCTAAATAGAAGACATAGCATTTTACTTTTTAAAATGTACACCAATATTCTGCAACAGTTTTTTTTTTCTAAAGTAAGTGTACTGTTATTTGTTCTTAGAAGTGCTATGCTATTTTGATTTTGAATATTTAATACTTATAACTATGTACTCAAAGTTGCAAATATAATGTTTGAATATTTACTCTCCCCTTTTGTCAGTTGTTTCACATACTGTAGGCCTTAGGTATTTCATAATGTAGATGTACATAACCTGGATAACCAAAGTTTTGACCATTAATGAATTAGACTGGCACTAAGTTGTATATGTAACTATGCTAGAAGGTATTATGTATCAGTTATATAGGGTCATTCTGCTTTAGAATTTCTGTAGTGTCCATAACCTCCATGCCTCTCTGCTGAAATACTGACATTTTAGTTGGGAATCATTCTCACATTCATATTAACATTCTGTAGCCTCTTATAAACTTTGAATAGAAGTACACTATCTACATGAATACACTGTACACTTGATATTCAAGGTCTGGTGGTCTTAATACTGTATCTGATTACAATGCACTGGAACAGCTTTTACGCAATGATGTTCCAAACATTATGGTTACAGTATTATGAGGTGATATGTTCAGACAGGTTGTTTGTAAGGGAGAATGTACTGTACCTGAGTGTTAGAAGTAATTAGGACTGAATCCATTGCATGGTTTTAGACTAGCCCTCCTGAGCCACTGCATGGGTTAGGATAAACTAGCTTTGTGGCACCTGTGTTATTAGAACTCATTATGGCAGAGCTCATGTAGGATCAGGTGGTTTATTAATTGGCAGCTAAGAGAAAATCATTTAACAAAGCTCTGCAAAATGGTAAGATGTTCCATGGAGCCTTACATCCTGGGTACAGCCTCATTTCATCAGGCAAATTAATATTACTTTTGAAAGCAGTTCAGTAGGTTAAAACATATTTCAATTGTTCAATTGTTGCATCTGTAATTTAGATATTGAACTTCATATTGTTTCTTCTGTTTCTTTAGAGACAGCAGAGTTATTAATATCAGTTGGTATTTGATAAGATTTAAAATGATTTTGCATAGCATCTGTAGTTTGTATAAATTGTTATTCACTTCCATAGTTTCCAAAGTTTCATTGTAGAGATTTGTATAATTGTGCAAGATCCACTGTGCCAGTTTAATTTGATGACCTACTGTGCAGTGCTTTGATCTTGAGCTACTGTTGCACTGTTTTGCATATAATTCTTGATTTCACCCTGATACAGCCTCTCCTGTCTCCGATGAGCCTTCCCTGCTGCCTAACTTGATGTCATAACGTGTAGTTAAACACTAGACACTACCTACAATATAATGTTAACATTAATCAGAAACACCTGTTGATAAATTAATATGTAAATATTCTATCCCTCGGTTAGGAATTTGAGAGGACCTGCATGATTGGGAGCAGCTAACATTAGCTGCATACAGAATGTCATGTGTGCCTGAAGGTTATTTGCCGCTAACATAATGTTTGTGTGAAGCAATTACCCTCAGCCTGACTCAAACATGAACCTTCTGCTTATCAGCTCCATGTGAGCATGAGAGTTGAATACATACTGCTTTATCCAATCAACCACTTGGCTTGTGCCGAACCCTAAATTGCTCCATTACAGAACATATATAATAACTGCTTTACAATCTTATCTGGGTGCCTTGTTGAAAGAAACTGAACAATACATTTATTTTGAAATGGAATGCCCCTGTTGATAAATGCCTCTAATGCTGCAGGGAGGTCCAGGCTGGGCACCCATTAGGGAAGTGTAGGCAGTTGCCGTTGTTGACACAAGGACATTGCGGAGCAAACGCTCTTGCCAAGTTCATACTTGCCAAGCTTTTAATGCACTCATAAAACTCATTAAAATTGCAATACAATTTGCAAATTTTACCCCATATTTTTCAGCCCAGTCTGATAAAACATCTCAATACATTCCTATTTTGGTTCATACTTAGGAGTATGTAGGCATCTCCATTTTGTCTCATTACAAAATTATACAGTTTAAATGATATTTTCATGCATTAGCTGTTATTCTACACTCTTGATATCCATCTACTCTCGACATCCACTCTTGATATTTGTCGTACTTATGAACTTCTAAAATTGCAGTATGTCCTATTACTGAAGTCTTTCTCTATGAGTGTATGCAGTTCAGCTAGTATAACAAATCCTGCTAACATTATAGGATGACTACCCCAAGCCTTTTCCTTCCCTTCCCTAATTTCTGCAAAAATTGTGGGCCAGGGGTGTTACAAAATCATCCTTGAATGTGCTGCCTTCTCTTTTTGTTTCAGTCTCTGCTGGAATGGATAACTGTGTCCACATGCAATATGCTGGACAAACTTATTTCCAAATTCATCTGTCAAAATAAAAGACCTAGAGTAAGGCTCAAAATACTTCCCTCAGTGAAAGATAGAAGTGGGCCGGGTGTGCCCAAGCTTAGACATTATTATTGGGCTGCCCAGCTTACGGCTGTGGTAGCATGGATTATTAATGATTTAGAGACCAGATGGGTCAACTCTACTACGGGGGTAGCCCTTTCAGTCCTGCTATTCCTAAATCAACAGGCTTGGAAAAAATATCAAATAAAAAATGAATGGATAAAACACACATTGAAGGTCTGGGCAAAAATAAAAGTAGGGTCAGGGTGGGGGTGTCACTATGTCACGGGCCATGCCAATTGCAAGCAATATGAATTAACTTCCATCCATGTGGGACAAGGGGTTTAGTCTCATCATATTCAACCAACTGATGGATGGAAGTGTGTTAAAGTCTTTCTCTCAGCTCCAAGCAAGATTTATTTTACCGCCAAGTGACTTGTTTAGATACCTGCAAATAAGACAGTATGTTGCAAGCCACAGGGATTAGGATATGATTAAAAGAACAGCCTAACACATGTACAACACTTTATTAGTGTGCTAGAGCACCATCTGCCAACAAAAACATATTTCGTACTTATAAAAAGCCGTAATCCTCTTCCCTCTGGCTGTGAAGAACTACAATAGGCGGGGAATTTATATTTTCTGCATTGACCAATCAGTAGCTGGTAGAGGGAAAACTCTAGAGAAACTCTACTGTCTCACATCACAACAAATTTTTGAACCCCATATAAACAGAGCTGTCTTGGAGACATTTTCAGGATCCTGTCATAGCAGACCGGAACAATGACCACCGAGTAAGTACAAATAAATATTTCCACACTAGGATGCCAAAATATAGCTAATGCATTTTGTTGTTGTCGCTAAAATTAACCTAAATCATGTCTAGTACAGTTTGTGTGTGAAATACTCGCCATGGTTAGGCAGTATTTGTCTGCTATCTAAAATCATTACTAATGCAACTGCATATAGGCTGATATAGGCTAGGTAGGAATTTGGCTAACCTGTGTAGCTGCTCTCTGCCAGCTTTCAAATCACAATCACCAAGTAGATATGAGCATATTGATTTCCAATTTGTGGCACTATCATGCATGGCCAGAACTAATTTTGCTTGCTAGTATGGGACATCAAACAGTTATAATTTTCAACGTTTTCATGAAATGTCAGTAAATAAGCACAAAGTCTGAAACGCAGATTACATGTTGTGGCACACAAATTATGTGAAGATTACATTCCTCCACCACAAATTGGATTCTGTGACAACAGCACAAATTGGACACAGCAGTTTCATCAGGTTTAGGCAAGTTTGGTTAAAGTTTAGGCAAACTTTGGTTAAGGTTAGGGAAAGGCTTTGGTCAAGGTTAATTAAGAAAAACTTAGGCTAAAAATTTTAACTCAACTCACAGTAGAAATCACGCAACCCTTTCATGGTGGGCAGATGTATTTCTCTCACTTTGTGCTCATTTCACAAAATTGCAGGAGAAGAGGCTGTTAATTTTATTGTGCTAACTAAAACATATTGCAAATCAAAAAGCACAAAAAGGTTTTGATGGTCTGACTACCAGCTGGACCACCACAGCTTTTACAGTGTGCTGATATAGATAAACATTTTTAGTCGTAGCTTACACTAGCATGCATCATATACTGTAAATTGTGGCATTCATCATTGGAGTCATAAAAGCTAGCCAATACATTATTTTTCTAAACTTCAAGAGAGTAAAGAGTATTTTACTCCTTAGTTCAGTGTGGAGTACAGGTGAATTTACATATTTACTTGTTTTCCTCTGTTTCACATCTTACTGTAGGCAATGCTGCTTGTTTCCATACAGACTCTTCCTGGAAAGAGTCCTACACAGTGAAAGACTGGGAAAAGGAACTCACCTGGTACTTCTTGCCTGTGTGGTCCAATCTATTGGTGAAAGATTCCCCTCTCCTGATGGACAGTATCGTGGCTATGTGGAGGTGGTGGAGCACACTGCACCAACTGGATTAACAGTTGCTGAGAGTAGAATGTGGAGTACCATTATCTCCTGCTGCTGTTTATGATGTCAATAATTGTGATGCTTCTAAGAATAACCTACTGGCCAGTGTCACAGAGTGAAACAAAAATAAAACTCCATTACATCAATTCTCCCTCAGTTCATTGCTTTTCATTATTCATCTAGTTGTACACAATCTATGACCTTTGCTATTTGACGGCTTCACATCCTATTACAATTAACTTCCACTTTTCTAAGGTCTGTACACTGGACAAGTCTCAAGCTGTGGCAGATCTGAGCACCAGGACAAATACCAAGGAGACAGCATAAATGGAAATTATCACCTTTCCATTTATTAGTTTAAAAATGACACCTGTGGTCATATTCACACATCTGTTGGTGCTAATGAAAATATACCAGACCTATGTAATTTGTATATGCACCAGTGTATAATTTTCATGTCTTGAAGAACAAAGAACATAGTCTTGTGTTGCTTGATGGCTTTTCCTTTCCTTGGCCCTCAAATACTTGCAGTTGGGTGGCTGTTTTTTTTTGTATTTTGGCAATGACACAGACGGAAATTCGGTATTTTGATTACTAGCTAATGTTTTGGGTGTTTACATTGTAAAGTATGATTGATAAATGTGTCAACTAACTTATTTTTGGGATGGAATGTTCCTTTAATGGGTCATCTCCAGTACTAATCCAACCTCATTTCCCAAAATACCAAGAACTTATCATAGTGCTGCATTGACTCTTAGCAAATTAATATTGGTGATATTTTTTTTTAATTTTGCCCAATTGTAGTACCTGTGAACAACAACCTGTGAGCCTGTGGGACCTCTCTCTCTCTCTCTCTCTCTCTCTCTCTGGTTGGCTTTTCTCAACAGATGAGGTATCTGAATAGAGAGTGACAAGTTCATTTCAAAACAAAACAAAAGATGTTGCAGTCAACAGTGTTGACAAGCTGCACATACATAAAACAATTGGATATGAACTTGATAGAAGAGGCCCGTTTGAGCAATTCTCCAACTCATCTAATGTCATGCTTCAGTTGCTAATAGGTCTCGCAGAGTTTATCTGATTTGATCAACAGAATATTAAAGAAGAATATTGAAGGAAGGAATTCATTTCATATTTGACTCAGACTGACTCTGTGGATGCTTGTGCTATCTCTGATAGCACTTTACTTCTCCACCTCCACACAACTCCACAGAACTCACTGTGAAAAAGAAAAAAAGAATGACCTTGCTCTTATTGTCTGTACTAGCAATTGTTGACTTGAACATTTGCTGCAGGTTCATGCAGTTCAGAGAAAGACATTCAGCCCACTATTATGATATATTAGACACAGTTTGAACTTTTGCTTTATTGTACCACAGATGTTACAAAATTATCTTGATGCAGGATTTGTTTGATTTGTTACTTTAGTCGTACACAGTCACACATTTATTAGTGACTCACAGCTTTCGCAAGAATACATGGAATGAAAATGGTGTACGTCAATAACTCATGTGTTACATGAGCGTCAATTCATGGATTAATTAATGATGCTTGATAATAGGATTCAATTTTTTTTTCTCATAATTTTAAAAGTATGTGTCCAAGTTTGTTTAATGTGTGCACCGTCAATATTAGATTTTGTTTCAGTGGTTGGATTTGAAGCTATTGGACTTTCAGATTAGCTAAAGTTTAGGCATTACAACTGGAATCGGTCTCGATTGGTACTGTTCACTAGACCTGCTTAAATGGTTCCAGATATACCGGTTTTGAATTGAAACACCTTCTGGAAGGCCCCAACACATCATTTGAACCAGGGTACTGGTCAGGCATTGTGGGTGAAGGTGCACTATTATTTGAAAAACATTCTAAAAACTAGTGCATTTTTAAAACAAATTAATGAAAACTGAATAATCTGTGGATTTAATAACCTCAGTTAAATTACAGCTCGATTTAGACCTTGATTTACAGCAAGTGCTGCTTAATCCCATGACAGGAAGCGCTTAGAGTGTGTATCACTTAGATATGCGGTTAGCGAACTAAAGAAGGAAAAAAACATAACATCCATTTCAATCGTGGCACTAATTTGTCAGCACAAAAGCAGCATGCGAAATGCTTCAATCTCATTGGAAACAATTAGAGAAAGGCGCCTCCTGCTGGTAAAAGTGTGTCCTGTCTGATCAAGGCCTAAGTGTGCCTACGTGCAGGACATTCACCTCAATATATCATTCTCAAATAAATTTTGATAGCATAGTACAATGGATGTATAAAAATGAGTCCATTGCTGTGAAAATTGGTTTATTCTGTGTTGCTTTCTATGTGTTTATTCTATTTGTCCCCAGGTACGATTCCCCACGAATTGTACAGGATTGACTTGCAGCACAAAGGAGGCAGCGATTATGCACTGTTATGCATAAGTGGAGTCACCAATATAAAGGAGAAATCTGTCAAATAACTATTAAAATATAACCGGTTGATGTATCTCCAAGGTAGATCCTAACAGTATTAGGTTGCATGACCATCCTGAAAAATAACCCTTTATGGTTGCAGGATTAAAACTAGCAGAAGCCATTAGGGAAAACTAGCTAATGGTAGTTGAGGAGATTAAGGGCGCTGCTGTCCAACTTTCCAACCAGCTTTGGCCTTTGAATAGTTTGTGTGTACGGTGTGTGTGTGTGTGTGTGTGTGTGTGTGGGGGTGTGTGTGTGTGTGTGTGTGTGTGTGTGTGTGTGTCCATACAAAGGGGCAATTCATTTGTACCACCAAAAACCTAGGACTGATTTTGCTTATGGCCTAAAATTCAACTGGATCATATAATGCAGAAATCATAGCTTCTTAGCAGTCTCTTTTTTTGACATGCTGCTTTTTTGACAGGCCACAGCCCTCAGGCCACAAATTGTACTGCTCAAGGTGCCATTGTGAAGAACTTCCGAAGGAAACCAAATTATAAAGTGGACAACCTCAAAGAACTAAAAACCTTGTAAAAGCAATAATTTCACCCAGGATGTGCCACTAAACATGTTTCCTCTCTGCCTTTATTATTCATTTGTCAATTTCCACACTGTTTCTATCTGATGGGATTTGTGTGTGGGGCCCAGAAGATAGCCGTATTTTTTCATATTTCCTTTCCTTTGTTTGTCTTAGAGGGACTTCTGTTTAATATGTATCTGGCCGTGCCAAAAGGACCCCTTCTGTTCGCCTAATGCCTGGCTCCTGTTAAGTTGGTGATGTGATCATCCCTCAGCCTTGAAGAAGGAAAGAAGAAAGCATTTGTGGTGTGCCTCACAAATACATGAACATGATAAGGAGGAGATGCAAATCAGACACTCCTCTGAGGAGGCAACAGAGAGAAAAAAAACCCCAAGGGATATGCAAAGTTCAAATGAAGACACTTGTTAAACACAAAATGGAGATACTAAATTTCTAAATCCTTATTTCTTGGTTTATCATGAACACCAGAAGCAAACAGGATTCCCAGTTTGAAATTATAATTTACATTTCCTCTGCATGTTCACTTCTGAGCATGCAGAGAAATATGAATTTGTTTAGAATGTGCTTGTAATTTGTTACGACAAAATATAAGAATTGATAATGGCTATAAAAACCTATATATCGTATTTAAATTGATGGTAAGGTTAAAAATCATTGGGCAAGATGTTGGCTAAATGTAATCTATAGGTTAAGAGTCACTGTGATTGTAGTGACAGTATATTGTAGGTCAGTATAGGTTAGTATAGTATAGTATAGGTCAATGCCAGGAGTGGGTAAAGATGGGGACCATTTACAGTTAAGGCTTCTGGAGGTGTTGCAGGCCTAATTTAATGAAATATCTGATGGGAGGTGCCTCAGGTAACCCCAATGATGTACCTCCCAATCTCTGGTGGTTTTCAGAGGCATTCATGCTAGTTTAATAGTTGAATAGCACTGGCAATATTTACAGTAAATCCCATGTATTGGTAAACATTTGATTATAATTACTTGTGGTGTGTGTTTATAATGTGGCAAACCTCCCCTGTTTTAAAACTCATCTGGAAATGTTTGACCATTATAAGTTCTATGACCCATGTTATCCACTTTGCCAATACATACAGTATATACAGCTTTGTAAACCACTATTCATCAAAGATCCTTGACGTAACTATCAAGATAGTTCACATCTTTTACCCGCCTTCTCCACTACACCAGAGCAATGTAGAAGTGGGAAATCATCTTTGTCATTGTCTAAGATTAGACTATTAATGAATAGTCAGCTAGCAGGATGGAGTTAATTGCATATAGAAGATAATTTATGCAAAAGCCTTCATAAATATATTAGTGTCATCAGACATCACCATACTACGCATGTGAGACAAAGGAGCACACACTACACAAAATGTTTTTACTAATTTAACGACATGTCTAGGTCTCACAACATTCACACATTATGCTGTTTATGCAGTCTGCTCTGCCTAATGGTTTTAAGTGAAGACAGAAGTAGGTAGAGGTGAAACCTCTTGGTTCAGCTGTGTATTTTTTGTATTCATGTAGCCTATTTTTGTCTGTTGTTTGCCGAAAGTATTTCAGTTTAAGTGAAGTGATCCACATAAACCACTGTCCCTGAGCGTCTTTAGCCGGTGATAACATTTCTTAAGCTACATTTATTTTCTGTATAGACCATGTTGACTAAAAACTATTCTTTATTGTCAAAAGTGCAATTATATTAAGCGTTTATAATGTATTACTTTATGTAATTGGCCAATACACACTGCACAACCAAAACATATAAATATTTAGTCAACAAATTAATGATATCATGCCCATTAGACAGATGGTCTGCCAGCATGCAACGGAATAACCTAACAAGTTAACATGTCATGAACGATGCAAGGACCCCTTGGGCCAATCAGTAACAAGTTAACAAACATTGTAGTGCCCCCCTTAGGGCAATCAATACAATTTTAAAAATGCCAAAATGGTGCAGTGAGACACATCATTCTCTTAAGTTTTGTGAAAATCTGATCAGCGGCATCCAACATATTTTCTGTGATGTACAGACATGTTGTAGCGCCCCCCTTAGGTGAATCAGTGTAATTTTGAAAATGCCGGAATGGAGCAATGACTCACATCATTCTCTGAAGTTTCATCAAAACTATATACATATTCATGTGGGTATGAGCGAGTGCAGGTGAGTGTGAGTGTGTGTGTATGTACAGTATGTGTCCCTCCCCTTCTACAGACTGTGAATGTTTCCCTTCACACCTGTTTCTGTAGTTCCTGTGTCACATAAGAGTAACGGCCATGCTGCAAAGGGTCTGCCAGCATGCACCTGCATACCAGCTAAAAGGATCTCTAATGCCTGCACAGTGAGAGTATCAAACTCTGCAATGGTGTTCCGTACTGAACACGGAAAAACAGGACTATCTGACACATCTATATCCTCCAGCTGCCTCACTTCACCTGCCAGAAACTGGCGTCCATCTGCCTGCCACTTCTTGAGCTTCCTAACTAGCTCCTGATACCTGTCATTCGTGGCAAGCACATTCACTTTCATAGAAAGAGTCTCCCATAGAGTATCTACTACCAGCTTGCCAATCAGACCCAATGCCCAACAACCTGCAAGAAACTAAGGAACACCAAGGTTGTCATTCACAGCCTGAACAAGCTTGTTCTGTGTCCCATTGGCAATTCACCAAGACCGTTGCTCAGGATGTGAACACCAGCAGCATTGTGGAATGTGATGTTTGCCCTATTGTCTTTAAAGGGGGCAAGGTATGATGATGATGATGATGATGATGATGATGATGATGATGATTATGATGATGACGACTTTATTGGGTATAAAAGTACAGACAAATAGTACATCCCAGAGGATAACACGTAAAAGCGTACTTCCAAAAAACAAAAAAGAACAAAAAAGAGGAAAAAACAGTACACAGAGCATACAATATTACAGTAACAATACAGTTAAGGAGAACACTATCGGACCCATTCCTATCCATCAAAAGTGTTCTGAACTGGAGAGGTTTGCCACTCTTCTCACATCCACGTTCCTGTAGATGTTTACACACTGTGCCCCACAGTGTGTAAACTGGCTTCCCTGTCATGAGCCTGCATCTTTCTGGCCTTCAAACGAGACCTACACAAGTATGTCCTAACACACTGTAGCAGTACACCATGATAGCCTTTGCCATGTCCCTGAATGTCAGAGTTGTCTCAATCTGAAACATACCTTTGTTGGTTAGCAGGTCTCGATCTAATTTCTCTGCTCTTTCAACAGTCAAGTCAAAGTCTGCCCACAACCTCTCACACTCCCTGAACTCCATACTGCCATCCTTAGCATTTTTAGCAAACTTGATGCAGCTCACCTTTTGTTGTCGTTCTTTCTTGGATCTCTCTAAATTTAAAAAAATCTGTCTGCAACAGATGGGGGAGTGGGAGCAGTAAATGTCTGTGGAGGGGGTTCTGATGATTGATTGATTGATTATATTTTATTTTCAATGACCGACTCAGTGAAGTACACTGATGGCAATTTCATCAGTATAACTTGGACCTATCAACTTTGGCTTGACGTGAAGACAGGAGTTGGCTAAAATTAAATAACAATGTGCAAATCAAAATGCCTGCTTGGTAAGACTTTATTAAAGAAAGCGAGTGCAGAATATTTCCCTTCCAAACCGGCCATAGAATTTAAAGTCCCATCAGACTCCATCTGTATTGTTCACCTAAATACCTGAAAGTATGCATAATCAAGAGTTATTTTTTGTGTCATTAAATCAATTTTAATTGTCTAAATGTTGCCAGATTTCTTATAATGACCCCTTTATTTCTGCTGCTGCGTTAACAGTGGGGGAAAAGCATGTAAGCAGAGTTCAATTAGCATAATTTGTACTGGCTTTTAAAATGAAACAGTAACAATTTTGAAACATACATTTGCATATGAAATGATTTAATAGCTTTATCTACCCTAATATGACCCATTTTTTTGTTAAATGATAGGTTAAAATGAGCTGATTTGTCAATTTTGTTCTGTGATTCTGTAATTCCCATTGTGATTACATTGCGAGGAAAATATTTCACCTCCCTATTCTTGCCACTTTCCAGTAGAGAGCTACTTGAGCCGCCAACAATTGCCTGTTCAATGGTTAGCTTACAATCTTAGTTTATTAAGCATGCTTTCATTGAGCAGCTAAAGCAAAAATGTGGTGTTGATTTTCTGGAGGGTGCTTGATGCCAGCCTTAGAGGAGCCTGTCAGAGTCTCTTGACTGCAATTTGGGGAGGCAAACCAATGCTAGCTGTGTGCACAGCTGCATATAAAAGGCCATACAACACTTCAGTCCTTTTCAAAAGATGGTGGGAGAAAAAACATCTATTTCAGCGAAATATACATGCTTTCATGTCACATTTCTGAGGAGTTTAGCTCACATCCTCTGGCTATGAGGCCTAATGCACAGTAGGGTATGTTTTAATTTCACTGAGACATGTCTACCCATAGGAGGCTGAATCCTGTGCAAAAAAATGGATAAACACAAGGATAAACACAGAAGAGAATAAATCAAAATGCACAACAAAATAATAAAAAAAGAAAACTAATTGTGGAACACACTTCTGCTTGTGCCCAACATGACATCTCAGCACTGGCTAACAATCTAGGCTACCTGCTATCCCTCCTGTTATTCCTCTTATTCCTCTTGGAAAGATGACAGCCACAGATGAGAAGTCATAACAAAGATAATAAGAAGACCCACAAGGCCCAAAGGACCCTTAAATCAAGCACAAATGCAAGGAAAAAAACATATTACAAAAAAGGCCTCCTAGGGTGTACAGTAGTCAGTACATATTTATTAACCACGTAGGGATTAACACCAGGAACCAGAATTTCCCCCCTGGATTTTACTCTTCCCATGAGTGAAGTCAGATCAGGTACCCAGGGATACCAGGTACCCATATTGCATACATCTATGAAATGTGAAGCTAAATCACCAGTCCTTTCTGAAAATGAAATTAAATAAGTTTGTGTATGCCTGTGTTTTCTCTGGTCTGATTAAAAATCATAGATGCAACATCATTCAATTCAAAAACTTTAACGTTTGCTAGGCTAGCTATATGGCAACATTAACACTTTTCTGCATGTGCAGAGTTACTCTGTGTTAACTTCTGAATTAAAGCACAACACATATGCATAGTGCTAGTTGGAGGGGTTCAAAGTGGATTTCGTAGTAATGTTGTTTGTTAGTTATCAATTGCTAACATTAGCTAACATTCAAATTATCGGATGAAAAGCATGTTTATTGTTAGAGAAAGAATTTATGTGGTGGACAAATTATAAGTGACATATATCATCACCAGGCCGGAGGGGGTCCACACACGCCACATGATGTGTGTAATGTAAGAGCCAGCGCTGCTATTTTTATTGTTATTTGAAAATATATTCAGCACAACACATAGTTCTACTTTGACCTGCAAATGCAACTCAGAAATGTTTCACGCTGCTGCTGTCCCTCTCCCCAAGGGGGCCCCCTGGGACATTTGTGCTTGGAGCCCCCAAAAGGCTAGAGCCGGCACCTGCCCTTTCTGAGACTTGGTGTTGGCGACCTTGTTGACTGACATTATATAGCATCTGTTAAGCCTGCAGTACCAGTCTTTATACTAGTCTTTATGATGACGGTAGAGCTTATAAAATTTAATATGAAGTTAATAATAATGCCTTGCCTCACAGCGTTCTCAGAAGATAATGTCTTAATAATGCTTTAAGTAAAATATAATCAACATATTCATTATACCTATTCAAAAGCCTTATTCAACTAAATATATCTTTATACAACAAAATATTAGGGTAATTAAACTCATTCAGTGCAGTCAAGTAAATTCCATTTACTTTGGCCAGTAAGTGAAATCACTTAGAAACATAGGCCTACTGCAGGATCTAAATAAAGCAAAAACTTAAAAAAATATATATATATCTGCACATTTTATTAATTTGTGGGCACTCAAATTAATCAACGCAAGGGAATTAGGTCTATCTTATGCACAAGCAGTACCATCACATGCCCTTGATATAGTAAGCTGTGGCCTTTCGCAGCCACTCCCAAGCACCATACATTTAGCAAGTACATACCGAATCATGACATTTGTGAACCATTCCATCCCTGTTTTCCATTTTTTCTCCATACTCTATTCTTAGAAGTTAATTTCCACATAATTTAAAACCAATGTCTATTTATCTCTGTTTAGGCAGAGCTACTATACTATTTCAGGGGTAAAAAATAGCCTGAAAAGGTAGAGAAACAACCTTGTGACCTTAAGGTTACTCAAATCCATGGACTTTCTGCATGAAAATCTAGGTGAGGGAAGTAAATGTGAATCGTTCTCTCTTCCTGTTTACAACAACTGTCTGTTTGGCCTTGAGAAAGGCACATACGCTCCCAACTGCTTAGCTACAGCAGAGCTGTTCAGTAGCCAGCAGTATAGCAAGGCTGAATGCCTACCGACTCAAGTGCTAAGTAGCATACTGCTGAAAAAAGCAAGTGTGCTGTGAGTTATCCTACGCTGAACAAATGAAGCTTTTGAAAGATTTGTTTTAGATTTGATATCATGTTTGAAATGCAGCTGTCACACACTTAAGACCCAATTAATGTTAAAGCATTCATCCTGCCTCTCCAAGATGTTTTCATAAAGACTGGTATTACAGGGTTTTTTGGTGTGATTATAAGTGGATTACATGTATGTTTACCTTAATTAGTGCATCAATTATGTCTACTGGGAATTTCATACTAGATTACAGGGATTTTTCTGAATCGGAATACCATATTCGGCAAATCATGAATAATGTGTTTTAAACATATTTGTTATTTCCAATTTTTAAAAAAATATTATTCAGATGTTGTAATAGTATGCCAATAATTGTGGAGAAAACATATTCAACCGAAAACAACTTGGCTGGCTTTTCTCATTGAACTAGAGAAGGAAGCAGGGTTTGTTTGAGCTCTTCAGTCAGTCTGCTGGTGTACACCTGGCATTAAAATGCGTCTTGAGTGACTGGATAGCAATCCACATAAAATTCCAGGTGTAAATGAACCCAAGACACATTGGGGAATAATCAAAGTCGTTGGTGATTAAGGTGGTTTGAGATGCATTGTGCCTGCAAGTTGGCCAAGTGTAAATGGATTTCCATTTCTCCAAGCCACATGCGTAATCCCTATACTCCTCCCAAAATGTTACATCCCCAACAACGCAACCGGAAAGAGAAATTGTGTGCAGTTTTGTTTTGATTGTTATCTGCAGCATGACTGCATGTGTCGCACGCTGTTGTGGACATTTTAGTAGTGACACCAAATAAACAAAAACATTGCAAAGAACATAAATGTGTTTTGTCTCCCCATCGCTCCAGACTACTGCAATTTAAAGAAATTGGAATCTAAAATAATTGTTAAATACAGCTTTAAAATGTTTTTTTTTACTTCATTATTATTGATAGGTCATTGTAAAACCATGAGTTTGCTTTGGGGAATCTCACTGAGGAAGGGAAGATTGGAGATTGGTGATTATGGAGGCATCTAGACTGGGCTTCTTTAACAGAGGTTTGATGACAGCCAGATAGTTGGTCACAATAGTCAGTAAATCGCTAGACAGGTAGTTAAAAACACTCTTAAAAAAGGTTGAGGGAAGTGGATCAAGGGAACAAGTGGACGATTTGAGTTGCTGTACAACCCTTTCAAGTTCAATGCACTGACAGTAGAGAAATTGGAAAACACGGAGGTGCACTGCTGAGGAGATATTGAAGGTGGATCAATTCTCTCAACAGGATGACTTCTAACAATATTATCTCAAATAAGCATGGGGGGAGGGGGAGGGGGGGTCTGGAGATAGTGTGAACCTGTAAAAACTCCTCACTGTCAAGTGAAGAAGCGGTTGGCGACTCCACGTGTGTTGGAGGAGACATGTGGTAGTCTACACCCCCTCCCCCCCGCCGACAGGGAGGTTGCAGGGAATTGGCAATGACCAAAAATTGGTAGAAAATAGGGAAAAAAGGCCAAAAAAACAAACAAACATTGCCACATGCGTGCACGCGTGTGCGCACACACACACACACACACACACACACACACACACACACACACACACAAACTGACAATCCTCCAAAGTCCTCTTAGCTCAGCAGGGCACCTATCTTCCCATCACTCACGATCTTGCTGCTTTTTGTCGAGTGACATCACTCTCACATTGCGCTATTCCCTGTGGTCCTGTTCCAAGAGACAGTGCTTTTGTTCCTTTCCCAAGAAAAACACATGGTCCCCAGGGGTTCTCTATCCCCTTGTTCATCCTGACAGTGGGCATGCACAGCTGGGTACACAGGCATGGCTGAGCACACAGAAGTGAACACAGCAGCTGAGCTGCACAGCATTGGTCAAGCTGACATGACTCAGAGGAAAGCACAAAGATCTAGCATGTTGTAAAAGATTGATTTCTCTCTCCTGTTGGTTTTTGTGATTTGTGGTTTTTTGAAGAGTAGTGATTCTTCTCTCTAACTCCAACTGTCTCTCTCTCTCTCTCTCTCTCTCTCTCTCTCTCTCTCTCTCTCTCTCTCTCTCTCTCACACACACACACACACACACACACACACACACACACACACACACACACACACACACACACAAACACACACACACACATATAGTATGCACATATCTCAACCTTTTGACTTTCTCTATCCTATGTTCTGTCATACTTGCCCGACATGCCCCTTGGATGTCTGAAGCCTTCAAAACTGAACGTACAAGGCTTTGGGCAGGTGAAAGAAAGCAGCACAAGACTGGCTTGCCAGATAACCTCTCCCACTTACAATCTCTCTCTGCGTCTCTGCTTCTCTCTCTGGAGTTAAAACATCTGCTTTTAACCTCCAGAAAGTTATCTCTATCTTTCCCTCTCTTCTCAGCTCCCTCCTTCTATACCTACATAAGACTTTGTCACCTACTTTGAGTTGAGGATTGATGACATCAGAGGTTCCCTTCTCTTTCCTTTCTCTTCAAAACTCTTGAACCTGCTGCCTTGAACCAACCAAACCAGTGTTTACTGAAACTGCTCTTATTGGTGTCACTGATTCATTACACTCTGGTCAGTCTTCATCCTCCTAGACCCACCCTTGCTAACCTGGGGATCTTCATATCTGTTTTCTCATAGTTTGCCTCCTATGTGACTGCACGTATCAAGTGTTATGGGGAGGAACTCACACACACCCTCTGAGGTCCTCCAGGGCTCAATCTTTGGCTGCTTCCTCTTCTCTCTATCCCAGAATGCATAGTCCTGTCATCACATCAGACTTTTCCTACCACAGCAATGTCTGCGACAATCAGCTCTACTTTTCTTTCCCATTCTCTGACACCCAGATCGAAGCGTGCATCTCAGCTTGCCTCACTGACATCTTGAGTTGGACGTCTACCCACCTCCTCAAACTCAATCTTGACAAGATTGAGCAGCTCTTTTCCCCGTTAAATCCTGCCCTCTACAAAATCTTTCATCACTGTTGACAACTCCATGGTGACTCCTGCACAGGCTGCCAAGAAGCTTGATGTGACGCAAGACAACAGACTTTCATGCGAGATCACAGGTTTTCAGTGGGATTCAAGTGTGGGCTTGAATCCCACTGAAAACCCCAATCCATGATTACTGTTGAGTGCAGGTCTGTTGTGGTGAGTGAATTACAACAACACAATTATTTTGATTCACTGTTTTCTCTGAGGGTGACCATCCTGCACTCACTTTATTCATCTCCAAGTTGAGGCAGAAAGTCTTTCTTGGCTTTGTGAGAGGATGTCAGGACAGGTAGCTATGTAACATTATTTTCATTGTCATAACCAAACTATACCACAATTAATATTTAATCTTAGAGGGGGTTCCCGTGGCACAGTGTTACGGCTAAAAGGCTTCCGCTGCATCAGAGTAGTGAGCAATGAGTATAACGCCTGCCAAGTTAGCCTGCCTCTGACTATAGCATGTTCAGCCTAGCTTACAGGCTCTTTCATCACATAACGTATCAAGAGAGAAAATTACCATCAGCCACATGCTGCAAAATATTTGGCAGTGGCTTGCTGCTTGTGTGCTGTTTGTGGAGGCTAACGTTACAGTCCCAGCCACTGTTGGCTGATTGTCTCAAGGTAAATTATTTGTTTAGCTTTGTATAGTTATGTTGAAAGATTTCTGCAGAGCATAATTTTGCATGGCTGTGTCAACTGGTGTCAACATGCAGCTGGATACTTTACCACTGCCAAAAAAATAACAGATCAGTGTGTGTGTGTGTTACTGCATGTTCGCACTATATGCCTCACATCATTCTAGTTGTATAACATAGTATTGTATAGTATAGTTGATCTTTTCATTAAGCAGGCACCTAAACCTGTGTGATTGACTGTGTTGTCAGAGTTAGTAGTTACTATGAAAGCCACACCCCAATGTAGAGAGAGATAGAGTGACAATTGGGGTGATGGTGGTGCTGTACAGTGATCACATATTGGGCCTTTAAGGACTTCTTGCTATGAAGCCATTCCAGTTTTGATTTGGCTTAGGGTCGTCCTGTTGGAACATAAATCATTGTCCCAATTTAAGGTATTTTGGCACTCTGAAGTAGGTTCTTCTCAAGAATTTGCCTGTATTGGGTTCTATTATTGCTTCCTCTATCTGTACAAGTCTCCCAGTCCCTGCTGTTGTAAAGCACGGCCACAGAATAATACTGTCACCACCATGCTTCACAGGAGGGATGGTGTTAGATGGGTGATGTGCTGTGCCCAGTGCCTGACAGACATAGGGCTTTGTACTACAGCTAAAGTGTTCAATTTTAGCTTTATCAGACCATAAAATCTTTTGTCTCATATTCTCCTGTGCTTCAGGTGTTTTTTTTTTTTTGCAAACTCCAGGCATGCTGCATTTTTTGTATTCTTTTTTTTTAGAGTGACTTCTGGCCACTCAGCCCAGATTTGTGAAGTGCTGCACTGAGTGTTTCCCTTCTGGCAATATCTGCCATCACAGCAGGGAACTCTGTAGCTCTCTCAGAGCAGTCATTGGGTTCTTGGTCACCTCCATGTTGCTCAGTTTTGTCGGATGACCAGGTATATGAACAGTCTGGGTAGTTCCATATTTTTTTCCTGTTTCCTAATGATTCTAGCTTTCAAAATACTTCATGGTAGACTTTCTACTCTGACATGTCTCTGGGACCTCATACAGATATACAGTATGTGCTTTGTTCTAAATCATGTGCAATCAATTGAATTGGCCGCAGATGGACTCCATTCAAGTTATAGAGACATCTCAAGGATATTCAAAGAAATTTGATGCTCCTTAATTCAATTTGGTAACACTTTAGAATAATACATGTTTAAAAGCCGTAACAAACTGAATTGATGAATTAAAAATGATAATAAGTTGCATATCATATAAAAATGTGTAACTGAGTAGTGTGTCATTAGTAATCTGTAACATTAATTTACAGGCTTCTGATTTGTCATCGCTACAGACCATTAACCTGAAATCTTTCACTAACCTCACATTAAGGACGCAGTAATGTGTAATTAAAAAAAGGAAAGAAAACAGATGTTAGTAAATTACTTGATCATTTACTAACTTGATTTATTTACTTGAAACTTAAACGAGACAACAACACGTGGATACTTTGCCTCAGAAGACAGTTATAATCATAATAATTCCTCACTGGTTTATTATTCTGAAACTATAATGTATAGAGACAAAAAGGATACATTATTTTGTAATATCAAAGGTTATTCAGATACTTACAGGTCAGTCTTGGTTTATTTGTCTGTATACAGTATATAGTAGGGCTTTGTTACTACAGTTAACAAAGAAGTCTTTCAGCTCAGACAAGTCATAACAAAGATTTAGAGAAAGAGTTGCAGCTTGCAAAAATAGGCTCATGACATTGAAATTATAATAATAATAATAATCTTTCTCATATTCATTTAGAATATAATGACATGTCAGTATGTTGAAGCTTGAATAACATCCATTTAACTATATGAGTAACTATTTACTCAAACTGACATGATAGCAATTTGCATGTAATTGGCTTTTTTCCACTTTCCACATTGCCAGATGATGTGAGATGTCACCGGTAAAATGACTTGCCTCACACCGCAGTTAGCTAACAGTCTTAGCCCTCTTTAACCAATCTTTGGCTGCTGTTTTGGAGTCAATCCACCACACCACTCAAGTGGTTGTGTCTGTTACCTAATGTCTGTGTGTGTGTGTGTGTGTGTGTGTGTGTGTGCTTTTCCTCTTTTGTTCCTCCGCTCTCTACCTCATAAAGGCCTGCTGCAACAGTGCCAGCTGGGGCGGGCCTGGATGCTTTATTACTACTAAAAGTTAATGGATGGAGCACGCTGATTCCCCAGGCTCTCCATCAAGGCACCGTGACAAGCACGTCCAATCAATGCCGGTGCAGCAATTAGCCCCAAACATGACCCACCATCACCCTCTAGCCCACAATGCTTCACAGATGACAGTTTCATACATTGTCATTGGATCAACCATAAATGATTTAAAATAGCAATAATTGTGTGCATATTCCCACACCCTTGGAAACAGACAGTGGTAGGTTATGGTCTCAGCTTTTACCATCAAACAATTCAAAGGCAGGTGAGGATGCTTTATTGAAACCATGATTAACAGAAAAATCAAAGCTTTTGGAGGTTGTCTGTCTACCTTCGTTAGCTCACTTTAATTCAGAAGTGGATTTTTTTCATATTTCTTCCTAGTAGTGAAAATAAACAAACAAATATATGCACTTCCCAGGGAGAAACCAAATGTGATTATGTGAATGAAAACACACTGTTTAACATAATTTCCGGGGCTTTACACTCAGAAGCAGCCCCTTTATTGACCTTCTGCAATTTTTTCCTTAGCATTTTTATCCACCTTGTAGTAACGTACTATGACATATTGATATAGAGTGTCAATATGTCAATAAGAGTTTCAGGGGTTGCAGTGTAATTCAAACTGAAGCTGTGACTTTTGACCTTCTGTACCATGGTCACTTCCTGCAGTGACGGCCCCAGCGGGGGAGAGAGACGACCCAGCATAAAGCATCAATAATTCACACTTCACATTAATTACACTTTGACTTCAGTGCACTCTCCAGGCAGGGATCACTCATTCATCCATCTCTCTCTCTCTCTCTTGCTCTTTCTTTGTCCATCTCTCTCTTTCTTCACAGAATTCTTCTCACACAGGACACAGGGCAGATAAATAACTGTGTATGTGTATGCCTTCGTATATATATTTGTTTGTGTGGACATGTTTATGTTTGTTCTATATGCGTATGTGGACACATTCATTCCATGCATGGGCTTTGTACTTGAAAGCCCATGTGCAAATGTGTTTTCTGCAGTAATTACTGACAGTAAAAATAAATCAAAGATAGATCAAGGTATTTCAACTGCATAATTTTAGAATTGTAGGGGTTTAAGTCACATGACACTTGTATTAATTTATAGCTCTGGTACAGTTGTAACTAGGGGTGCAACAGTACATGTATTCATTTTGAACTGTTTGGTACAGCACATGTGGTTCGGCACGCTCTACCGAAACAGACCGAACAGTCGCAGCCTACGTCTTGCTAAATGCGTACGCGGAACTTAAATCTGAAACTCTGACATCGTCTCTGACGTCTCAGGCCTGCTTCAAACAGCCCTGCTGCACCTCGCTCACATCCCACTATGCGTCCACTCCGTGTCCAGACCAGAAGTGTTTTTTTACGCGCCGCGCAGCAGCCTTCCTGAGTAAAAACGCACCACACAGAGGAGAAATACCCAGTGAAAATAGAATGAAAAAACAAGATCCCACGCCTTGTTGTCTTTGTAGAAACAATGCTGACGGCTCACTGTACTTTTCCACTTCAGAGATTAACTTTGTATCATCCATCTTCACTTGCACTGCACAGATCCTCTTGCATCAAAGCAGTCACGTTTATTTGTTTAGGATTTTTCTCAGCCAGTGTCGTGACTAGGCAATCTTTGGTCGAGCCGGTGGGACCCATATGTCTCTCTCTCTCTCTCTCTCTCTCTCTCTCTCTCTCTCTCTCTCTCTAGTAATATAAATAAATTAACTATAAGTAAACCTAATCATCTTTTCTTGTGTAATTTTGTGATAATTCAATTACAGACCCAATTTTAAAAAAGGCACCTTTGGTAAAGATGTGACTACAGGTCTCAAATCATTATTGTTAAAACAAGATAAGGATCCTACTACATGTTCCCACTATCGCCTCCTATCTTTACTGAATGCTAGTATTAAATTGTTCTCTAAGAACCTTGCATGTAGATTAAAGAAGTATTTACCCAAGTTAGTTCATCAAAGTGGATTTGTTGGAAAGAGGCTGGCATCAGATAATATGCATTATTTGCTATCTGGCCCTTTCTATGGGAAGTATTGCAACGTGGGTCTGGGGTCCAATTGTATTGGTATGTTTAAAACAATGTATTCCAATAACCCAGCAAGGCTGATGACAGGTAACATATGCTCCAATCCTTTTAAGATAACAAGATCTGCCAGACAAGGAGATCCGCTTTAGCCATTATTATTTCTTTTATCCCTATAACCTCTGGTGCAGGCTATAAGACGATCAACTAACGATGAGCCATTTACAATCAAGTCCACTCAGCATTATTTATCCTTATTTTTTGCATATGTTTTGTTGTTATTTTTACAAATAGCAAACAATTCCCTCCAAGTGTTGACCAATTTAGCTATATTTCCAGCTATAAAATAAATTGGACAAAATCATCCTCGTTACCACTTAATCAGATATCTAAGGAGGAATGTGGAAATTTTAACCTCCCAGTAGTGACTCATTTTAAATATTTGGGTATAAATATCTTGAAACGATTGTCTTGAAAAACTATAGCCTGATCCTTAAAACCATTGAATCTGATTTACACAGATGGTTAAAATTACCTCTCTCCTTGTCTGGAAGAATTTCAATTATAGTTGTGAAGAAGGGCGCACACCCATTATTCTTAGGTGCTGGCTGACAGGCATCAACTCATAAAAAGAGAATGGAAAGCTGCACACTCATCATCTGCTTCAAGGATAACATTTACTTTTAACCAAAGTCTCAGCACAGAGAGAAGCTGCTACTTGATCCCCTACACTTCCAGCAGTTGAGTTAAGCTAACCATTCCCATTCCTTCAAACTGCACGCAGAGACATAAAATAGTTTATTTGACTCTGGGTTGGACTAATTGCCAATTTTCACAAAAGCCAAACTAACCTTTCAAAAAATCACAGAATTTATAATGTTGATTCGGAAAATGATTTTTAAAAAGAAATGTAAATGGCATTTAAATTGTTGTTATTCCATTTAGTAATGTGTCCTAATTTATTTTCCAACTCTCATCTTGATTTGTCCACTGCTTTTTTATTTCCACTTTATGGTTGAGCCACACTTTTTTATTAGACAGCTCTTTTTAGTTAGATGAAATGCAGCCAGCGTGCCAAGCTAAAAATAACAAGCTAAAGTTCAACCCATAGAGAAGTAAAAGGACCCTCATTGGCCATGACACACTCTGTCTTCAGTAAGGAGGCTATAGCATGTTGCTAACATCAGCAAGAAGTACATTATCAAAGACAGGGATCACTCAGCCTTCGGTCTGCCAGTCTGACCGTGCTCCACCACAATCATCATAATTCCCCTCCAACCACCCAACAGCAGTGGAGTAAATCCAGTTGGTAGCACAGCTCATGGTTAACTTAAGGCTAGCACCAGCAATTACCTTGTGACCTACACAGCTACTACTAGCATACTCAGCAACAGGGGTTAAACTGCAGAGCGATCTGGAACAGTGTTCAGGCACCCTCGGCTGAAAAAAAAAAAGTTTGACCCATATAAATAATTATGATTCGCTCTGAAGTTTGTCTGCGATGCAGCAACAGCAATATA
The DNA here is from genome assembly GCF_048128805.1 of Centroberyx gerrardi. Lineage (NCBI taxonomy): Eukaryota > Metazoa > Chordata > Actinopteri > Beryciformes > Berycidae > Centroberyx > Centroberyx gerrardi. Next base: position 18,599,161 of record NC_135998.1, on the reverse strand, counting down.
GCAGCAATTTATCTTCAGACCAGAAGGAGAATAGACACTTGGCAGGATTTACGTACGGAGTTGCAGCTGGGCTGTTCAGACCAGAAAATACTTTCTACGTGGTTCAGCAGCCTCCAGCAGTAAAATGCAGTACATGGAGGACAAATGTCCTGTGAAAATATGCTTTAGTTACATTGTGCTCCAACAGAGGAAGCAATAACATCTCAAGCCCTATCTTTTTAAATGTTTTCTTTGTAGAAACAATCCTGACGGTCGTTCCCTGTGTTTTTCCACTTCTGTGATTAACTTTATATCATCCATCTACACTTTCTACACAGACACTCTCGCACATCAAAGCAGGATTATTTTTGACTCTCTCTCTCTCTCTCTCTCTCTATCTCTCTTATATATATACAGTATATATATATATATATATATATATATATGTATATATGTACATATGTATATATACACACACACACACACATATGTATGTATGTATGTATGTATGTATGTATGTGTGTGTGTGTGTGTGTGTGTGTGTGTGTGTGTGTGTATATATATATATATATATATACACACAATATAATATACAGTATATATACACAGTATATTGGGTGCTTCTGTGGTGACATGATGCAAATATGACCATCTATAATGTATTACTGTGTATTTCTGTGAAATCTAAGAAAATAGACTTGATGTTGATTCCCTTACTCCCAACCCTCTTCCCCTGCTCATGGTCAAGAGTTCACCCACCTTCCAAATAAATCTCAATTTCTCAAAAGAACCATCATCTCACCCTATACTGATTTACAATGCCTAAATTGATATTACTGCTAAGAAGGAAAAAAAGAACTGGGATTTGTTCAGTATGCTGGTAGTAAGATAATTGCTGGTGGTGAGCTATAGTTAACCCCTGGGCTAATGACTAATGCTAGCTCTTACCGTCCACTGTATTTACTCCACTATTTGATGGTTTGAGCACAATTGCCAGGTTGTTCTGCATCTGGCTTGATTTTGATTTGATTTGATTTGATTTGATTTATTAGACAATGAAAAGAAACCAGAGCATGGGAAAACCATGTACAGTTTTCAGAAATTGTCATGGATAACACAATAAAGATGGTAAGCGTCTTTCCATTGTGGTCCTTGATAGAAAGGGGGTAAATGGAATTATTGGATGCAATCATATAATACCAGGCAAAAAGACAAAATTGGCAGCGCAATACATTCAAAGAATTAAACGATACATACAGCCCAACACAGAAAACTATACATATCTGCCAGATGAGGGTTAAGTTGAGGGATCCCCAACCCATGACATCATGCTGCTTGCTAGCGTTAGCAACATGCTGTAGCCTGTTGACTGCAGGCAGAGTGTGGGGGAGAAGCCACAGGCCAACAGCTGGCCAATGAGAGTCCTGACTGCTCTGTGGGTTGGACTTTTTGTTATTTTTTGCTTGGCACACTGCCTCCATGCCATCAAATTAAAATGAACTGTCTAATAAAAAAGTGTGGCCCAAGCAATGGTAAAGCAGTGGACAAATCAATTGTGAGATTGAAAATGAAGTGGGAAATGGAAAAAAAAAAATTACGTAGCTATTAATAATTCAACTAGAAGGGCACTCGGAGCACTCGCCAAGGTTCGTGCTATTATTGCTTGTTCGTGAGTTGGATCCGGATCCGCTCCAAAATGTAATGGGTTCTTCCTTGGCTCATGCTACACCCTTCCATGAAGTTTCATGAAAATCAGGCCAGTAGTTTTTCCGTAATCCTGCTAACAGACAAACAAACAGACAAACAGACAAACAAACAAACAAACAGCACCGAAAACATAACCTCCTTGGCGGAGGTAATAATAATTAATCACTGAACTAGTTTATAATAATAAGGCTGGCACACTAGAAGGTTCATATTCTTGGGGATGGCACTCAAAATAGTTATAATAAAGTTTGGATTATGCTGAAGTTATACAGTTACATTGATTCTAATTGCATGATCAGGAGAGCGAGAAAATATTGCAGTGTGGTAAAGAGAGTTTAATAATATGGACTTTGCATACTCTTTACAGACAAACAGAATAGAAAGCTTTACCTCAATATGCCCAGGCCATGTTGAAGTTGAGTCTCCCTTTTTATGTAGTTTATCAAATCTAGTACACAGTTCAGTTGTGGAATAGCTTAAATATCTGGAGTGATTGAGGAAACAGGATCAGGCCACTTATACATCTCAGTTGTGGCCTGAGGTCCTAATTTTTACTCTCTTACATTCTCAGATATAATAATTTAAACCCAAGGTTCAGGTGAGTAATAAATAAACTGGATTTTCTCAGAGTAAAACATTTGAAATCCCCTTGACATCAAATACAAGACAGATACAACACAGAAAACCAGATAACATCTAAAAGAAAAAAAACAAACAAACCAAAAACTCACATTGAATTCAAATTCAAAATTTGATTTCTTTCTTCTTTCCCTTGAGAGAAGTATAATTAAAAAACAATGTCTTGTGCTCATTTGATCCATTTTACTTGCCGTTTGTATTCTTTTTGATATGGAATAAAAGTGCAATACATACAAATCATTAAAAAATAAAATAATAATACCCATGAACACAGAGCTATCAATTAATGCAAGAGGCAGTCCCACTGGCATACTAATAATAAATAATAAACAATGATACTGTGAATGAGACTCAGTGTTAACGTGTTAGAGCATTTTGTAACATCATGTGTTACTGCATCTCCCCGGAGTGTCTTTGGAAACAGCTTCAAGTGTGGCTGCACTGGTCCTTCACCTCTTGATTTACGTATTTCTACATATTTTGTAAAAGTGTTGTATAGTCAGGCCAATATATGAGAACTGCAGTGTGCTTGAATGACAGTAGAGTGTGGTACAGTCCATTTGTGAGTATGTTGGTGCTGGCGTATGGCACAGATGTATAGTATCTGTATTTTCTAAATGTTAGCAGAAACTCTTCAATTTGACATGTGTCAAACAGCAATTTATGTCATTGAAACTTCAACATTTAAAATTGGTTTGCCTGTTATTCCCACAATCTTTCTCCACCAAAAATGCACTGTGGTGTGCAGTAGCGAGCAGTGTGAACCAGTTCTAATAGTTGACATTTTATTGTTATAAAGTGCTTCTCTGTTGATTATATGTATGCCAAATTCAGCAGTGGCTCCTGACAATTCAGAAAGCGTGTTGAGACAAATTTTACAGTGTATGTACCTTTGCCAAAACGGCAAATTAAAGTGGAAATTTTTTTAATGGAGTTGGGCATGTATTGCATGTATCAGGAGTTCAGGACTAGCTGTGCTCATGTTAAACTGAACTAACAAAAGTTGAAATAAAGTTTTATGTGGTTAATGCTCGACTGTGTCAAGGTGGTGGTGTAGTGAGTCAGGCAGCCTTCTTTACACCTATTCAGGCTGTAAACAAAGTGCGAGATGTAGGCAGATGGTCGCACACTAAATCGTCCTGTTTTGTACTGCAGTCAGTTCCGCCGTGGAACAACAACATATTTTACCGGTCTAAAAATGTTTGTGGGGTGGCCAAGTGTTTGTGCACCCCCCCCCCCCTCCTTTCCGGGCCCCACCCGCTCTGATTCTCTGCCAGCTGCCATTATTGAAACACTGACTCCCTCGTTTTTGCGCAGAAGGCGGCGCCCTTTGAAAATAAGTTGTTTTTTAAATTTTTTATTCCAACTTCCGTTAACTTCTGACATAAAATATCTTCTTTTGCAAGTGAAATTATCTCACATGCACTAGTGAAACATTCACACATACACTAGTGAAATAATTTCCAAAGTTTGAGAGTGTTTCTATTTCACAAGTGTGTATGAGCATAACACATTTCAGTAGTGTTTATGAGAGCCTTTCAATAGTGAGATTACATTTGGATGCGTGTCTCATATATGTATGTATATGTATGTGAGAGGTAAAATGTGTGTATGCACACCATAAAGTTTGACTTATGTCCTATACAGCACCTCAAAGGAAATATCTTTTCTGATTATAATATACCAGTAAGTGCATTACAGACAGGACTGACGTAACAAGGATGAGACCAGAATATTCAACAGCATAAAAATAGAAATCAAATACAGACATGACACTTTTTTTTTTTTAGCTTTTCAGCTGTTCAGTGCTTTGACAGTGTTCATTCATTATGTACCTTTGGGAGGTCTTGCTTTTTGTTGTCAAAAAAAGCTCAGCATGAAAGAGCACAAGGCTTCTCAAGATTAGGTTGTTTTTTGTGTGTGTGTGTGTGTGTGTTTACATCTGAAACAGCATCAGATTAGGGTCTATCGATTTTTTGTTTTGTTTTATTGTTTGTGAATTTACTTTCAGAATTAAGACACCTTGTCTTGAGTGTAACTGCTATGTATTATATTGTAGTTCATTGGGAGTCACAAGTCACATTTTGCTTATATAAAAGGTCAAGGCTAGCTGAGATTTCAGGCTCGACATACAAAACGGTGAGGACATTTTTCTACTGTGATTAAGTTTAAGAGCTGTTGACACTGAGTAGGACAGATTACTGAATGCCAAATCTAGGGGGTATAAATGATAACTCCGGCGCTACTTTGTTATAAACACCACAGTGCTAAGAAAAAAAAACTTCTTGCACACTTGGGTAAAGAATAAAAAGAAGAATTTGTTCATTTAAACCAAGGTTTAACCCTGATGAAGGCATTCACCGAAACACATTGGTTTTGACTACTAAATACTTCTTTTCATTCTTCACCCTAGTATGCAGGAAGGTCTTTTTTGAATGTGAAATCTAAACATGCATTACCTTATAGAGTGCACATTTAAGGAGCACACTGTGTGTTTTATTAAGAAAGAAAAAAGAAAGAAAGAAAGAAAGAAAGAAAGAAAGAGGATGAAAAAAGTGATTGCTGTGGTATGGTTTTATTGCAGATTAAACATGGCGAACGACCATGGCTTCATTATCTGCCATTACACCCCCAAAGACAAGGTAATGGCCCTAGGTTACCTGTGTGTGTGCGTGTGTATGTGTGTGTGAGTGTGCGTGAGTGTGTGTGTGTGTGTGTTTGTAACTATGACTATGCCTATGGCCAGGGGGAAATAATAGTAAGTCACATTAGGACACTCTGCAAAGCCACCATTCAAAAAATCAGAAATCTCTCCCTTGCCCTCATGTGCCAGTCTCATGCCTGCTCATCCACACCCTCCCTACACACTCTGTCACCTCTGACCCTGTCTCTATAAAATATCTGTCTCTGCCAAACCCCAACACCCACACTCTCTCTACAGGCAATGTTTTGGTGCTTTGATAACCCCCTACCCTCTTCCTGCGGGTGTTGTTTACCTGTCGCCAAATAATACCAGTGATTTCTGTGCGAAAACTGCCTAAAGAGATGCTAACATTTTGTTCTGATTATTTTTCATAAACTGACACTCTCATTGCATATTCCCTGCACACATATTTGCTACTCACTATTCGCATTCAAAGTTCAGGATCTTATTTTTTTCTGCCCTTAAGCATAAGAAGTAATATATCAGTCTCTCTTTCTTTTGTTCAATCTCTGCTCTGCTTATTCCAACCATGAGGAGAAGGCTAAATTGCAATTTTGCTCTATCCACACTGCAGTTATTGACTTATTGCAAGTGCTCTAATACCAAAATAAACACTTTCACAAAATATCTTCAAAGATGTCTGCAGATGGATTCAACACTGCTATTGAGCTACAAAATGGAGCGTGAGATGGATGGCTTTCTGGAAGACATATTAATTTCATTTTGTACTTTTTGGCTGCATTCTGACAATAGTACAAAGATGTCCAGACATCTTTTTAACTTACAAAAGGGAAATAAATACTTGGCCTAATTTTCAAACTTCTTGAGGTTCTGTCTCATGTGATATGAAGACTGATTATGCCTGGAATCTGTAATATGGGCCCCAGTCTGAAATGTCCAAGTTTGTACTCAAAGTCCACCTTACAAGTCCCAGGTCTGATGATGCTGATATGATACTGATGTTGAAACTGCTGAGATGATTTTAATGTTGATCTTGTCGATGTAAATATTGATGTTGAAGCTATCATTGACTGCAATGTTGACACTGTTGTTCATAGTGTTACGGCTGTTAGTGATGGTGTTGTTCTTTTTAGTGTCTGATCATTAAAGGGAGCGTAGTTTCAAAATGCTGTAATTTGCCGTTTGGCCTTCATGAGGTCTCACTGTCTAAATTAAATTTAATTAAATTTAGCAAAACCTTTGTGATGGGAGTTTCTGATTGATACTACTGTAATAATATCACACTATAAATCCTTTATTTGAAAACCTGTGTAGGGTTTCTACAATATTGTCTACCCTCGACATAAGGGATAATGTACAGCGAGCCCTCCACTTCGCGACAGTCTTGATTCACCCAGTCTGAGCTTATTTTGCAATAATGACCGGCTCCCTGTACATTGTCTCAGTTATTACATGGCTACTTACCAAAGAAAATCATTTGACATGAAATATTGATTTAAAATGATTGAATTACAAGTTAATTTACAAGCTTCTGCCAAAAAATAGTTCAGCAGGAATGTAACCATAGAGATGTCTGTATAGCATCCATGGGCTGCAGTGTAGCAGAACTAAAGCAAAAAAAAAATGGAAACAAATCCGGGAAGACTGCTGTTCAGCCTCTAAACAGTAATCAAAAGTTTTGTGCTCTCCGAATGAATTAAAAGGTTTGCCATACTCTGCCAGACACACATAACAATAATACTAAGGCTTATAGAAGAATACATCGGTTATCAATAATACAACTTTGTTCTGTAATGAAGAAATGAAAATAATGAAGTTATTGTGATGGGCTGGGGATGGATTTAGTTATAATCATGTCATGGAGAGAGCTTTTGTGTTTTCAGTAACATTTCTGTTGTTGTTAATGTTCATATTATTACATTTATATGTAATATTTTATGCATTAAGCTGGTGCTCTAATCCTGAACAATTTACAATCAGTGCAACAGAATAAACATTAATTCCTGAAATGCCAACATTACAATTAATCATTAGTTAGAAGTGCAAGGATAAAAGCCACCAGACCAAAATAATTTGATGACATTTCATAACACTCTGTGCACTTTTGAATAGCATCTGTATGGCACTTGAATAACAACATTGAGACAAGGTTGCGAGAGACTACATTCAACTGCTCAAGCTTCATTTTCATGTGTGGTTATATGTATGTACATGTTTACAGTGTGAACATGTAAGCAAAGGCATCTTGTGTTCAAACTTGTTTTCTTCCATTCAAGGGAAGAGGCCATGTTGTCCACTTACTTTGAGACAGTGGATGACCTACTGGCATCCTTTGGGCCCGTCCGTGACTGCTCCAAAGATAATGGGGGCTGCAAGAAGAACTTCAAGTGTGTTTCTGACCGACGGTTAGACTCATCTGGCTGCATGGTAAGTGCAAGTAATTGTCGTGTCAGGTTTTGTTTGTTGACAATTAGGTAGGGCTAGTGTCATCTTCATGATCATGGCCAGGGCTGGCCCGTGCCAACATGTTGCTCTAGGCAAAATGTGAAATTTGAAAAAGTGAAATTAGTTTGTTTCCCTAGATTGAATTAAGTATTTTCATTTTGGTTTGCACATTTTATAGGCATATAATATTCATAATAAATGAACAACCAATACATTGCTATTGTGTGTGTGTGTGTGTGTGTGTGTGTGTGTGTGTGTGCGTGTGTGTGTGTGCGCACGACCTGCTTGACAGATGATGATGGAAAGAATTGCAGACACTTGGGTATTAAACAAAATTGCAGTGCCTACTGATTAAAGCGCCAAGTTATACTTTTCATCTCTGTCTGTTGTCAGCTAAACCGGTGCTATGTAGTAGCTAGCCAGCTAGGGGAGCTCAGAAGATGTTCATAAGTGACTTCAGATGGACAGCAAACTATTGTCGCCATAGTAATGCTTGGTTCATCCTTTCTTCGTGGCTAGACGTGTGGGAGCTGCTGATGTGCCATCCGTGTACCTTGGTATTCATGCTTCTCATGCTTCTCATGAGAACTCCTGTACTTTTGTGGCTGTGTAGGAAAATTCAGCACCCAACAAGAAAAAATTATCTCACGAGAATAGGCCAGTAGCTCCACGCACTCTGTTGCGTCCGTTTCCACGTGAAGTGTGAGTTGTTAGAATAATGTACACTGTTTGTGCTGGCTAATGTAATAGTGCTTGTGCAAAGATGCTTAGTGCAGGAGTTCTCAGCTAGTGTGTCAGGAAGCTTAGTTAAGCATTGAAATGTTGCTCAAGTGTATAAAAAAAAATCAATGTTGCAAAAAAGTACATATATTATTGTTAATTTACATAATCACTCCTTTTCCTTTTAATCGTTTTCTTCCAAGCTCATGCTGTTTGGGCCTTGTCAAACAGCTCATTGAATTTGCATGCCCTCTGGTATAATCAAACAAGGCTTATGTGACATTTCCAAGCAATCAATAATATTTTATGTGCTGTGTTTACAGCCGTCAATAATTAGTGTGCCTTGGATATTATGTACTTTACTGTCGTTTGCCTCTGGACCAAAAAGGTTAGAATCGCTGCTTTAGTATATTCCCCCCACAACCATTTTGCACAGACTTTTTATGACACTGTCTGGCTTAGCCTGTCATTTGTGTGAGGCTATGAGCTACACAACTTACCCACATGGAAGACAAAATTAGCATTTTGATTAAAAAAGATTAAAGACATAAGCTGTATCAATTCATTGTAGTGCCAAATTAGTAATGTCTTCTCAAAATAATGGACCAATAAGAACTGGTTCTGGGACAAAAATAGTAAAGTATTGGAAGTAGTGGAAATAGTAATATTAGTAGTTGTAAAGTTTTTTTTTATTTGGATGGTGCTTTCATTCACCCTGTGTACATGTGCTATGAATATATTTTTTGGCTGGACCGCAACAGCGGGGCCAGCCCTATAAACGCGAATGTCTGTCACTCACTGACTGAGTGATGAAGTTACACCATTGGTCGGCCGTGGCACATCATAGGATCACAGAGCCAGAAATTTAAGTTTCGTTTTCTCCGCCATCTTGTTTCTCCGCTGAGATCGGGAGCCCGTTTCTCCCACACAGTAAGCATGCTGACCAATATCATGCATGTAAGCTGAAGCTAACTGAAGCTAACTGAAGCTAAAGTAGAATCTACACAATTATATCATATCGCCGTTTATTTCGATGCATATGCGCGAGCTCAGTCCACCTGACAGCCCTCTGTTCTGTCGGCGGAGAGAGAGACACAGACAAGCATGGAGGTTTCGGCGCGCCGAGGGCTTACTGCCGACGCTTCCCGGAGTTTCCCGGGGGCACGGTTCCGGCCAGTGCCGATAGCTGGGCGCCGATTTGTTCCCGGTGATCCGGCCGAGATTTCGACGGGGGTCCTGATGCCGATGCGTCACCGGGTGTCCGGCGAATGGCATTTTCGGCACCGATGGGTACCAGAGCGACTGGGGCTTGGATCGGGAGGATCAATGCGGCCCGTGGGCGCGGTGGAGAGGACAGCGGTGGAGAGAGGAGACGGACACGGTCCAGCCATATACTAGGTTTTGACCTAGTCTTGTTATTTAGTGAAAAGTACACTATAAATGCAGCTCTCTTCACGTGTCCTACTTTGATTCATGTACCCTAGTTTGATTTTAGATGGAGCATCGTAAACCGTGCAAGGGAGGTTTATGTCTGGCATATTTACAAGTAGAGGGCGATGGGAAACTTCCAATGCCAGGCATTTGACAGGAGTTTGGGGCGGGCCAGGGTCGTAAACCAATTAAATAGATGAGCCAGCTCAATTGCTGGGTGATGGTTTGGTGAATCATTAGGGGGTTGGAAGGTGCTGTAATTTGACTGGTCTTTTGGCTGTTTGTCACTACCAAAGACAAACACTGATACTGCAGTTTTCTTGTTTTTATTTCTTCTTTCTCATCTCCCTGTAACTGTTGAGAGACTTCTCTCAGTAGCTCTCACATCCGTCATGCAGTGCCTGTGCTATTGGCCTATCCTTTGAGCTCTCCCACAAGAAATACATTTGGTGTACAACTAAAGAAAGTGTTATTTCTATGCTGACAAAGATTTATCCTTCAATCTACAATGTCCACAAAAGTTTTCCCACTGGAATTTTTTCAATAGTTATTAGACAAGACGAGGCTTCTGCCTTGCACTGTGCAATGGATGAATGACACTTCTAGCTATGTTCCTGCCACTGACTTTAAAGCAATAATATAATCCATGATTGACAATACCTATATAGACAACTGTAGAATAATATAAATAAAAAGTGCTTGTATCTATGCTTGTATCTATCTATTTGCTATGTTATTGTATTTCCTTTTTAAATCAGTGGTCCCCAGAGAAATGGATTGAGTTATTCTACTCATACCCCCTCAAATTAATCCCCCAGGTTTTATTTCCGACTGTGTTACCATGACAACTACTCCAGATTAATAAACTTCCATCAGAATCACCTTACATCAGAACCAGTACTACTTCCACTACTTTCACTTGGCATATGTAGTAGCTTGGGGATGTTTTTCAATTTGTAAGGAATAAAATTAAAATTATTATGCTAGCTCTTTGTTTTTTAATCATTGGTGGTGGTTTTTTCTTTCTTTCTTCCTTTCTAGAGTTCATTAGGTACTCAGGCAACTCGTGCTATTGTGGCTTAGAATTAATGTTAATAGATAGTGTTAGGGTAGAAATTGCTGCATGTCTGGAAATCTTGTTTAGTACAAGGCCAAAGGTCCACCACTTTGCTAAGAGGCAAAAAGTGTTTGTGTGTGTGTGTGTGTGTGTGTCTGTGTGTGTCTATGTGTGTCTGTGTGTGTGTGTGTTGATTTTAACACCTACCTTAGTTTAAATTATCTTCTAAGGTTATATGCTTTTCATAAGCTGTTTAAGACATATAGTATTTACTGCCTTTTGCTTTTAGGAGTTTGACAGAATACTATAATAATAAAGAACTAAAAGTACGACTGGATATAATCCAATTAAATTTGCTACAGCCATAACCACTGTTCCTTCAGTCACTTTAAACATAATATTTCCCTGTACAACACTCTTAGTCTAAAATGCATACATAATTGGAAAATATATCTGTTGTTGATGTTTTCCGCAGAAGCAAAGATACTCCATGCTCATACAGTACAGCTCTTATAGGCTGGTAGAAATGAACTAAAGTGATTATTCTTGGACACATACACATACACACACACACACACACACACACACACACACACAAACATGCAGGCACAAGCACACAGAGAGATATGTAGGTATTTTGGTAGGTAGGTAGTTAGGTAGGCATTTTGGATATAGCACAAGACTGGTGTAGGTTGTATCTTTCTAGTAGACCATTCAATGTCTCAGTAGGTCACTCATTCTAGGCCCCATATATACATGCTCCTCCTCAGTCACATTAACCATGAGCGTAATGTGTCCTTCCATTGCTATGCAGATGACACTCAGCTTTTCCTCTTCTTGAAGCGCAGCAACCCCAGCTGTCTTGACAGTCTGCATAAGTGCCTTTATATTGAGAGCTGGATTTCCAAGAACTTTCTCAAACTAAATGATGATGAATCTGAAATTGCTCTTTTCAGTCCCCCAGACTCTCAGAACATGACCTGCAGAAAATTGGGTATTTTAGCTTCTAGCGTGACACCTGGTAAGAACTTACTCCAATTGAACTTTTCACAACCAGGTTAAATTTGTTTCCCCTTGTTAAAGATTACTGCATCTCCCATTACTCATGCCCTACCCAAAAGTCACGCCTGCAGCTGAACCAGAATGCTGCTGCAAGGGTTCTGTCTGGTGTCAAATGTAGAGAGCATATCACTCCAATTTTAGCCTCCCTGCACTGGTTACCTGCTAGTTTTAGAATCAATTTGAAGATTTTACACATTACTTTTAAAGCATGGTTTAGCTCCTAGCTACATTAACGATCTTTTATCTCCCTGAAAACCAGACCACACCCTACGGAAGCCCCCAGAGGCAAAAACTCAATATACTGACTTACCAACCCTTTTCTAAGTTCTACCAAAATTATTTGTCTTGTATGACCTACACCTTTATATTATTATATTATTATTATTATTATTAGACAAATATAACAATATTTTTTCATGTTTCTCAGGGCCATTGCACCCTGTGGTCCTCGGGCAAAGCCCTCCTGTCTGTTCCATAGTCTAGACTGAAGACCAAAGGAGACCACGTGTTCTCCATTAGAGCCCCTATACTGCCCTTAGCCCGAGGAGATAAGACTAGCTAAGGTCTCGTCTTAAATCTCTTCTTACAACCCATGCTTATTAAATTGCTTTCTGTACCAACTCTTACATTCTTATTTGTTTGTTCTTATTTATTATTGACTAAATTATGATTGACTTTTATTGTCCTGTATTTATGTTTTGTCATTTGTCATGTGCTGTGTATTCAAATGATGATTTTTATCATTATTATTATTATTGGAGAGAGAGAGAGAGAGAGATAGATAGATAGATAGATAGATAGATGCAGTAGGTGGCAGAATGCACCTAACATGTTGGTTTGCAAACCGCCATTAACTGAAAGAAGAAGAAAATTATACGCAAGGAGATTTAAAATTGGCACCATAAAAATAATATTCATCTTTATTTTTTTATTTATTTTTTCAATTAATATGCATGCCAACATTTTGGCTCCTAACCTCCTTTGCATTCAGTAGAAATGATTGTTTACTGTCTTCTCTACAGAGCTCAATTTTTTGCTTTATCCAGTATGCTTGATAGCTTTAGATTGCCAACTAAGACAAATGTTAATATTTCTTCTACTAGGTCACTGCCATATTTCAAACTTCCAAAACACTATACCCACTGCCATGGCCCATTAGAGCCATAATGTTGCAATGTCCTACAGCCAAATGGCCGCTGTTTACAACACACATTCTTTGTTAACTGACATTTTCTCATTTTCTGAGCTGCCACCTTGACATTGCAATTGTAGTTTTAGCTCCATTGCTTATCTCTCCATTAAATGGCAAATAGTACATCATAAAGCATGTTTATGACATGTGTCATGTCAGTTTCCATCAATATAGAGAAAAAAATAGTTCATTAAAAGGTTTTTTTTACGATTCAGAGTAAGTGTATTTCCCTAGGAAAAGTGAACACAATGGAAAATTGGAACATGTATTCTAGTACTTTAATTATTCTAACCATTCATCAAGTGTCTTATGCTATAAATAGCATTATATGTGTATTTTCCTGCCTTTAAACTTGAAGGGTGTTTGTGATGTTACCTTGTAGTTTCAATTTGTTATTGTACAGTGCAAAGGGGACAGTCACACGCACATCAATGCAATTCACATAATTTGTTGCAAAGGTTAGGTCTGCATAAGACACAATGCATGGGTAGAAGTAGATCAGTAGATGAAGCGTAATGCTTAAACTATTTCTCAATGTATTATTATAGGGGGTCCAGCATCAACATCTGGGGAAGACTTAAACTGTCCCCCACTTTTCAAATAACTGCAAGCAGCTGGGTTGAAAATCCATTTTCACATTTCAGCATATGACAGAAGAAATTGTTTTACTTGATCTCGGCTGAACATTTCACTCTTCAAACAGATCTGGAAGCTGTAATTCAAGCTTGTGCAAATTGTGAAATTGTTTTACAGGAGGAAGTGAATGAAAAGAAATGTTGGAAATAGAATTAATTTTCTCAGTGTTAAGCTCAGTTCTATATAGCTATGGAAATTTGTATTGCAGGAACACAAGTTTCCTCAAAGTTAAAAACTAAAAGTTACAGACTTAGATATGTATTAAGTACTGCATTAAGGTAGCCTGATAAGACCATCCTGATCACGTGACCTCACATTCTGTTTCGCTCCATGGATCAGTCTGGACTTCTAGCCGCCCACATCGATTTCAGTGGGCGGGAGTACTTGCCTTGACAGACAAACTCCTTCAGCCAATCAGCGAATCCAAATTCAAATCCACTCGGAAGAACGGCGAAAACGTCTTTTCTGCCGAGAAACTCCGCTAGTGCATACTCTTGTTCTTGTTTAATTGTTGTTATTGAGTCTATTTCTGCAATAACTGCACTTATGGCTGTGTTTACTCTACTAACGTTAACGTTACCGCTCGTTGCTTCGGGAGACGCCATTACTGTTTTGCCAGCGGCGGCCTGTATTTCACGTCATCAACTACAACGCAGTCCCTGATTGGCCCGGTTACGTCATCAACTACGACGCAGTCCCTGATTGGCCCGGTTACATTGTAATTTCAGGAAATCGATGTGGGCGGCTGGAAGTCCAGACTGACCCGTGGAGCGAAACAGAATGTGAGGTCACGTGATCAGGATGGTCTTACCAGGCTAGCATTAAGGCATTAAGTGCTTACGCCAACGTTCTGACAATGCTTATGTTTTAATTAAGTTTTATTCTGTCAAAAAGTTACAGTATAGCCTAATGAATTTTCTATTAGCACATTTCAACTCTGTAAGTCCATTTTTATAACCTTTTCACAGACCTCTGATTCCTTATTTTTTCTCAACATACTGATTTGAATGAAACAATTACATGAAGGATGACACTGCACGAGACACCAATATTTTCCCCTTTGCATACACATGCATTTTAATATTGATTGTTGTCATACTTACTAAGAAATAGAAGGTTGTGTTCTCAGAGAATTGGATAATTGGTAAAAGAATTACGTAATACCACAGAAATTCCTCCCACAAAAGGGCTTTCAAAAGATAACCATCCCATTGTGCCTAAATTGTAAATCGATTCAAAGCATGTCCTTTAAGGTACTGAAAAGGTGATAATCATACTGACGAAAAACAACAACCTCCTACTTGTTTAAAAAGTGATTTCAGGTTTGACAACAGAACAAGAACAGGGTGCATACACTCTATTAGTGCAATTGGCAGTATGAAAAATGATCATGGTCATTTCTATTTATTTTAACAGTAACTTTGTGGTTAAAAGGGAGCGCAAAATTCTGTAAAATTCTGTATTGATCCACCTGTGTGTCTATACACCTATGCGTGTGTGTGTGTGTGTCTGTGTGGTGGAGGGCTGTGTGTACTCACATATGCATGTAGCATATGGGTTTAAAATGGTGGTTTAACATATATGAAATTTGTACGGAAAAATACAAAAACCAGCTGCAAACCTGTCAAACTGCACTAGCAGCTGGTGAGTGAGATTGGGCATGTTGTTACCGTGTGGCCAAAACCACGGGTGAATTTTGAAGCCATTAAAGAAGTGGCGGCAAGCTCCAAACCCAGTTCAACTCCATGCAAGTCAATGGGACCACAACCCAGTTTTCTTAAGTTTTGCACTCGGTGGCTCCTTAACAAACCATGGACAAAAAAGAGAAAATAACATTGTTAATGACTCCACGGTCATTACACTGTTTTGCCTAAATCAAATAAACTTCTCACAGATATAAAGGTATTGGTCTAAATGTGAGACACTCTCCTTGAATTACGGCCAAAAAAGAAGCAGTCTCTTCTGCCTAACAGTGTTTTCAGTGAAGATGGAAGTAGTCAGAAGTGAGAACTGCTAATAACGTAACCATGGAGGCTGCATTTTTGGTGTAACATAGTTTGTTGACCATTCGGGAACAGCAATGATAATATAGGGCCTACAGTTTTTGTGTTACTATTTTAACAGGTGGAGTAAACGGACAGTTTTTGAAATTTGATCAAAATATGGGTCAAAATCGTGAGAAATGAGATCAAGGGAGAACACCGGGAGAGGGCCATGAAAATCAGGAGTCTCCCGGGAAAATTGGGAGGGTTAGCAAGGATGATAGTGGACTAGTAATAATTTGTGCAGGCTAGTGGAAATGTCACTCTACAAGCCTGGTGGACTAGTGCCCAAAAGTTTCTTCCCTGGTCATAACACAATGGCTTTGCACCAGTTTTAGATTTTGTGCAGGTCTGCTGTCAAGCATTTACCAATACATAGGATTTTATGTTACAATCCTTTGTGCCATAATCCAAGGTGAGCATTCATACAGAAGCCAACTTCAGATGTCTAAGGAATGATGTTCTAACCCACAAATAGTGACTGTAGAGGCTAGGCATCATAAATCTCCAGGACCACCAGACAGGCAGCATCATTCACTAGCCACCTAGTCTAAATGTTATAGGGTTGAGTGTGTGAGTGCGGGTATTTCACTAGGGTTATCAAGTGGGCCCCTCCCATCACAGATGAATTACACCTCCAGAAGGCTCAACAGTGATTTTTGGTGTCCCAGAACCAACCCCCTCGATACCCGCTCTCAACACCAAATACAGCTAAAGTCACTTCCACTACCCTCTACCTACATTTAGGCTTCCATAAATCCCAACATTACTCAATAATTTCTAAACTCACTATTGATTTCAACACTAACAATAGGCTTAATTGGATGGCTGAATCTGCTGGCTTCAGACAGCCCATTCAGCAGATCAGAAACCTCTGTATCTGCAAGCCAACATTCTAAAGAATCAATATACCTGCAACCATGAACACACAGGCAGAGCAACCATGCTATCTGCAAACAGTCAGCTAGCATGCCTGCCAGTAGCTATGAACATAAGGGGCAGGAAGGGTCCTCACCTACACATTGACTGAGATTCTGGGGTCATGGAAGCACATCATAGGTTGCACCCATAATGAATCTAATTTGGTTTGCCTCCCTACCCCACAACGCCCTCCAGCTATGTTTCTTCCTCTCTACACTTTCCCAGTTTATCCACTGACCCTGTTTTGCCTGAGAGATGGCCTTAGCACACCTTGCTGCTTCCTCCTGCTGATGTTTTTGCTCCACAAAACAGAGTTGCCTTACTCCATAAAGGTTGCCCCTAAGCCTAGTCCTAGTCCTCCTCACCCTTGCTGCACCTGCCCTACAATATCCCTATATGCCTGAGCTGATACAGTAGACACTACACTACTAACTGTTGGATCTTTCGACTTAATCATTTCCAGTCTTACTTTAGCACATTTAAACTCCTCTGTCAGGCTAGATATAGGCAGTTCTAAGATCCTTTTCCCATACAAAACTGCGCTGCTAAGACACCGATATCCTTGTGGATACATTTGAGAGCAGGTGTATTTGGAGCCTGTTCTCATATCAAATTTGTAGGCCTTTACAGATTTTATGTGATATTCTATGGCTTGAGTGAAACTGGAGGCGGAGCTCATGTGACTGAAACAGGTAGTAGTTTGACATTGAAACAGCGTGGTGGGAAGTAAAGGTATGGAGGTCAGGCTGGTGGATGGGTGTATACGTACATTTACCTTCAACTCTGGTGACATGGGTTCAATTCCTGACTCATGCAAAGAAGGTTTCTGCTGTGAGTTAAGTTTTCATTTTCAGCACTTGTATCTTATTTAACATGACCAAAACCTTACCCAACCAATTTTATTTTTGCTGCCTAATCTTTTTGTTTAATCTGCCTAATTTGTTTTACTATTTTGCTCACAGCAAAATAATATATATGTATGTATATATATATATATATATATATATATATATATATATATATATATATATATATATTATTTTGATGTTTTGCATTTGAATATTAATTGTTAATTACATAACTACTGTATTTATTCATTTATTTTCCTATTTCCTATCTATTTTCCTAATTTCTGATTCTCCTATTTAGTTTTTTTCTATTCCTATTTCCTATTTCCTGTTTTATTACAACATTATAATGAGAAGAGCGTGGCTAAAATGCTATTTGGGTCTGACCGTAGGTTGTAACATGTGATTGACTAATCATCATGGTTGTTGAGGGTTTGACGCACAAGTCTGTGGCTTCATTCCAATTGGCCACCTGGTGGTCAATCTGCCATAATTTCTAGATAGCAGATAAACATGCTTTGAATAATTTTGTATGATTCAAAACACTGACATATGTGTTTCCAGTGCCAAGATCTCCTCCCTGGGAAAGTGCACAAAAAAAGCATCCATGCTGGGTGCGGCATAGGGGATAACTATTGATTTGAATGTAGACTATGAGTGTTTGTGTGTATGTCAGTGTGTGAGTGTGTGTGTGACAGTGCTGCCACTGTCCATGTCTCCCTCTCTGTTCCTCCATCATCTGTCCTCCCTCTGTGACAGACCTCCACACTGTTGAATGAGGAGGTCAGAGCAGCATGATGCACCACCAGATGGACAGAATGTAAGAAGGCAGAGGACAGAAATGAGCTGCTCCTTGGTCCTGCCACTAGTAGGCATAAATATACTGTACATTTCTAGCCAATAAAACCATCACATTTTTAAACAATCGCGCCCCCCCCGCACCCCTCCCATCAAATAAAATTGTCTTTCTCTGCCTCACTCATATTCCATTGGTTTAGACATTTAAATGATCCCTCACTGCATTATGTCCCGCCCCAACATCCCATTTCAACAGGAAATACATCAAATCAAGGAAGTAAAGACGCCATTTCATGAGGTCTTCAAAGGTACAGTAAATACTAGACAGAGTTTTCAGTTCAGTTCACAGCACACATATAGACATAATGTCACCAGAGAAGTACAAACATTACACCTTGGTAGTTTGTTGATCTGTGGATCAACAGTTTGTATATCTGTATCTGGCTAGATGGGACAAGGGCGAAACATGGCTTGAGGGGGTGTTGAGGGTCTTGTACTATATTGAGTGCTTTACATGTGACAGCATTGGTTTTGAGGTCTGAGAGGCCCAAAATAGAGTTTGTTCCTCTTGGTGACCATGACCATGGCGAGGGAGCAGATGGAGCAATACAGGAGGACACCCTACAACCTTGTAAAGGAGGTTTTTCTCGGACACTGACTTCAGTGCCTGTCTCGACCATTGCACATCACATTTCACATCAGTTTATTGCTATTGTTTATTTTATTTATTTTTATTTTGTTTGCATTTTTTGTGTGGGTACTGATAGAAAGATGTACAGGACCTGTTTATTCAATTAAAACGTTATGTATTGTTTATAGACTAGCAATTATGTAGCACTTACAGCAAAATGCACAATATCCACTTGTTCAGTTCCAAGGGTTTCGGTTGTTTGTACACCTGCACAACCCAAGCAGTCAAAGGAAGATGTACAGTAAAGATTATTTTCATTGAAAATATTAGCTCTCGTTTGAAGACCTGCAAGCCCTGAGCGCTGATTGAAAAAGTGTGAAGGACTGTTACTTTGATTAGTGAAGCTGAAGACACGTATCGACTGCGTAATGTAGCTTGCTTCCTTTCGGCGCACATGTTAATGAATGGGAGTGAACACACTGACCGCGGTGCGGAGCAGAGCTACGCTTACAAACCTGCAGAGATTCGGCATGATATCTGTTGAGAAAGTAAACTAGTGGACGATATAAAGTTAATCCCCGAAGTGAAAAAATACAGTGAGTTCTATGACCATCAGCATTGTTTCTACAAAGACAACATTAAAATAGATAAGGCTTGGGATGCTGTTGCCTCGGCTGTTGGAGCACCATGTACCTACAGTCTATTTTCACAGGGTATTTGACCTCTGTAGTGCGTACTCAGGGAAGGCTGCTAGACAGGGTAAAAATACACTTCTGGTCTCAACAAGCCCTTACTCATACTTATTAATGTGCTTGCTTCAGCAAGTACACTTATACACTCTTATTTACTTCTTTATACTTCTTCATCCGCACATTTTCTTGGCACTTAACTAATCTCACACCGTTTAAACTATCAATGCCACTGACCTTTTAAAATGTTTGCCAAATTAAGCTTGTGTGCTTCTATTAAAAATTGCTGCTCACATACACACATATACAGTACACTGGCACACTGTTACCACAGCCACTTATGGATTACACAGACATGCAGGCCCCTAGTGGTCAAATATGGTAGTATTATTTCTCACAGAAGGACCAGATAGAATGGGACCTATGGAGAATTTGCATAAAAGCATGTCTTGTGAATGTTTGAAACCTGTGATTGTGGATTGAATTTACTGATTTGTATAATACGACCCAGGTAGTATTTCCTCTAGATCAGTGGTTTCCAATCCTGGTCTTCAGGAGCCAGAGCCCTGCTGGTTTTCTACTCTACCTGGTAGTTGATTACTGATTCATGTTGTATTATCAGGGGCTGAATGAGACCTGGGACACCAGGTGAATGTAATCAACTACCAGGTAAAATAGAAAACCAGCATGGCTCTGGCTCCTGAGGACCAGGATCGAGAACCACTGCTATAGATGTAAAGCTTGATCATATGTTTTGTTCAAAGTTTTAAGATACGATACGATAAGATAGATAAGATAAGATAAGATAAGATGGTTTTTGTCCATTACCTCATGAATAATTCATATATGTCTGAAGATATCAGTCACCAACGTGATTTCCAGTAGTAGCTTTTTTATGGCAGAGAGAGCCGTCTTTGAAAATTAAAGAGGATATGAATTTTATTGGAGTGACCAATACAATACTGAGAGACCTTAAATGGTTATTTGATTATGAAATATTTGTTTTTGCAAATTACTGTATTTGGAGAAGGCTTGGGAAAAGAGAAAATGATTTCTGTTCAGGATGGTGTAATCTCAGCAGATGTTGCTGTTTTGCTATTTTGCTCCTATCTAAGGAGCTGTTAGGATTTAGGACCCCCAAGCTGAGGGTTATGGATGGATTGGTCCTATTGGGCCCATATCTATCCACCTGTCACTCATGGTCCCCAAATCCCCATTTGTGCCAGAAACAGTGTTTGGCTGTATTAATTATTGTTTCTTTTTCTATAACGGTGTCTTGAAAGTGGAATCGGCCACTTTGTGGCAGGACACAATAATAATATATCATTCATTCATTTGTTCATTCATTCACTACTGCTAATTCTGCTACTACTGTTATGACTACAATAAGTACTACAACTACTACTGCTACTACTACAACTACTGAAACCGCAGCTGCTGATGCTTCTACTACCACTGTAACACCCTTGCAACCATTAGTAATTACCTAGCCACCTCCTAGGAACACCGTAGCAACCAGTATTAATTACCTAGCAACCACCACTAGTAATCGTCTACTAGTAATCACCTAGTGACCACCTAGTAACACCCTAGCAACAACTCATAATTGCCTAGTGAATTATGAGTGGAAACATTCAGTGTCCATAGCTACAACTGCTATAATATGGTCCTTCACCAAAGTTGTCATCGGGCTATTGTTATGAAGGAGAAGTAATCAGAGGTTTGAAAATTGTTTCCATGGAATTTTTATTTCTCTCTTTTGATCAAATAAAACCAATGCCATTCCAGCGTTGATTAGCAGCTGGAAATTTTCACACCAGGGTACTAACTGCAATCATGGATATCGCCATTGTGATGGGCAGATTTGCAAATCAATCATTCATTTGAATGATACTTTAAAACTTTTAAACAAGTCAAATTGGTTCACCAAGGGAACTCAATCGAAATTTAAAATCGGTTCAGAGTCCGTGGATAGACTGCACTCCGTAAAGTTCTAAGTGAGTCGAAACACAAAACGAACATTCAGGACAAAAACATTTGTTACACTCTTTGCTCAGTTCAGTCAACAGTTCAGTTGTTAGGGTTAGTAGCTCAGTTGCTGGATCAACATCTTTTCAGTTTGGACTGAATTTACTGTTCCAAAACAGTACAGACATGACTGACTTGTTTGTACAGTTGGTTCAGTTGCCAGTGTATTAGTTAGTAACTCAATTCCTGTATTGGACTGAACGTACTGTTCAGGCGGGTAGGCAGTGCCACCTGTTGGTCAAAAGACATGGTACAAAATGTTCCTTCAGTGGGTTAGCAGTTCACTAATGAATCAATTCTGTATATCGGTCAGTGAGCGCTTAACCCGTTTCCAGTTTTTACATGAGACTGAATCTAACCAACCCTAGTTTGCCAAGATGTTAAGTTTGTACAGTTGTAAATTAGTCAATATTCATGGCAGCAGACATAGTCTACCAAAGTTGTCATTATTTGAGACTGGACTTGACCAAGTCTAACGTTACTTGAAACAGCAAAGAAAGGTAGGTTAGCTTGGGTTCAGTTAACCTCTAATTAGACTATCAGCTTTGACTTGTGTTTATCAAATCAAATGAACCAGTCCTGAATCGATTCACTCTGTTGGTATTACATAGTTATTGGCACCAGCAGCAGAAGTAATAGGAGTGGTAGGAGATCTGTGGTTGGCTGCATCTCACAAGCCACCCACTGCATTTCACTATAGCCACATTGACCTTTACATGCTGTCACTTCGACAATCTTATTCAGGTGAGTGATATTACACCTTTTTTTCTCTCAAGAGCTGTGTGCACAGTGAAATAAATGACCTTGTTCATACTTGTAACTTCTTTTTAGTATTGGGTTGAGGGAATAACCCCTTTCTGTATGTTTGAAAATAAATGTTACTGACTAAAGTGTGCCATTGTATACTTAGATCAATAGCAGTGGAGGATGAGAGGAAGAGACATTCACACCTAGCAACCAACATCCCACGTAGCCCATTGTTTTGGCCTAAACAGGAGCATTTTGTGGGGAGAAAATTGCAAAGTCTGGTATTTTCTTTCCAAGTCATGTTTTACAGACTTGCACTGTCACTATGGACAGGGAGCTGTGGGAGACCAGAGACTCAAATGGCAGTGTTTCGTTTTTATTCTGTATCCCACACTTTCTCCCCGTTTTCTCTCACTCTGTTTCTCCTAATCCATTGTATTTTGTGCTTCTCCCATTTATTCTCTCATTTATTCATCATAACGAAAAGGGATGTAAGGATTATCTGATAAGAATCAGGGGAACCGCACCACCTGGAGATAACGCTGTACTGATTGAAACATATGGTACGGAGTGAAAGAATGGGGCGCGGGTCATTTACAAATTGTACTGGCTGTTTTATGACAAGGGAAACCGTCAAATCAACAGTCGAAATAAAGAATATCAAAGTGTGAAAGAAAGACGCAGGAAAAATTAATACTAGTGTTAATTTATCCTGTGTCTTTCTGTTTCTCTCCATGTCACACTGTACTATTACAACACCCCACTACACATCGCTCTAGATGCTGCATTCACGTGAGGTGGGAATATTCATTGGAGCGACTTGGTGGCTCAAAGCAACAACTTCAAAGTGTTCATGAAAGTGTTATGTTTTATTGTGGCATTAATTTGACCCACAAATTTGACATTTTAAACATTACTTTTCTCTCTGGGGGAGCATATCCCCCGACCTCCCTAGCTATAATGCGTGTTTGGGTTTTCTTCACCTTTTCACCTCTGATGTGTTTGCATCCCTGGTATTTAAGTCAGTTTGTTCATAAACACACACACACACACACACACACACACACACACACACACACACACACACAGGTCATTGCTTGGTTAGCAAGCGCACGCTTTCGTCAGAAAACGTTACTACTCTATTCATCGTTTATAGAAAAGAAATACCCTACTGCTAGCTGAGAGATGTAAAGGTCCAGTTTTTTCCCCCATTAATAATATTTATTGATTATAGACCAATATAGACAAATCCCTAGTACTGATAGGAAGGTGTACAGGAGCTGTTTATTCAGTTCCAATATTTATGATTTACAGAACAGCAGCTTACAAGCACTGATAGGTAAGGTATATAGTATCTGGTTGTGCACCAAAAATAAAAAAAACAAAATGTCATGGTATTTCCTGCCAGAACCATGGATTTTGAGGTATTGTGCTCTATTAAGAGGCATGTTAAATTGTCCTTAAAGATGTAGTCAGCTGTGTTCTACAGTATGTGTTCTGTGAGATCAAATAACTTACATGTAGTGTTCTTCAAATGTGTTATGATAGCACTTAATTCTAAATTTCCCCAGATGCACCATTAGGCTGACTTATGTGAGCAATTCATTTTTAATGCTTGTTTTGATCTTGTTCTTACTGTATACTGCAATACTGCGAGTATGCTGAATAGACATAGAAGTGGAGACTCATTGATAACATCTGCAGTTCTACGTTGTACTCCATCCACCTGCTGTTTAACATGTTTCACTTCCCTCTGGCCACAGGTTCCAGCCTACTAGAAAAACAGCTCAATTGTCTTTCATTACCCTACCTATAAGAATACTAAAATACCTGTCAGCATTCTGCCTAGCTGATTGGGACTGACACTGCTATTGATGTTACAATAGTAAATGGTCTAGTGGCAAATGTATGGTCTTTTATTCTCTGGAGTATTGCATGGTGGACACAGAACACTAAACATTAAAACAAAATATAAAAAAAATATATAATCTGTTGAACTCAGTTAATGATATCATTTTCAATGAATTTGTCTTAGACCTATTAGAATTATAATATACAAAATATCTAATGTTTGGTACCATGTTAGAGAGTCACAGTTGTTTTACACACAACGCGTTATAAAAAAAATAGTAGTGATGTTTCAACGAAAAAAATACTAGCATTATAATGGCAGCAGAAGCCACTTTCACCATTGGCCAATTACAGCAAGTTGAGATGGCTGCCATATGTTCCCATTCCAGGATAAGAATTATCTATGACAGGTCCCCTCTAGTGTTTTGTCTCTATGGGTAAATCTATCGATAGAATTAATTTTCAGTTGCTCAGCAACAAAGACAGGGTTGGCTCAAAGGGCTCAACAAAGACAATAGCCTCATGGGCAGATTTCAGAGAGACTTAAAGTCTCACAAAAGTGAGATCAAACACAGACTGGCAGTAGGCTACTTCCACAAATCAGTCTGGAGTTGGGACTTATTGTGCGCATTAAATGAGCTTTGCTCAGAAAACAGCAATACAACGAGTAGGAAAAAACAGCTAGCTCTTTCTTTTCTAAGATAAATGCATGGATAGGCTAATTATGCTGAATTCATAACAGATCTTAAGATACGTGTTAAGGAAAAAGGGAATAATCAAGCATTGTGTTACTACACAAGCATAAAAACAGTGGCAACAAGTCAACAGTCAGCAACAGTCGTTCACTATTTGCTCTTTGCAAATAGTACCTATCAGTAAATTAAGGAATGGTGCTCTGCTAATCCAACATTACCACACACGTTAGGGCAATCGCAAAAGAGAATATATCAACAAGGCAGCCGAGTCTTGGTCTGCACAACAATGCCTAGAAGCAAGAGAAGAGAAAGTTCCTTGTATTAAATTCAGGATGTTGGGGCATCTAATAGAGGTTGCATCTAATTTACTAATTGGCCAACTGTATCAAAGATACCTAACTTGTGTTATTCAATCTGAATCTACTTCAGAGAATAATTCACAGGCGTCACTTTGGAAGAATGGACATCTTAAAATTAGGAATTTCTCTGTAGTCCCATACAATTCTGGACTACATAATTTAGCTTAGAAGCAAGATAAGAGTAATGCTGTCTATTAATCTCAGGATATTGGGCATCTAATGGAGGTTGCATCTAGCTTCATTATCCAACTGCATCAAAGTTAGCCGACTTGTGTTATTCAATATGAAGCTACTTCAAAGAATAATTCACAGGTTTCACTTTGGAATTACATTGAATTCATTAGGCCAACACAACTTAGTTTGCTGCTTGAAGAAAATTAAAAGGAGAGGAGGGGAAATGCTATCTCAATAGAGCTGGCTTTCTTAGACTTAGCAAAGCATGGTTTTAGAATTTAGGACAGGAGACTCATGGCCATAGAGTCTTTGAGTGGCGTTGCACTGTCCTAATTAGCATACAAATATGGCTAGAACAAAGGAACGAGAAGAGGAGAGAAACTTCATCTGGCCTGTGGCAAATTAAATTCCGAATTTAATTTCTAGCCCCACAAACTGCAGTTTCTGCCAGTATCACTAACCAATAGTTATCACTATTTGGTTGAGCTAAGATTGACATAGGCATAAGAGCAGGAGGAAAATGGCTTCCCTAGCCTCTGAAACATGTACACAGCGACAGGCTAATAAAAGTTTGATTTAGTTATATTGCATTAGGAATCGCCTTACTTGGAAAGCGCCTCACATGGGGGCACCATTATTGTAGCACATGGAAGGGGTTTAATTAAATGTGCTTGGAATATTCTATTTTTGATAAAGCATAGTAATCAAACCCATCAATCCGGACGGGTTTAAAATTATCCTAGGAATACAGAAAGTAATTTCAGGTCTGGGACTGTTTTTCAGGGTTCGGGGAAGGCTTCTTAGTTCCAGTGAAGGGAAATCTTAATGCTACAGCACACAATGACATTCTAGACGATTGTGTGCTTCCAACTTTGTGGCAACAGTTTGGGGAAGGACCTTTCCTGTTTCAGCATGGCGATGCCCACGTACACAAAGCAAGTTCCGTACAGAAATGGTTTGCTGAGATCGGTGTGGAAGAACACTGGCCTGCACAGAGCTCTGACCTCAACCCCATCCAACACCTTTGGGATGAATTGGAACGCCGACTGTGAGCCAGGCCTAATCGCCCAGCATCAGTGCCCGACCTCACTAATGCTCTTGTGGAATGGAAGCAAACCCCCACAGCAATGTTCCAACATCTAGTGGAAAGCCTTACCAGAAGAGTGGAGGCTATTATAGCAACAAAGGAGGGGCCAACTCCATATTAATGCCCATGATTTTGGAATCAGATGTTCGACGAGCAGGTGTTCACATACCATGTAGTGTAGGACCCAGACAGAGGGTTGAATATTCAACCTTATATCCTCTTCCTTTTTCATGAAAAACTTTGAAAACTCCTCACACTGTGCAGGGGAGGCCTCTAAAGGATAACTAGGGGAGGGGCAACAACAGAATTAATAACACTAAAAAGGACCCTAGAGTTATGATATTTCTTGGAAATCAGGTTAGAGAAGAAGGTCACATCCTTCAGTGCTTTCTGATAAGACTGCATTAATTCTTTTAAAATCTAAAATATTTAGGTTTCTGGTAATGTCTAATATCTGTGCCATTGGTAAGTGAATGGATATCGCTTTCACAAGTGTCCGGTTGTGATGAAGCATGTTGGCAGCTAGACGCTCTCGGCCAGGCTTTGTCCCAACACGACAACATTCATCTTGGGCAGTTCATCTTGTAGCAAGGTTGCTCGTTGGCTAGCAGATTCTCAGATGGGCACTCTGTCCCTCACTAATCTACTTGGAACTCCCTTGAAGGAGTTGAGAGAGAAGTTTTATCTGGGACATGCAGAGAGAGCCTGTCACAACAATTTGGTCAATCAATAAACTTAGGCAGGGATGTGATTCCAGTGTTTCATCATTTTTAATTATAAATGGCCAAAGGCGACAGGGCGTTCCACGCCATCCTGTATTTGTGAAAGCCACCTTAGGCATCGCAGAAGCATCGCAAGTGTGGGGCTGGCTGGGTCAAAGTGAGCAAGAATAGGCGGAGAGGTGAGCTGAGCTTTTAAGAGCCATACTGCCTCAGAGCACTCCGGTGTCCAGGGTTCACCTTTCTTCAACAGGCGATGCAAGGGTGCTGTAGTAGTCGAGTACTGTGGCAGACAACAGAGGTAATACGCTGCCATGCCCAGGAAGGAGGCAACCTGGGCAGCAGATGTGGGATCTGGTAGTCAGTGGATTGCTTTTTAAACACTGGAGTGGGGAGATGTCCTTAGCTGAGAGGGTTTGGACACCCAAGTTCTCAATGCATCAGACTTATTGGACGTTTATGTTTTTATTGTACATGGTCATTGTTAAATAAACTTAGAAAAAAAACAAAAAAACACTTGCTTAGAAGTCTCACCGGTCTCGCTTTGCCAGATCTTTCTCCTGCTGAAGGTTACATGTCCCACAATGCCAAGTGAAGAGGTAGGTAGCAAGTTTACTAGTTGAACAAGTTTACTCGCTCGCTTCATCGATTCCGCCATTACGATAATTTTTTTCAGGAATGGGAGGGGGTGAGCGCCGCTTTTAAACAGCGAGGGAAGTGCCAAGCTAGTCTTAAAAAAATGAAAAGCTACTGAATGGTCCAGGAGGAGCTTCGTTCCGGAGCGGAATTTGACAACAAGCTTTAGAAAAGAGGTGAAAACAGCAACACAGCTGGCTCGCGTGTGTGGATATTGGTTTATATCATTATGTCTCAATGAAATTTTCACATAGCACACATTAGTTTCAGGATTGGTTATAAGGTCTGATATCGCTTATTGCAGGTTTAAGCTATGCAGCTGGGGGCAGAGCTTAAGCCGTAAGCCATGAGGGTGTAGCGGAAAACTCTTTCATGGGTGTTCCTTATCGGATGACAAAGTTTGACGGACTGCTTTGTATTACTGTTTCTAGTGTTCACTGTACCTTTAGGAAGACAATAAAAATGTATATGTGTTGCTATCTTGATACACTTCCCTGTGTCCCTTCTCAAGTTTCTCTAAATTGTATTTTAGTAAGACAGGCTCCTGATGGTAGTAGTGATTCTGGAGCAATGGGTAGACACAACACCCCTGCTGTGCTGAACAGACGCTCGGAGCACAGGGATTCTAAATTCACTCCCAGTCAAATGAACAGCAGAGCAGGGGATCAGATCGGCCGGGATAAGAAAAAGCACAGAATTGGCCTGACCAATGCTAATTTAGTATAATCAAAATAATTGCTATAACTAGGCCTAATCCTGGAGCAAAAAAAGCATTCAAAACGTTCCCACTCAAGTTATTTTCAGTTGAATATGTATTCTCCACGACTGTAAGCATACTATTTAAACATCCAATATTTGTTTTACGAATTATTTGTGCTTTGTCAAATATGGTATTCAGGTTCGGGAACATCTGTACTTTTCGAGTACCCAGGGGTGGGTAGTAACGCATTACAAGTAACGCACATGAGTAAAAAAGTAGTTTTTTTTAAGGAACAAGTACTTTTAGTTCCTTTTTTTAAACTGTACTTCTACTCTTTACTCAAGTATATTTTTGAGCCAGTAATCTACTTTTTACTTCACTACATTTGCCATTTATATCTTTGTTACAACTAGTCTGCTCTAAATGCGGGGATTGAGTGTAGGGGGGGAGAGCGTGCGAGGAGCACCTCTACTGCAGATGCCAAGCTGCCAGCTGCCTGGAAGAAAAATAAGTACCACCTGTCTTTTGATCACGATGCGATGATGACGGAGCAAAACCCAGAACAAGCTTCCAACAAATGGGTATCCCCAAATGAAAAATGTGAATGGAAAGAAGTTTTCATTCTCTAGTTGATTGACTGAGGTCTTGGTACAGGGAGTAATACTACAGAACAGAAAAGAAAATCTGAGTTTTAATTAATTGTATTGTATTCGGTATCTACTGCATTTTGGGGCTGTAATAGGTTTGGTTACTTTGATAATGTCTGTAAATACTAGAGTTAAACAGACTTATATTCTGTTTTATAAAGGGCTAAGAAAGTTTTATCAACAAGTGCTGTTTTTTCATTATTTTGCACTGGCCCGCAGACCCTAAAAAATATTAAAATGGAAAGTAACTTGTACTTTGAGTAATTTATTAACCAGGTACTTTTTTACTTTTACTTGAGTAGGTTTCTCAAATGGTAATTTTCACTTTTACTTGAGTCATTTTTTATGGGAGTAATTGTACTTTTACTTGAGTATAGATTTTCAGTACTCTACCCACCACTGCGAGTACCTCATGTTACTGAATCATATCTCCTCTCCTCTACTTCCTCTAATTGCTATCCCTCTGTGGTACACAGGGATATTGTTAGGGCACTATGGCTCTGACCCTTGCACTTCTTACTACTGGCTGCTTGTTAACTTTGGGGCAGCAGGGTGGCGTAGTGAGTGGAGAGACTGCCCTTCAACTGGAGGACCTGAGTTCAAGCCACTGAATCAGCAAGCATCTGCCTCATTTAAGTGTCTTTGAGTAGGTGTCTTTGAACAATCCCTGCCAGCTCCAGCAGGATTGTTCTGGTGTCTGGAGGGCAAGCAAAAAGAATCCCACAGGGATTCATATAGTATCACACTATCTAGCTTATTCTACTATTGCATTAATTGTAAGTTAGTCTGGACAACAGCAATAGCTTAATGCCTAAAATATAAATGTATTAATGTGTGCAATGTGTGTCATGTAATTGTATTAGTATTATTATTGTTTATGTTTTTTTGGCCCCACAACCAGACACAAGGCAGAGTAATTGATCCTTCCCCAGTGATGTTACTTGGGTGTTAAACTT
Organism: Centroberyx gerrardi; assembly: GCF_048128805.1. Lineage (NCBI taxonomy): Eukaryota > Metazoa > Chordata > Actinopteri > Beryciformes > Berycidae > Centroberyx > Centroberyx gerrardi. The sequence goes on along the minus strand of NC_135998.1, from coordinate 18,569,100 downwards.
CATAAGGGAGTATTTTTGAAACTATCTGTCGCCATTTGTGGGAACCCCAAATGGGCAGTGAATCAGCTTTCTAATGGAAATATACAGTACATGACAAAAGTACAAATATGTTTGTACTTGTTTTACTCAACTCTGGGTTCCATGCTGAAAACTTAAAAACCTTTGCTATAGAGATAAATGAGAAACAGAAAAAAGTGACCAATGTCATGAAACTGGTTGGACTGCCTTAGGCCATAGGAATTATACAGTGTATGTGTATTGTATTTAAATACTATCTCAGTCATGTAAGATTATCCACGTTGTGTGCACAATGTTGTGTGCATGCTGTGTGCACTGTAATTTACAGTGGCATCCATAACAGAAGTCCCATATCAACCATTTGTAGTAGCCTTTGCAGCCTATATTGGAGTGGAGACCAAAACTGAAGAGATGGTTTATCACACCAAACTCATGTCTCTAAGATGACTCCTTACTAGACCATTCCTTGCAGCTTTGATAGCTGAAAAGAGAATACATGTTGAATTTTGCAAGCAGTCCTCTCAGTGGTGGAGAACCAGTGCGGCAATAGTGTACTGCATCATAAGCAGTAAATAGTACTTTGAAGGTAGCTACATCTGTATGTAACAAGAATAGCTTAGATGTTTCAGGGGCAGCAAAGTGTGCACAGTGGAATTGATGCTATGTTGAGGAGGGGAAGTGAATATATGTTGGAATGGTTATGATTCTGTACTAAATTAATTGTGTTCATGGTACAGGGTTTGCATGAAGTTGGACAAACATGAATGTAGCATATTAATAGAATGTTTATGTTGACATAAACGTGCATCCGACCACAAAAAGGCAGGAAAATATACTGGTCCAGGCCATGACCCCAATCGGAAAGCTGGCCCCAAGCCAGTTTAACAGCGATACAGCTTTATCGTCCCATTGCAGTCCCACCTATGGGCACAGGGTCCTCCCCTTGATGCTGTTTATCACAGTGCTCTTTGATTCATAACAGGTGATAGACTTAGAACATATCATTGCATTCTCTATGAGAAGGTATGGTGGCCATCTCTTACCACTTGAAAAGAACAACACTGCCTTTTGTCTATTTATAGAGCCTTCCTTGACAAGCTACCATTTTATATTTCATCGCTTTTAAGATTCAGTGCTATAGGATACCATACATGTTCACCTTGACCTCACTGTGACCATGCCCAGAATACAACATCACTGACAAAACTTGAAAAAACATGGCAGGGGAATTGCCAGCTCATAAATGTCAGTAACCTATAACAGTTAACATAACTTACAGTTAATGTTATAGTCAGTGCTATTCACTCACTTGTAATGTTACTAGTTAATGTCAGCAGCGACAGGTTGATGCACAAGCAGTAAATAAAAACTTGGCTATGAGTCGTGTTGTGGGCTTGGGCTACATCAGTTACGATTGGGACACTTCATAAGACGTCCATTTTTGATGATGAAGTAGCAAACAAACTGTCCCAAATGGCTTCCATGTTACTTCACTCCTCTCCTCCACTCCATCCCCCCCCCTCATCTTCTTGGTAGGAGAGGAGTGATAGTGAGGGAAGGGAGGAGGAAAGGAGGAGGAGTGGAAAAAGCTTTGGGATGCACCCCCAGCAGCTCTGATCAGGTGTAATGAATTTGGCTGATCAGGATATACTGATCTATTCATGTCAGCTGAGGCTCAATGAGCATGTTTTTTTGGTGGGTCTTCCATACTTTCATGTGTTTGGGATGTATGTTTCCAAGGTGTCCTCTTTCCATTACTTCCATATATCTGGTCATTGCAAAGATTGCAAATGACTTTCCCAGGTATTCTAATTTTGTTGAAGCTACTCATTGAAACTGGATTTCCCTCACGTGGACTGTCTCTGTCAGCCAGCTCCATTTTAATCTGTGTTTCACCATTTGGTCAATTATTTTGACTCCTGGGCTATTCAATGGCACTTCAGCCATGATATGAGCACTACAGGTGATCTGTAAAGGAGCGAAATGAGGTATTAGTGCATAAAAAACATAATTTTCATTGTCATGTAGCAAATGTTTGACACTGCCAGCTGCTCCTTCATCTAGCCTGTCACGTGCAAAGCTGTCCACAGGTGAGCAGTCAACATGTAGTCACTTGAAATGATCTATCAAACTACTTATTCACTTCAATTTACCAAATGGTGGCTAAGTTGTTTGACTGACTGATAGAAAGCCAATAATTTCAAATATTTTTTTTTTACTTATCTGTAAATTAAGACATCTAGAGAAAAAAGATCGTTTTTCGGACAGGCATGGGAGTTCACTGAGAATGCCTGTCAGTTAGCTGTAATCCCTGCAAGATTCGGCAAGTGAAGCCCATAGTCGACCAACGGTCGACCAAATGAGTTTTAAACTAGGCATTTTGAAGTGTTCATTTTTCAACACTGCACTTTGTAAAGTAAAGCAGGAAATCAATCCAGTGGGCAGTCAAACTCCAAACGTCTGTAATGAAACTAATTGCAGCCACATCTTTCAAACATTCCAAAAGGTGTTCACATACCTACAGTAGTGGGAGGGCAGTGTCTGAGGTGCTCCAGATGCTCCATTAAACGGTCAAAGCCCACATTTTGCACCGCCAAGAGGTGCTGGTCATCTGGTGCAATAAATCCAATTGTAATCCTCTCTTGTTTTTTTTTTTTTTACCTTTTTCACTGTCGTGGGGTATCGAGGGCTGACAACTTGGCACTACAGGGCTAAAAATTAACTGGTCTAATTTTTCTGTTGGTTGAGAGACTTGATATTATGCTCTGTCTTCTTTATTTATATACAGATAGATAATCTTGTGCTAACAGATAATGTTTGAAGAACAGAGAATGTCTGCTAGCTTGATTTAGACAGTAATGGTTGTGTGTTTCTACAGGCTTGCTTGTCTGCTTGCAGTGAAATATTGATCTTGACGTTGCTTTAGCTACCAACCTTGGTAAACTGGTCCAGGTTAGGCCTCTAACATCATCCACCTGCAGAGCCGGAGAGTTTTAGACCTGCAGGTAGATGCTTCTCAGAGGCTGCTTCCACACATTTTGAGCGTTTTCATTGTGACTTTTGTTGTCAATATTTACATCTTTTAATTGTACACAATTGCAAGTGAAAATTGGTCACTGGTATGACAAAATAAAAGTAACTGTACAATAGTATTATTCTACCAACTGTTACTTATCAGACTGCAGCCAGCTGCTTGTCTTACATATTAATATATATTATATATATGTATATTTTAGTGCAATTATAATTACTTCGTACAGAAGCTAAACTATATTGTTTGTGTTGATTCTGGGACTGTGTCTTCGCTGTGGCGGTCACTGCTGTCAAAGAAGGTTCTTCATTAGCCTCTTCTTCTGTAATGTTGCACAGATCTGTTTCAGTTATGAGCTGCCAAAAGTACAAACCACTTTCAATATGAGAAAATGGTCTGAATGTAGAAGCCCAGGTAAACATTGAAGGGCTGCATGTTACCTGGCTTTTCCGTGAATAAAGAAACTTAGTAGGCACCAGATAGACTGTAACATTTTTGATTGAATGTTTTCATAATATTTTAATTTAAATATGAGCAGTTCCTTCTTTAGGTTCCTAAGTGTGGAGAGTTGAGTGAGAGTGTATAAAATATGAATGAGGATGTGCTAATGAGATTGTGTTGTCTAACTCCGGGGCATAGAGTGGACTAGCTGGCAATCTTATTAAAAGTTTACACGCACACACACACACGCACACGCACACGCAGACACACACACACACACACACACACACACACACACACAAACAAACAAACAACCCACAATATACCCACAGCATTCCAAAAGACTGCTGCCCCACTACATGTTGATTTGAAAACAGCACTTCAACATTGATTAACTAAATCTCCTCCCCCTCCTCAAGGCTAATTGATATGCAGACCAAACAATATCAAAGAACTGGCAAGCTCTGTTCAATCAGGAAAGGAATTACACCACTTTCAAGAAACAGAATAAAACAATTAAATAAAAGGATAAATACAAGGAAACAGGAAGAGAAGAAGAAGACCTTGATGGCCTTGGTCTGTTGTTTCTAGTTATTTGTTGGTTTCAATGTATTTTATTTATGTAATGGCTACAAACCCTGGGTGCAAACCAAATTTCCCTAGGGACAATAAAGTTGAAGTTGAAACCATGAAAGAATGAATATGTAGTCCTACGTCTTACTCAAGCATCTTGTTTATTTTCCTCTGCACCTTAGTTAAGTGAATCCCCAACTTGTAAGCTTTTAGCTTCAACTTCTACTTTCAGAGAGAATAAATGTTACATTAAATGGTATTCTGAAATGATGCAGCACAGTCACATGCCTCTGTGTGTGGCTGATTAATACGCAGACACAAGGGCTGATAAAGTCTTCTGGTCTGCACAGATTAACTCAGAGGATCACAGAAGTAGTGGTATTATTTTGGGTTGATGTTATTTTAACACTCCTTGTCAGAGCGGATGCTAACACAGAACAGTGGCATGTCACACGGAAGGCTTAAAATCCATTAACTGAGTCAGTCCTTCCAGGCTGTCTGCTGCACTGAAGACATAAGGCATTTGCAAAAATAAATTCCAGCCAAAGCATATGCTGAAGTTTTGGAGCAATTGCTCATTCCATTTTTGCATGTGTCCCCTTATTGCCACTGCTGAGCCAGGAAGGATGAGAAGTGGTTTATTCTTGTGCTCACTAACTTCTGCTTATAGCAAGAGCTGTGACTAAATTATTAGACAGGTAATGTTTTTGTGCCAGTGCTTTCCTATTTTCATCACTCGCCTTGCCGAATATCATAGCATGGCTGGAGCAACAAATAGCTTTCCTCCCTGTACCTATGGATGCTGGTTATGATTGAGGTGCTGTGTAATATACTGTTGTGTTGTTTACATATGTGCTGCGCTGCTGTTCCCATGATCACTATCACAACATCATATTATTTTTCCATTTTGCACACTAGAATATAGGTAAGAAAATGTGAAACTATTTTCCTAAAAAGGAAATGCATGGTAAAAGAAAGAGATTTAAAAATGTTATCGGTATCACTGCCCATGGTTGTGAGTGAATTCCTTAGATTAAATGTTTGCCTTTATTTGATAGTACATAGTAGAGAGAGACAAGGAAGATTGGGAGAGAGAGGAATGACGTACATCAAAGGTCCAAGTCTGGATTCAAACCCAAGACATCACAGGTACATGGTGTACGCCTTAAATTTCTGAGCCACCTGGAAGCCCCTGAATTCCCATTACTGCATACCTACCTTATGTTTCACAAGGGGACAGCAACTCATACACAAGCAGTAATTCAACTGCAGCAGACATTGCTCTGTAAGTCCACTACTCCATCACAGTTAAGGAAGAGTTAAAGCCATTTCTACCTTTGACACTGACAGGCACTAGCTCTAGCGTGGGCTTAGGTATTCAGTCCCGTGTTGGCCTTGATGTGACAAAGGCCAAGCTAACCTTTAAATTTGTGAAGCCATTGCCAGGCAGTGTGTGGCCATTGATCTATGAGGTACACACACACACACGCATGCATGCACGCACACACACACACACACACACACACACACACACACACACACACTGATGTGTTCAATGGCCTCTCTTGGGGATGCTAGGTGAAGTTCACAAGTCTGTAAACTTGGCTGTTATTTGTAGCTTGCCATCTTAAAGTGGAAGTTCAACGACTGCAGCAGAGTTTCTGTGCATTGAGGAATGGGGCAGTCTTGTTCTTTATGGGACATTGTTGTAGCCAGCTACAGTATCTGTCTTGCTAATGGAAGTACTCAAAGGAGGAGCAGATGGTAGGATATTAGTGGCATATCTTTCATCAGTTGACTTCCCTTGTGGGACTTCTCTGGGAAAGTTATTTGGATGCAGGATTGGCAAAGATGTATTGTTGACTTCAGGCATCATCACAAAACTTTTATTTTGGCCTGTCAAACTCTAATAGTTTTGAGAGTTTAGAGAAGACAGATATTGCTTTCTCCCTCCTCATTTCAAGACACTTCTGTCCCAGTATGCAAGAGTCTATTAGAATGTGTGGCACACTCCAAAAGTCAAGAATTAAATGATTAGTTCTGAGCGTGGAGCCAAATCTCCGCTTGGTTGCCTCTGCTTTGCATAAAGAGTCTTGAGGGAGGAAAAGTGGCATCTCCACCCAACCCAAAGTTTTGTGCAAACCCCCATCCCCTAATCCCTCCACCCACTATCTCCTGTATCACTGCATGTCCCTGCGGTCCCATGTTCTGGAGAACTGAGCATCACGACTTTTCCCCTGCTCCGCTGAACAGCACAGCTCAGCTCAGCTCACCTCATTACCATAGAATTTCAATGCCTTATGGTTTCTTGCAAATGCATTTTAATAATTCTCTCTTCCTTTCACTCTGACACTGGTGGTTAAATGCGGGATCAAGCGTGTCATTTAGTGTGCCACGGGGACCCACATAACACTCTGCCTCAAGCAGCCAAGGGTGGGAATTTAGGTCTCTATACAATGTAATGGAATTCAAACAAACCTCAATAGGGTTTAATATAGTAACTATAACAACAAAAGCATATGTACGATATATTAAGCAGATGATGTGCAGTGATAATGGAAATCATTACACATTAAATATATTATACATACTGAACAATATAGGAAAGGATGTGAATGAAAAGTATAAAAGACATCTTTTATCCTTTTTACTCATATACAAATATATATATATATATATATATACTGTATATATCTATATTTATATCCATCTATCTATCTATCTATCTATCTATCTATCTATCTATATATATATATAGACAGTATATATGTATGTGTGTGTGTGTGTGTGTGTGTGTGCGTGCGTGTGTGTGTCCTTTATCCTTTTCTTTCAATAGTGTTCAATTGTTCCATACTTAAGGTTGTAATTGTAATAGATGTTGTCCGTTGCCCATTATTTTCTAATCTGTAAATGTGGTGTTAAAGTCTCAAACTTCATTGCATACACAGAGTCATCGATTATTCAAGGCATTCTACTGGGGGAGAAATGTAGGCAACTGCAGGGAACAACTGAATCAGCTTTTGTTTGATGTCATAATCATACCGTAATCTACCAGTTTAAGGGGCAACTCTCACCCCCAGTGGGGCCAGTGTTTTATGTATTCACTGATAAGATCACGCTGGAGTTAGAAAAGCTGAGGCAATTCCATTTTGCTCAGTCACAAGCTTGACCAAACATTAAACGGATTGGGAAAGAGTATTAAATCGGAGAGACTTTATTCCCAACTGGCAGCCTGTTACAGGTTAGATATCCCAAGAAAGATTGCTGTTTCAATTTCCTCTCCCTTCTAATAGTTTAATGAAAGCGGCTGCACTAGTATTGGACATAAAATCCAGTTATTATCTGTTATCCTTTGGGACAAGATGGAGATGGAAAACAGGGCAGAGAAAGTCTCTTTTATTGCTTACCTGTTCTATTGTGTGCACTTTCTGCTGCTATTTTTTGTGAGGTGCATTTGTGTGTGTGCATATACATGAGTTTGCATGCAGGCTCTTGTGCAAAAATGTAGTTCCATTTATTCTTCCTGAGGAGGTGCTTATCGCTAGATATTATCCATATCACACATACGCAGGTTGAGGGTTTATACCAAGAAAGTCACGTATGACCTACGATGACATAGGGCAGCGATGCACTCCCCCATATAATAGGCCCCATTATCCTGAAGTTTATCCCTTCTTGTACTCTGTATATTAAAGGAAGTGGCTCTTCGTCGCTGCAGAAGCCTGATAACCAAATGGTTGAAGCTTCTGCTAATCAGGGAAGTGTTTTTGGTACTCTTACACGTCATCAGGCATATTGGGCAGCCTCCAAATAGTTACTGTGTAGAGAGCCATATTTGCTAATTTGCTACTCATGATCCCTAGTGAGTGCTTTCACTAATTTCTTGTTAACTAGTGTTTGTTCAGTCAAGTTGCATCGGAGGTGCATGCTTCCAGCATTGGTTAACTCTGCATTGGTAGTTACATGAGCTAGCTCACTGCGGTAGTAGACAGGCAGTCTCGGGCTGAGCCACACTGGTTTCAGGCTAGCTACCCAGCCACAAGCTAACACAAGATAGCACTAGTAATGCACAGATACATTGCCAGTGTTCTCACTACACTTGCCCTTTGGCTCACCCCCACCTCAGCATGCTTGGTTCCCATGTGTGTAGCTCTTGCATGGCCCCTCTTCAGGCTGAAGATGGCCATGATGGTATGTCCCTCATGCCTGGGTATTGAACACCTGAGGCCTCTGAGGTTAGTCAGGCTAGTGGAGGTTGAGGGGCTCCAGCATCCAGGTAAATCAAGCTAGACAATAGTTTGCTAGTCTGCAAAGGGATCCCACACTCTTGCCTAGGAAGAGGGCTCCTTCAGTAGATGACGCCGGTCACTCTTATCTACCACCTCACCCTAGTGGCTCCCCAAGGGCCTTATGGTCCACTAAGCAACATAACCAATGCTGCCATGCTCCTATATAGCCAGCACCTCAGATACAGAGTAGCTAGTCATCAACCCCCAATGCTCCTAAAGGCCATGGGGACAAGGCCTAAGGCCTCAGGGCCAGCTGTTGGAAACTTCTCCCTGCAGCATCTCAGCTACTGGGAAGCTCACACCACAAAAGCTTGGGTGGTGCCCATGCTGTTACAAGGGTACAAACAACAGTTCTATCGCTGGCCCCCAATTTTCAGTGGGATCAGGATGGCTACTGTCCGAATTCCCATGAAAAATCTCTTGCCCTCAGCCAAGAGATCTGCATCTTCCTGTGTAAGGGTGCTATCAAGCACATGTGTGCATTTAACACAGCACGATGGGTTTTACCCATTTTACTTTTTAATCCCAAAAAGTATAGTTGTTTTAGTCACCTACTGGATTTGGCTAAACCCATTTCAAAATGGGTTTAGCATGTAGGAAACAGTGGACATTTCAAGCTGTAGCACAAGAAGACTGGTTCATCAATTGATTTAAAGGACACACACTTCCACATTCCAGTGGTGCTCCATCAGAGCAGGCACATTATGATATTATTATTATTATTATTTTGAAGTTAAGGGTCAGGCATATCAGTTCAAGGTGCTCCATACCTGGATGAATGGCTGAACTGTGTCCCACCCGGAGTGTGCCATCCAAGACACAGCAGCGCACCTTGCTCATGTGACCCCACTAGGTCTTACTGTCAACTAGAGCTCCCTCACATCCAGTCAGAGGTTGTCTGTTGCATGCTGATGGCTGTCTCAGCAGTAGTATTGCTGAGCCTTCTGAACTTGCATCTCATCCAGGTGTGGACAAATGGCCTCTCCTTGGATCTAAGGTGGCACATGCACAAGAAGGTCAAACAGTCGCATCCTCCGGTGTTGTAGGAACAGGGCATATCTAAACTGGGACAATAAACCTGTTATAGGCCTTCCTTCCCCTTGAAAGCCTCAGGACCATACATCTTCCTGGGGTACAGAACGGCATGACAGACTTACTCTCTGCCAGAAACCTCCCTCAGGAGAGTGGAAACTCCACTCAGATGTGTTGGATATGAGCTGGTGCAAATATAGCAAGGCAGAGGTGGGCCTCGTTACTTCAGAGTCTTTGTCATACTTCCCCATCTGGTTCACCCTGATGGAAACAACCAGTTCACTTGGGCAGAAAGCACTGGCACATCCCTGACTGCCTTCTCTATCTGCTTTCCTATCAATCCCTCTAATATGAAATTACACAGGGTATGACAAGGCAACCACAGACTACTGTTGGTTACTCAGTCGAGGGTCTCCAATTCTACACATGCTCTTGACAGAGAACCATGGTATTTCCCCAGCAGGCAGGACCTGCACTCACAAATTGAAAATTGCAACTAGCATCTGAACTCAGATTGCCTGTGGCTGTGCACTTGTTCTCTGAAGGGCCGGACCTGCTCTTGAATGACCGTGACCAGGCTGTGGTTCAGACATCTTGAACTCGAGAGTGTCTTCCAATACGTTGCTCTATACAAACAGGAAGAAATTAATTCCTAAGTGGTGCAGAATACATAGTGGCATGCTTGAGAGTTGCTCAGTGCCCATAATATTGTGGTTGCTGCAGTCTCTGCTGGATGGCAATAGATTGGCCTCTATGTTGAAGGTTTACTCCATTTCGATGCGGCATGTCAGAGTGGGGAACCAAATTGTGTCAAGATCCTGTTATCCACTTTCTGGAGGGAGCTCAGTGGCAGAAGCCCACACAAGCCCTGCCAGTTACATCTCCCTAGGAGTTAGGCTACATTTCCCTTGCCCTTGGTGCTCTAAGCCATTTGTCTTCCCCTTTTGAGCCCTTGGGGCAGTCAGAGTTCAAGTGGCTGTCTGCCGTGACAGCACTGTTTCTGGCTATAGCCTTAGCAAAGCATGTGATTGAGCTCCATGATTTGTCCGTGAGCCAAGCATCCCTGTACATGAACTCTGATGGCTCAGGGTTGGCTCTTTGGTCTATCCCCTTATTCTTCCCAAACAGGTTGTCTACCTTCTATGCCAGTCAGGTCACTGAGTTGGTGGCATATGCACATCTGCAACATGAGGGGGATGAGGCAACTGGCTTTTGCCAGTCTGACGATCTTTTTGTTTATTATGGAGGGCATGGCAAATGTTGCACCTTGTCCAAACAGAGGCTTTCCAAATGCTTTATAGAGGTAATTGCTGAGGCATACAGATTCAAGTGCTCCCCATGCTGTAGCAGCCAGTGCCTTCAGCCTGTTCTGAATGAGGTGGGTGCTTGTTTCGTTGTGACCTTGGTAACAGCCATCCAGTGTTAGGCACTGCCTCTGGCAGTCGGGAAGAATGAAATAGAACAAGAGTTACAGATGTAACAACAGTTCTGTGAATTCTGGATGACTGCCAGAGTTCTCTGTCACTCACAATCTTGGCAAGAAGATTCTGTAGGGACAAGCTTCAGCATGATGGGGGCTTAAATATGGAGGAGGAACATTGCTGCCCTACATCATTGTTTGTCATTGTGTGTGTACTTGCAGCTGTACTATTGCTTGCATTGCTGATTGACCATCTGTGATGAAAAGTCATTGGCCACCCAATAAATATTTAATATGAAACAAAGCATAATATTTTTGTGTCTGTCCACATATATGAGTGCATGTGAGAAACTCATCTGCACTGAAAAATAGGAGAAATAGGAAATAATAAAAGAAAAGCAAAATCTAAAGTCTGTTTTTGCCTTTGGGCAACACCATTCACTAGCTAATCACAACTTTGTGTGGTTTCACATTGAAGATGAAGTATTAATCACATGAATACGAACAACAAACAGCTGGGTTGAAACTTCCTGTTTCTCACTGGGGACTGTATTCTATCCTCCCGTGTTTTTTGCTCTTGCGGCAATAAAGCTGTTGTGCCTAATTTGTAAACCATTTGAGGAGCAGCAGAGCCGCAGGGCATGCATCTCTGCCACCTCCAAACCAGATTAGGCTGTCAAATAGGCTCTTAGAGTATTTGATTTTTTCCCACCTGTCAGTATGATTTAGAGCTGCACTGTTCAGAAGACTTTTTTTAATATGATCCCTGTTTGTTGTTTTATGAAAGACTCAGCACAGTTGTCCCTTAGGAAATTTTCTATCCTGTCCTTAATGTCCATACTTGTTGACATAATTTTAAAGATTCTGTAAGTTTCTTTGTGTGAATAGTCTTTCACTACTTACAGTATTTCCCTATAGTCATGTTCCATTATCAACTAAGGTTGCCTTTGGCAAATGATACACATATATGATCACTGACTGTTCACACTTTTCTTACTATCGCCTCATTCACTGAGAAGACGTAATAGACACTAATTAAGAACATCTAGCATCTTAATTTCGATGAGATCATTAACAGACAGAGTTCTCAATAAATTACACTCAGTCCCTGATTAAAGCTCAGGGCGTTAATAGGTAATTAGGAAAACTAATAGCTTTCATTCAGATCTTTTGAATTGTGGAGTGTAGGAGTAATCTGTGTGCAGTTCTTTTCCATGCATACATGTATGTTCCTTTTTCTTCAGTTTTCTTTGCTTTCTTTTTAATTTTGAATCCCCCATCTTCCCCTCAAAGCACTTACAAATAACATCATTGTCTAGAAAATGTAAATATACTCAAGAGAGAAAACCAACACTCTTGTTTGTTTCTTAATGGTGTCATAATATTCCTATTTGTAATTTTCCAGTACAAATATATATATAATCAACCCTTGGTGTTTGATGTTATCCTCCATAGTATACACCTATACTCAGGGATGAAACACTCAGATCCATGTGTGAGAGAGAAAAGGGAATAGTATTTAAATGTTATCCAACAGTTAAAGATAAACACATTTCAAATGCTTTGTGACTAACTTTGGATGGAACTTGGATGCATGCATACACACACACACACACACACACACACACACACACACACACACACAAAATGGTTACTACAATGTCTAATGTGCCCTTATTGGATTTTAGCCCCGCGATAGCAGGGGCTCTATGGACGGTATTGTCGGTCGGTCTGTTCACCACTTTATGGGTCACGTTGCCCACAGGGAGTTAGACTGCAGACTCTCAAGCGGGAGACCTGAGTTTGATTCTCAGCAGAGACACTACCACAAAATACATTTTCCTTAAAAGCAAATCCTCACCCTCCCCAGCCCTCATGTCTATGGAGAGTTGTCTGAGCGAGGGGAGACAACAGGAGCAAGCACCTACCAGGCAGATCGAGTGGGAAACCTAGAGTCCTTTGATTCAACTACAGAACCCTGCATGACTATTCTGAATTACGGAGGGAGATCCTGCAGCTCTGCCTCACCACGATGAATGACTCCAATCTTGATTTGGTGAGGAAGTCGACATTACATTCAAGAGACGAATGGCTCTGGAGCTGATGGCTATTGCTAAATTTGGCTAAGTTGCCAGACGTGCACCATCTGTAATTACTCTACAGTGCTGTGGACCCCATGAACTGTTCAGACAAGCCCTAATATCTGTCCACAGATATGCAACACAAGAAAAAAAACAAGATGTGTCCCTCTACCTTAGCATAACTTGCAGTGCAGACTAGCTGCCAGTTCCCAAAGTAGGAGCCTTTCAGGAGCCTCCAGTTATACCAAGATGACTACCAATGAAGAGGTACAAGCAACAATATGGCACAGGAACAGTACCCTTTGGTATTCTATCGCAATTTGGACATATGGGACCCTGTCCACAACACATGTGTAACCAAGGGTATTGGGATTTGGAAGGTGGGGGATCGCATGACTGTGACAAGAGATTAGAAAGTGGGGGTTGGGGAATGGGCAGCCCACCTCAAAAAAGCTGCCAGAGCAGTGCATACGATGAGCTACACTCATCACTCACACTTGCGGACCTGCAGTGATAGTTTTGGTGTCGAGTCTATTTTCTCCACGCGGGACATGCAGATTTCACAAAAGATCACAGTGAAAATACAGTGTAGATGTTTCTATTTGCATCATATCACCACAGAAGCACATATACATGTATATCAACCTACTAATGTCTTCATTGTTGTTGATTAATACATGTGCACTGATATAAAATTTAAAAGCAAAATAGTCACTGTGATGAACATCTTTTGCAATATTACATGCCAAATTAACTTTGGGTCTGCTAGTGAATTATCACTAAAATAAATAAGATTAGATGTTTAGTAAATATTTTCGTGAACTTCGTGGAAGGGTGTAGCATGGGCCAAGGAAGAACCCATTAAATTTTGGAGCAGATCCATATATTGGTTGCGCTTGTACATTTGCATATCATAGAAGACTGGACTATTGACCTTGGTGGAGGTCTGCGCTCTCCGAGTGCACTTCTGGTTTTAAATGCTTATCTTACCAAAACACAATATGTTTCTCATGGTTGTTTACAAGGGCATAGCCTTCAAATACAATGTGCTTCCCTTCCCTTTTCATGAGGCACTGCCTTATGATTTGGATGCCTTTTCTCCTCCCCGCCTCTTCTCAGACCAACAAAAGAAGTTGAATTCCTTCTGCTATGTGTATGCTTTGCACACATGTATGGCACAAATGTTTTTTGCACATTCATCCAGTTGGTTAAGTGCTTTGGCAACTATTGTCAAGTAACACCTCTCCTATTAGATTGTAGATGTTATCTCTCAATTGTATTTTGCAAAAGTAGTTTTTCACCACCCACTGGAAAATTTCTACAGCATAGAGAGCGCAGTTATATAGCTGATGTAAATATTATTTCAGCATTTTATGTCCATGTTTTCCATTAAGTATCCTTGGTGTGTGCAATTTAAAAGTAGGTTCTTTTTTGAGTATCAAAACATGTTTGAGGGTTAAACAATTGGGGTATTATGGAATTTGTGATACGTGGTCTATGTTACTTATGACAATAGTTCTGTTTGGTCAAAATAGTACTGTTTGATCATTAGGTTATGTAATGCCAGGGGATGGCTTTAGCAATTTTAGCCATAATCTACAGGTTAAAAAAAATCAATTTCAGTAAAATGGAAAACTAAGGCTAGACTGCAGGAACTACAGTTAAAATGTTAGAAAGCAGTAGCTACGCAATTAAGGTACTGTGATTTGTCTGTTTTCCTCCCATTTTTGCAGTTGTTGACATTCTAAAATTGGGCTTTAAAGGTTAGACAAATTCAAAATATTTTCTGTCTCTCTTGTTGGAGTGAGTTCTGCTTCCAACACTCTATTTACACACATATTTACATGTGCCGCAAACCCCCACCCACACACACACACACACACACACACACACACACACACACAATCCTGCACAGACGCAGAGAACATAGGGAATCACAGATTGATCAGTGTGGCCATCTGTGGAAGTGGTGGACGAGGCCATACGAAGTGAAACTGTAAAATAAAGTTTCCAGCAACACTTGCAATACTGATTAGGGTTTTTCAGTGTGACAGAATAATCATAGTATCATTTATATGCATCCATCTTTGTGATACCACTAAAGTGAATGGTAAAGTGCTGTTATCCAACAGCTAGGATCTCACTTGATGGGATACATAGAGTATAATGGTGGCAGTCACAGTATTGAGGCATTGCTAATCTTGAGAAACCCAGAAGCTCTTGCTCAGGGGAAAAATGTAATTAAAAGGCATGAGCTTCCGGGTGCAGCATACTGATTCCCCGTAAAACCCCTCCCTTTCCTGAAATTAAATATCAACATCTCTTCCACACAGCTTTTGGATATGTTCCTTTCAGGAGAACAGTGTCTGTTCTATGGGGGGCTGTAAAGCCTGACAGAAAATTTTCAAAGATGTTGTTATTCGTCATGGAAGATATTACCTGAGAGGAGACAGCTTTTTCTAGTACCTTGGCTAAGAATGGTAGTTTGGAGATAGGCCTGTAACTGCTGAGATCAAGGGGATCAGATCAGATTAGATCAGATTACGTTGTTTTTTTTTTGCACTTTACAATGGCCTTATACCAGTGTATTAACCTGCGTATTTACCTATGGAAAAGTATTGTTAGTACACACTATTACTGTGTAGATAGGCTACTTGATGATCTCCTAATACATACATACTTACATACATACATACATACATACATACATACTGTACATACTGTACATACATACATTTGTAAGAAAGATTTGTAAGAAATATTGCAGCTTGCAAACAGCAATACATACTTGAGCATGAACACAAACAAGCAAAGTTCATTTCCCCAAAACAATTACTCTGCTCTCCAAGTTTCATTTAGCTTTGACAGTTGCAACTGGTGTTGATCAACAACCCTATTAACCCCCCACAGATATATTATGGTCTTTTTGTGCTATGGGGCAGTAAAAACCTTATTTACTTCCCCTTTAACATTCCTTGCACTGATTCCTGTGATGAACCGAGATAGGGTTATTTGGTTTACGTTTACGTCCAGACTAGTTTCTGGCAGGCAGCTGTCAGAATGTGGGCCGTATAAACACAGTGACCATCCCTTACACTTTATTTCAAATATAATACAATTATTATTATTTTTTTTGCCTTTATTGGATAGGGCACAGAAGAGAGAGACAGGAAACATTGGGGTAGAGAGAGGGAGGGGGATGGCATATGACAAAGGTCTTAGGCTGGATCTGAACCCAGGATGCCGCAGTCACATGGTACGCACCCAAGCCAACTGAGCCACCAGGAGGCCCCGACAATTTTTGTCAACATCCTAATGAGTGGTGATTTTTTCCGGTCATGGGATTTTGCATTATACGACATTACAGATGTAGATATGATCATTTTTTACAAAGTAGTTTGAGCTACTTTTTCTAAGTAACTGTAGTTAACAAAACTATATTTCTCTTGAGGATAGCTTTACTGTAGTTGAACTTCTTCCACTGTGAAATAACTGTGCCATACTTTCAAATTAGTTTCCCCAACCCTGCATGATGCACTCTCTCATTGTACATAGTGGAGCTCCATAGATCTTAAGTGACAACAGCTGCGAACAGTTGATTGCATTTCTATACTTGGCTGTCTCAGCAATATGGAATAGAATTGGTTCATTTCTGTGCTGTTTTTGAGGGAGGGAGTGAGGGAGCTCACTTTTGAGCACTTCGTGATACATCTGATCGATTTTGTGTTTGGATGATGTCAGCTTGTAAGCAGTATCTGTTCAGCTAATCATCACTGTCTTGTTACAAAGCTAGTAGATAATGTTAGTATTAGCTAGTAGGTGCATGTTAACATTAGTTGCTTTGCTAAATACTTGCTGTCAAAAAACAACTGGTCTGAGCTAACTCTTTGCAAGCTACAACTCAAAGTGCTTTGGAGTAGAGGCAAGAACCAAAAGGGGCTAAAGGGAGGACAGTTCAGTATGTCACGGTAACATAATTTTGGAAACAAATCTATTTCATCAGACCACTGACTTTGACTTATAATACAATTGAATGGACTTGCACCCACACCACTACTACTTTTTCAAATATCTCTATTTCTAGCCCAGTTGTTATATATTTAACATGTTATATACTGTATATTGCACACAGCTAATTCTCCTACAGACATCCATGATGGGGCCAACCGTGTTTGATAGATTTGTGTGGCACAACTGCAGTCTCTATTAAAGCTTCATTTATTAAAACATATCTCTATCAGGATAGCATCCTCTCTGTTTTTTACTGATGAATTTCAAGTAGCAAAACAGAAAATATGATATAATATGGACTAGACTTATTGGTGTTAAAATTGGTTGTTCTAATTCTGATAGATAATAAACAATGCATAACAAACCATATCTTCACAAGGAAAACAAATCTTATTTTTTGATATAGCTAACAAATGTGAGTTTTTTTTTTATTATTATTATTATGTAAAGTGTTTTTAATCCAGCATATCAAAACTAATTTCAGCATCATAATTGGTGTTAGAATTGAGCTAATAAGTGAAAGTTAACTTGATGTGAGGTGAGTGGGCTGGTGGCTTCTCAGCAGTGAGCTGGCAGGCAGAAGTATGGTGTATCCAACTGAGAGACAAAGTGTTACTGCAGAGATGTTACACAATGAAAAAGATGCAACAGAGATGGAATAGTAAGTCATCTCAGCTCCATATGCGAGATCATATTTTACAATTTTGTTCAGGTCCTCTTGAGCAAAACCTAACCCTAGTGTTCCTGCAGTGCTGGCTGCTCTCAATGTGTGTGTGTGTGTGTGTGTGTGTGTGTGTGTGTGTGTGTGTGTGTGTACAGAAAGAAAGACGACGAGAGGCATATAGAGGGAGAGAAGAGAGCCCACACGCAAAGCTCCATATGTGAGTCAGAGTTAGCTGACTTAAGTTACATAATTTAAGTTGTTCAGAAAAGTCAAAAGATGTGCAGAAATTGTCATTAATGTGCATACTTAGCCTGCATGGCAGCTCTTATTTTGGGCTGTGCAAATATTGAAATCAGCCATTTGCAGCACCATGCCATTTAAAAAGTCACTTACAGTAGGATACTCATAAACATATTAGCCCACTTGGGACTGTAGTGTGGTTGGACTGGTGTGAGTATGAATGATATTAGAGGATGTATTATTGACAGTGTTCTATTGTCATCTTGTTTCAGTTTGATGTTTTTTTCCACACTATGGTATCTATCATGTCTATAGTAACTATCAAGAAAAACATATTTGGTTATTGGAGCTGTTGGGGCTTTTGATAAAAGATTTAGATCTGTCTCTAGGCACATCTGGGTTGTTTAATTTTTATACAATACATTTTTTGATTTCAATCTTATGACCTTAAGTGGTGGACAGCGCTATTTTTTAATATCAACTTCATGTGAGAAAAACATTGGTTGAAATGATACCAATTATGATAGAGATATGCAGATAAATAGCCAAATGATTTTATATTTATATATTTCTCATTATCAGATCTCTTTAGTGAAATGGTTTTGGTTGCCATCTGATTAGTCTTATGTTGCTATCATTATAATTATTTGTAGTGATTATTGATAGAGATTAGTGTCTAAGCCAAAGTGTGGAGAACCAATATAATATTGTATGGCCTTTGACAGATTAAGCTAGCAAAGTGGGACATATGTGTCAAGTGGAAATCATAAGAATGCTGTTTGAATGAAAGAAGAATACATTAACTATTAATAATCAACCAAATTGCCTTATTCATATTCATTCATTCAACACAACTTGTTTTAGATTGGCTCCTTTCATTACACAGAAAAGTATTATGCTTTCCTTCAACATACCAGTAGATCTGTTCAATTTATTCCACCTTGATTTGAGAGCAAGTGGCACATCCAGACCAAATTTAAGTTGCAAGTCTGAATCAGGACTTCTTGGGGTGTGCTTTATTTTGGGTGCTTTACTTCCTCCTCACCGCAGCTGCCTCATTTAAAATTAATACCAAAGATAAGTCTCAGGTCTGAATATGTAATACTGCACACTTAACTCGGGAGTGAAAATCAGACACAAAATAAGATCTACACACATCTACATGATATATGCACATCAAAAGAATCTGAAACGGTTCGTTTATATATATAAAAAAATACCTCTACATTTCCTGTACTGTCAAAATGAAAATCAAAAGGGGTAATTGGCATGGTTGTTTCCAAGTATGAATGTAAATGTGGGTCAGGTATGAGTGCTGCTTTGTGACTGGTCCTCTGATTAGCCAATCAACATTTAAGCAGTTCCCTGCTGTCTCTGAAAGTGGAACCTAAGACAGGGTGTTGTTCAGCACATCCTCTTGATGATACCTGTTTCTTTGTGCTAGCAAGCCCCTAGTTGCCAGGATATTCAGGGTGAAGATGTTGTGTTTTTCAAATATTAATGAAATCGCGCAGAGTTTTCTATTCCCATGGCATCTTAATGTTTTGTTCTCTTGTTTTGCTTCATTGTATTCTTTCATTCTTTATGTCGTTTGTTCATTTGTTCGTTCTCTTTGTTCTTCCTATCTTCTTACTTGGGATCCCTCTCCCCTTGTTTAAAATCCCACTGCCCTCATCTCCTCCTCTCTTCATTCCCATCTTGCGATCTTTGCCTCCTCAGACCTGCCTGATCCTGATTAAAATGCACATGCTGACCACTCTCCCTCACTCCTCTTTTTCTGTCTCTGTCTCCCTCATCCTTGCCTTCCTCTTCACCCTCTATCTACTTATCCCTCCCACCACTCTCTCCTCCCTCTTTTTTTCCTCTCTGTCTCTATTTTCCTGCAGTGTCCCGAGGGGCTGAGGCCGATGAAGGATGGCTCAGGTTGCTATGACTACTCCAGGGGCACTGACTGCACGGATGGATTCAATGGGGGTTGCGAGCAGCTGTGTCTCCAGCAGCTGGTGCCCCTGGCGGATGACCCCAGTTCCAGCAATGTGCTCATGTTCTGCGGGTGAGAATAACTAACAGCCCACAGAAATGTAAATACAGCCAATCAGGTTGTCGGTTTTCTTCAGACCAAAGTTTAACCTAGAACACGTTCATGTTGTGTGGGTGAAGGCAAGGACTTTTGCACTGGTATCGCAGGAGTGTACTACTGCATATCTGCCAGGTTGTGAGGTTTATATTCAGACGTTGTGGCAGGCTATGAGATATTTATCAACTAACACAGGAAAATTGTTCATTTCCAACACATCGCCATGTAAGCTCCATCCAAGGATTTTAATTCCATGCGACTGAATACGAAGGTACTGATGAAAATATTTATGTGAAGGCCTGGCTGCATCAATAAACTGTAGTCAGGAAGACGGCTGCAGAAAGACTGAAGACTGAAATTTAATTGGAAGCCTCACGACATGAGGATAAAGGGAAATGCAAGCAGAGGCACTGTAAGCACTGGTTTATATGCCTATAGTAATGAGGTAGAATATGATTTGTATTAATTGAGTGTTTGGGAAAGAACAAAATGTGTAAATTGTGTATGTTGACTGACTAAGAAGTGATGACTTATTTGTGTGTGTGTGTGTGTGTGCGCGCGCGCGTGTATTAGTGACATTGTGAGTATGTACAGATGTACTGTATGTAATGTGTGTGCTTCTGTTTGTGTGTATGTACTTTTGTGTGTATATATGTATGTAGGGCCAAGTGTATTTTAGGGACGGAGGGCATATAGTTACAGCTTAGTCTATAGAAAGACTTTACTAAAATTCATAAATGATATGACAGAAGGTGGAAAACATGAGAAACAATGTTTATTAAGGCTGACGCAAAGTTGATACATTTTGATCTTGTAACAAACAGATTGTATAATACTGGTTCATTATGAAATACCAGTAATTAGCAGACTTCTGACCCTTCAAATACATTACAAATACATACATACATGCATACATATAATCAAAATACATACATAAATACGTGACATTCTCTGAGATAATAGGTTGCATTGGTTAGAGATAGATTTAGAGATAGATTTCACAGTATATTGTTATTGCCAACTCTAAGGCAGGGTTTCTTAACTCCACTCTATTAGGTATATCTATCTAGTCCTGGGTTGGTGCCCCGTTTTGTATGCAGAACAGCCTGAATTCTTCGAGGCATGGATTGAAGATAAACCTGGATCTTGCTTTTTGCTGGCTCGATATTGTCACACAGTTCCTGCACATTATCCGGGGACACATTCATGCTGTGAACTTTCCATTCCACCCCATCCCACATGTGCTCTATTGGGTTGATATCTGCCGACTCTGCAGGCCATTGGAGTAAACTGAAGTCACTGTCATGTCCCTGGAACCAGATGATGGGTGACTTGTGACATGGTGCATTATCCTCCTGGATGTATCCATTTGGAAAAGGGTAGGCTGTGGCCACGAAGGGATGCAGCTGGTCAGCAACAATGTCTAATACACTGTGGCATTCTAGTGATTCTCAGTTATTACTGAGGGGCCTAATGTGTGCCAAGAAAACATTCCCCACACCATTACACCACCAGCAGCCTGCACTGTTGACACCAGGCAAGTTGGATCCATGGATTCTGACTGTTCACGCCAAATCAGCATTTCGCAAGAGAAACCAGACCAGGCGACTTTTTTCTACTCTTCATTTGCCAGCAGACCCCTCATCTTGTTCTTAGCTGACACTGCAGCTAAGAACAAGAGGGGAACCCAGCATGGTCTTCTGTTGCTGTAGCAAATCCACATCAGGTTCAGTGAGTTGTCTGTTCTGAGATGCCCTTCTGTGCACTTAGTACAACACCACTGTTGTACTAAGATGTTTTTTGTGTACTTGTGGCCCACCTGTTAGCTTGAATGAGTCTTGCCATTCTCTTCTGACCTCTCTGATCTGTGAGGCATTTTTGCCCTCAGGACTGCAGCTGACTGGATGTGTTTTGTTTATCGCATCATTCTCTGTAAAATCTAGACACTGTGGTGTAGACAATCCCAGGAGGTTGGCCATTTCTGAGATGTCGTCACTGTTGCGTCTGGCACCAATGGAAATTGTAAATCATACCACATTCAAAGTTGCTTTAATCATGTGTCTTGCCCATTCTAACATTTAACTGACCAGTAACAAAACCTTTTAACCCTGTCTGCATGCTTTATACTTGACTCACTCAGTCTAGAGGACTGAACTGATTGTGTTAGAGGTGTGTCTATTAAAGTGAATACTGAGTGTATGAGTGTACACATGTTATCTTTAACATTAGATTTTTTTTCCTTTGTAAACATTTCTATTGCTGTTATTGAGATATTAAAGCAACTCATTGGTTTTACAATGACCAATAATAATGAAGTATAACAACAGAAAGTTTGCTTTTTAAAGCTGCATTTAACAAACAATAACCTCAATGTTATATAACCATGAGAATAGACTTTTAGAAAATGCAACCATAAACAGCCATATGCATAAATGATTATAAACTGGAAAAAAATATCCATCTTGAATTATTGTATGCTAGTATGAACTGGATGAACCTCTCCCCCCACCACCACCACACTGAACTGTCAATTATAAACATCTTCATTATGAAATACTTTATGCTATCAACTGAACAGCGTGCCCCCCATCCCACTCCACCCCTCACTGGGGGACAATGAACATTTATGCACTGGGAAAAAAATAGAGATGAAAGGAACAAATTAAATAGCATACTTTATTAGTGTCTGTAATATGTTCTTGTATCAACCTCTTTTTAAAAACTCATTTTCATTTTACCACTACTTTTTGTTTTATCTGCATATCGCTGTTGTCATCGCTGTTGTCAGGTGAAAAACCAATTTGGGTGATTTTCATGTTTTAACTTCACTTGATAGAGTACAGGCTCCTCTATGGGTTGAGAAAATTCTACGACCCTTGGTCAGATTGAACCCTTTCTAAACCCATTGGGTGAACACTAAATGTATTGTAGTCAAGCTAAAAATTAAGGCTGTTTATGAGTTCCTGAAAAGTTGACATTTTGGAGATACAAGATTTTCACCTAACAACGACAATATTTTGGTATAAAGAAAAAGAAAAAGAAAAATCAATAGCCTCCCTGGGAGGAATAGCCTTTATCTTTGGCTACTGTGCCCCTACTCAAATTTCTCAGAGTTATATTTTGTGAGGACAAGTAGTGTGAAGCAATGGGGAGACACAACCTCCCTGCTGCAGTGAACAGACTCAGAGGACAAGGAGTCACTCCCAGTCAAAACAACTCCAACCTCGCAAAGTCTGTCAGCAGAGCAGGGCAGCAGACCCACCGGGACAAGAAAAACAGAAAAACTGGCCTCACCAATGCTAAATTAGTAATCAAAATAATAAGGCTATTACTGGAGCAAACAAAAAGCATACGAACAAGCTTCTCTCTCTCTCTTTCTCTCTGTCTCTCTCTCTCTCTGTCTCTGTCTCTCTCTATTGCGGCTCCATGTGTGAGTCACAGGCACCAGCAGACTGGCTGAGAAACTCAAACAAACCCCGTCCCCTTCTCTTCTGGGTTCAATGACAACAGCCAGTCAAGTTATTTTTGGTTTTCTCTGTGACTATAGGCATAACACATCTGAATAATATTGAAAAAATATTACTGTCAAATGCATTATTCGTGCTTTGACAAATATTGTATTCGGAATCGGGAACATCCCTAGTTGAGACACTTTTAAAAGTGAACTTGTTGGTATGTACTAAAATTAAAACTGACTCCTAATTTGCATAGAGTATCACAGAAGCTGTTCCCCAATATGCTGCTATAGTTTAAAGCATGGCTCATTGACATGGCAGGCAACATTTCACACAACATTTACCAGTTGATGACAGTGTGATGCGGGGTGAGAGACATCACTGTGCCTCCTGGTCGCCAAATAGAAGAGTGCAGCTGAATTCCACTTAAGTTGTTTGAGATTTTGTTGATATCATCCTGGGGTGGTTCTCCACTTGACCCACAACACGCCACAAACCAGTCACCACTCCAGCAATAATCCAGCGAAAAGTCAGACACTTTTACTGAGACACTTTGCTTCAAGACATTCCCAGGTAGTGTGGTCAAGAGTCAAAGAATGCTGAATTTCAATGCAGGCATTAGAGGTTGCCAGGTATGCAACCTCATTCATAGAGTAGATGCATTCGAGTAAACAGATGGCAAACACCAACCAAGTATCCAACTGATTATAATCCAGTTTTTACCCCTGCATCCAAAGTATGCTATCAAGTCTGAATTAAACCTAATGAGATCACTATGTGCCGCCTCCCTACATGTTTCATTACCAAGTGAATGCTATCCAAACAGTGCATCTCAGGCATTTTTGAGGTAGGGAAATGCTGAATATGTATATCATGGCACATACATTGCCAGAGTTTGCACCTTACTAGAAATGCTGGCAGTGTGTGTTTTAAATGGTATACAATGGAGAGATTAGATAGGAAAACAATAGCAGCCTCTATGATCCATTGGGTTTTTAAGCTGTGTGCTCTGGTGTTTCTCTTCTGGGGATAGTGCATCTCACACTTCTAAGGCCTGTGAAGTGAAGGGTGTGTGAATGTACCTCTGTGGGCATGTTTGTTTGTGTGTGTTTGTGTGTGTGTGTGTGTGTGTGTGTGCACATCCCACATGTCATACAGTTTCAGTCTTTCAAATCACTTAAGGTACTTTGCATTTTGCTGCATCATGCATCAACCTGCCCCAGCATCAGCATTGAAAGTTATCTAGCCAGTCCTACAACATGCTGATCTATGCCACAATCTGCCCTATCATGTTTGGCAATTTGCCTGCACCTGTACACATGTCCCCTTTCACCTCAAGTGTATATGGGTTCATATACATTATATTGATGGCCTTCCTCTCCTCCTCAGGTGTGTGCAAGAGTACAAGCTGGCAGCGGATGGGCGCTCCTGCCTCCTGCAGACAGACAACTGCGAGGGACCAAAGTGCCCAAGGCAGGATGTCCGCTTCAATGACACCCTGTTTGGTGAGATGCTGCATGGATACAACAACAAGAGCCAGCAAGTCAACTTGGGACAGATATTCCAAATGACCTTCCGGTAACTAGTGTACAAGTGCACACACATACACATACACAGATGCACGCCCATCGTCAGAGTGTATACTCACTCTGACACACACACACACACACACACACACACACACACACACACAAGCAAGCATGCATACAGATATACACATGCAGACATTCATAAACGCAGGCAAGAGTATACATAATGACATGTACACTTGCATACACATGCATGTCAAAAAATAGCTCACACACACTTGCACACACACACATACACACAAATGTTCCTCATGAAAATTCACACGCATGTTCAGAAATATATAATTTCCCATATATACATGTGCACACTCATTCACACTCATTTTTTTTGTATTGGTATATATAATAGATAACTATAAATAATATTGTATATTTTCAGTTAATGACACTGTACTGCTTTCTGGAAGGTACAAGTCACACCATCCAAAGTGTATCGAAACCATAAAACTGTTATTGCTTAACAGCTTAACAGCGTGACAGCTTATTAAAAAATTGAAGACTACAAGATCACACAGGAAAAAAATGGCTGTTTATTTTTATTTTTTCTAATGTCAGTGGCAGCACAGTATATTCTGCCCTTGTGTCTTCAATCATATGATTGAAGTCTATGTTTGGGAAAATCTCTTGACAAAAATACAGGTTTTTTTTTATTTATTTTTTTTATTTCCATCCACCACCAGTGTAGATAATGCTTGCCATCCTCCCTTGAGAACTTTGCTTTCACATCTCAACTGTTTCCATTTCCCTGTGTCTCCAAGGAAGTATCAACAAGAGTAACTGTCCTCTTTTATCAGTGATGGTTTGTAGAGAGATACTAAGGCTTGTGATCCTCAGTGGAGCAGCTCTGACACTCAGTAGTAAGGTTTGCCATTAGGTGCTATATCTGTGTGCACATAATGTGTGTGTGTGTGTGTGTGTGTGTGTGTGTGTGTGTATGTATGCGTGTGTGTGGTGCACATAAGAAAGAGCGAGAAGGAGATGAGAGTGATGTATGTGTGAGGATTGAGAGTGATCCCCCGGCACTCCCTCTGTACTGGCAGCCGGCTGAAAGCCCGGCTTACTCTAATACTAAAGCCACATGCTACCTGCTGTTAGATGTGTGTGCAACAGTAAAATGCTTTTCCACTGCTCTGCTGTAGTGGGTCCGGTAATTACGCTGACCTAAACAGAGCCAGATGATTGTCTGTCTACCTCAGTTCAAATTCAAGTGAATGAGCCTACATAGATCTAACTAAAACAAAATGATTTAATACAGTATGCAACAAAATTAAACACAAGACAAAAAATTGCATGTTGGAGAGGCATAACAAGCCTTCCTAACCTTATTAGAAAAAAAAACTGTAAAATGGACCGTAACATGTAGAATGACAATGACATAAGGAAACAGATGAGACAAAGAGAAACATGATGTGGTGGAGAGATGGGACTATACAGCCAGCGCCAACGTCCACAGGAGCTAGAGCAGCACCCGCCACCGCTGCCAGGTACTCCTAACACATATCGATCTGAATCAGGCTTTCTATAGAGTACATGGCCCACTAGGTACCACTCATTCATGGAAACAGAGAACAAGCCACGCTGCCTCTAATATTTTTCTCATTTGATAAAATCTTTTTCATATTTAGGTGGCTGCGTTGAGTTGGTGGGGATTCTTTCATTTGCAGCATGCATCAACACTTTCATAAAAGAGAATAAATGTTATCCTATTAATACCTGATAATTTGAGACCCGACAGGATCTGATTTTATAAAGAAGTTTATCGGGCATGAGCAAAGTCTATTTTGAAAAAGTTTGAGAATATACAGCTTTGCATAGATCTCCTGTTTTTAATACATAAAGGCCACAGCCAAAGGTATTGTACTACACAACACTGCAGCATCACTTTTCTTTGGAGAAGTGCACATTTTCTGTTCAGAGAAATGTGGATCACAGAGAGTTTTTAAGAGAGTAATGTAAGGTCAGTCTTGAAATGCATCTGAAAACTGCTTTTGTGAAGTGTCTGATTTCAATGTATTACCATTGATGTAAGTTCACAGAATTCCTCAAAGAAGTCTAAAGCAGTTAATGTTAGTAAGAAAAAGATAAGTGCTGTGAAGTGGAAAAAGCAGAACATTTTGGGCAAAGGCTACTGCTATTCTTAATATTGGCTTTTCGGCTGAATCGGTTCTAAATGACATTCAATCCTCAGTCCTCTAAAAAATATTGCAATTTCTTATCACTGTTAGAGCAAAAATTCTCTGGCAGCAGAGTCCCTGAAAGTTGCGGTTGTGAAGTTAATTGGAATTTAATACATTAGTACACAATTGTTTCAGCAGCTGTCCTGGAAGATGCCTTAGGGATGCCTTGAAGGCACTCTCACCCAAGCAGGAGAGGTCTAATGGTTGCTGCATGTGTTAACTGGCACAGGGTGGTGTTTTCAAATGGCTGCCAACAAGGACAGATTTTGCTCATACGTAAGCCGTGAAGACAGATTGTGGGTGTAACAACAGGTCACTAGCACCAATTTCTG
The DNA here is from genome assembly GCF_048128805.1 of Centroberyx gerrardi. Taxonomy (NCBI): domain Eukaryota; kingdom Metazoa; phylum Chordata; class Actinopteri; order Beryciformes; family Berycidae; genus Centroberyx; species Centroberyx gerrardi. The sequence goes on along the minus strand of NC_135998.1, from coordinate 18,541,670 downwards.
TTTCTTCATGTATTCAGTAGAAAGAATATACACTCCTCCAAAGCACATTTCAAACTAGAAGGGCACTCGGAGAGTGCAGACCTCCGCCAAGGCCAATAGTCCAGTCTTCTATGATATGCAAATGTGCAAGAGCAACCAATTCCAACTCCTATTTCTGGTGCAGCTCAAATCGAAAAGAGAATATTACTACATGAAAGTGTAAATTGGGGTTGGTATCAAAAAAAAGAAAAGAAAAATGTAACTATGCTTGAAAAAGCCTTTGATTGTTTGTGCAGACACTGTCAGCTTTAGATGACATCAAATTAAACTTTAAGTGAAGTCAATTTATAATCCCAATACTGAGTCAAGTCAAAGCAATGACAAAGTAGTCACAACAAGACTTAAGATAATACAAAAGAGAACTAGAAGGGCACTCGGAGAGCGCCGCCAAGGCCAATATTTGTGCTATTATTGCTTGTTCGTGAGGCTTGTTCGTGAGTCGGATCCGGATCCGCTCCAAAATTTAATGGTTTCTGCCTTGGCCCATGCTACACCCTTCCACGAAGTTTCATGAACATCGGGCCAGTAGTTTTTCCATAATCCTGCTGACAAACAGACAAACAAACAAACAAACAAACGGCACCGAATACATAACCTCCTTGGCGGAGGTAATAAACAAGCAAGCACTCAATTGAGAAAAAATGGTTGTTTATTCTTCACCAGAGATTGTATGCATCACCACTGTGCATCCAAGTTTGTTTTATGGGTTCTGTAAATACATTTTATTTCAGTTAGTCTTTACTAAGTTGTAAGACATCTGTCTTGACAATTTTCTTGAGTTATTCATCTTTATAAATCCTCCCAGACAAGCAAAGCACATAGGAATATAATCCTTTCTTCCCCCTGTCTCTAATTAAACGTATGTATTACTGCATGTCATCTCATCAAAGCGCTTATTCTGCTTATCAAGTCTGCTCCCTCTTTTGTCAAGAGAACAATAGCTCTGCCGTCTGAACGACTTCCCTTGAAAGATTCTCCAACGCCTTTCTATTTTTTTCATAGTAATATGTTACATTTTATATTCTTATCATGTCTTCCAAGTTCCCCAATGCCATCTTTGATATGTAGATTCAAGTCTCACCACACATCCCTTTCTGCCTCTCACCTCCTCTTGCTCCTGACTCCCTCGCTCAAACCTCTCCATTCCCTCACATCAATAGCCCATAGTGAAATATAAGATGACAGAAGAAAATTACATTATTTGGCCCACAGCATCACAGGTAGTGTTTTAATATTCAATATTGCCTGTGATTTATGACTGCGTTTTGCATACATTCTATTTGAAATTGGTCTCACTTTGCACATTCTCCTGTGCATAGGCTTGCAATGGGGCCAGGGGAATGGTTTTTTCAAATTGTTGTTATGAAATTACACAGTAATACAATTTCATGCGAGCATGCATTTGGGCAATCAGCCTACATGTGGTAATGCGAATGTTACGGCTGAGAACAATTCAATTACAATGTGAATGTAATGTTGCAATACTGGGAACTATGACTTGTGATGTAAAGATATGAAAACAGAGTTAGCAGTCTCTCCCATGATACATTACATTACCATATGCTTATAGCAAAAATCCACTGAAAATGTATGTGCGGTTATTCTTATGATCTTAGTCAGATGTTGCCAGTGAATTGACAGTGAATGTGATGATATAAATTGGTGTCGCATATTGAGGGCAAAGTGGTGTCACACATTAAGAACTAATTTCATACATATGTGGAAATAAATGAACTTTGTTCTTCATGTCTGACACCGTTTTATATCCACATCCTTTATACCCTTCAGATATTCAAATGCATACAGCTCCGCCACCCAGTTTTCAATTTAGTTGGCGAAAATTATTCTTTCTGCTTAGAAACAATACCAGAGTTGTTGGTTTTGGCATTTCGGTTTTCTATTTATAGAGTCCTTGTGCAATTCTGTCCTTTGTGCTCTAAAATGTTATAATGTCTCATGCATTGCCACTCGTGGATGTGTGTATATACACACACACACACACACACACACACACACACACACCAAATGACAATGGGCAGAGAGAGGTGGAGATGTGTGATGGGTGGTGGGGCAGTGATGACAGCCATCCATCAGTCCTGAAGAGTACATTTTTGGCCTTGCCACATGAACCACCCCTCCTAACACACACACACACACACACACACACACACACACACACAGTAACCACTATGTGTTGAGAGGGGGACAGAGCTCATTCAAAATTGCAAACATTCAGTCACCCAGCACTTGCTCAGTGGTGAGAGACAAACAACATAACCACATGCACAGATATGTACACACACAAAAAAAACTAGACACACTGCTTGGTGCACTGCGAAGGGACATTCAAAAATTTGAAAGCAGTGTGCATGGGAGAAAGTACAGAGGGTGCTGGCTAACCTGTTTACAGACAGCAGTGATGTGCTTTTCAAAGTTGTTCTCTTCTTTGCTCTCTCCATAGACGTCTAGAGGTTAGGTTATTTGATTGGTAAGGAGCACAGACAGTGATGTGTGTTTATCAGGTCACAGTTAATACACAGCCACTAGGAATGAGTCTAGAGGCAAATTATTAACTTTGAACTGTTAATTAATCATCAACAGAGAGTTTGGATAATCCATCACTGCGATTGCCCATTTTCAACCTTGTTCGGTTGCTGATTTTTTCCCTGGCTTGTCTACTGAAAAATGCACTGCAGAAGAAAGACTGGGAAATATGGGCTGATATGAGATGCAGTGATGCAGTGTTTTTTATTTATTTTATTCTTTTTTAGGGAAGGGAGAAAAGAGAGAAGTTTGTGCAGTTACACTGCCGCCCTTGTCACTCTGATATCTAAGACACTTGCTGTAAACAAAAGTAAAAGGAAAGACAAAGCGAATGCAGGTAAGGAAGAAAAGAGACAAAACCACTTCCGATATGCACACTGTACCAACCCCTCACCCCCCCTCACCTCTCAAACTGTGACAACACCAGAACATGAATAATTTGTGAATCTGGCAGCCCACAAGGCTCGCAGGCACAAACGCGGCCACATTGCCATGTTCCTCACTAATTTCCAGTATTTATCTCCTTGGTGCACACACAGTGGCTTCTCCTGGGGAGTTAAGTCAACACACATTACAAGGAGATCTCTTTCCACATAATGAGTAGCCAGGAGACTATTAGGCAGCCTATTCAGGTGAAGGGTTGAGCTCAAGCAGCTGCCCAAGGTTTCTGAGAAGCTCCTTCATTTTCCTTCTCAAACAACTACTCTGCTTGCTCATTCTGTCAGTGTCCTACAGTGAATATAGTGTTTGCCTTTTTCTTCCGTCTTTTGTGTGCGTGCATATGTCTGTATGTGTATGTGTGTTGTAAGTTGTAAACAGTTGCGTTTAGTTTATTGACGTTGATTTAACAGCGATTAGGATAGGAGTGAAAATTGTGTGTGTGTGTGTGTGTGTGTGTGTGTGTTGTTTGTGAGCAGCTTTTATGACTGACTCCCATTCAAAGGAACCTGAATAATAGCTTTGGAAAGATGTGGTGGAAAGGCATTTGGCGCTGTGAGGAACTGAAGGCACTCCATTCAGATTGACTCTGAAGGGGCAGTTCTTCTCTCTGTGGAGATGTTAAATGGATTCTCACAACATTATTAACTTCAACCGTTAAGTGCTAACACCCATATACACTCTCACACACTGTCTCTACACACACCTTCAGTTGCGTTTACATATATGGGATACGAAACATTGCCAGTTTAACTCATCTGGCCAACGGACTGAGTCTGGCTGATTGGCACAACCAATGACAGCTGCCACAGACGGCAAGGCACATTTGAAAATGAGGACAGCTTGTTCTGTCACTGGCGCTTTTGTTGTGATGTGCATTTAGTTTTAACGGTGTTGCTCTAAGCTAAGGGATTTCTGTTCTTAATTATCTGGTATGTTTACCTATCTATCCCCTAAGCACCAAGGAGTCTAGCTACTTTGTCACACCTGCATCTTTAACAGTCCCTGGCAGCTGCTGACTAACTTCTTCATATGCCGGGATGCCGACAAGCTGTCTTACATTTTTCTACATACAACATGTTAAATGATTAAGTTATGCACACTTGATCCATCAATTCAGTGGCTTTGTTTTCACATACCGTATTTCAATAAATAACTTTTACAGAAATTATACTGGTCCACCTGCAATTTTTGACACAAATTGCAGGAGACAGTTTTCTGGAATTCTGGCTCTCATTCACACATTAACAGCTAAACAGAGAAGGAATTTATGAAAAACACTGCATGTGTGAAAGGGGTTTTTAAACTCCTCTCTACTCTTTCCCTTTTTCACACCTTCTAAACTACATCTACACACACACACACACACACACACACACACACCTACACACAAAACTTCATGAGGCAGTGTAGACAGAAAATGCTAATTTCCTGAAAGCCTCTGTGATTCCTCCGTCACTGTGACTTAGTAGAAGTAAGGTAAGGTGGTTGAGGAGATTGCACTAGCAGTGTGTGTGTGTGTGTGTGTGTGTGTGTACGGGCGTGTGTGTGTATGTGCGCATGAGTGTGTGTTTATGCGTGTGTGTATGTGTGTGTGAGATCAATGCTGAGGCAGCCACTCTCTGCTCGCTAAATCACATGGCAAGGCAGACCTGAACCTAATAGACCTAATATCAGCTAACGTCAGAGAGGCTTATAGCTGACTACCTGCTGTTTGACTGAAGAGAGCAAGAGAGAGAGGTGGAGTGGTAAAGAGAGTGATAAGGGGTGCAAAATAAAACGAAGAACAAAATAAATTGAAGGGGAAAAGGCTAAATCAAAAGAGCAAAGTTGAGCAAAAGTTGGAGAGTGAGACATTGTGAGAGATAAACTGTGAGAAAAAATGTGAAAAAGGAAAAGAGAGAGATGAGGCTGCTTGAGTGTGCTGGTCCGTGTGGCGGTAGCCAACCATGCCTATCTGTGTGTGGAGGATTAACTTTGCCTTACGGGGACTGAGGACCAAGTATTTTAACCTCTGGCACTGGGGGCTTTGTTAGAGGTACGGTGTGTTTCAGGTATGGGGGAGTTTTTGCTGCTATGTTTGAGGTGATTTAGTGAATTCACGGTTACCTCTAAGCTATCATATTAATAATAATTCATTACATTTATATAGCGCTTTTCACATATCGGGGGGAGGGGGCGACTCAACTCATCCACCACCGGTGTGTAGCACCCACCTGGGTGATGCACGGCAGCCAGTTTTGCACCAGAACGCTCACCACACATCAGCTATCTCAGTGGAGAGTAGAGGACTGAAAGGGCCAATTAGGTAACGAGGGATGATTAGGTGGCCATGATGGAATGAAGGCCTGTTTTTTTGGGGGGGAATTTTGCCAGGGCACCGGGGTTACACCCCTACTCTTGCAATGAGTGCCGATGGGATTTTTATTGACCATCATCCGAAGGACGGTGCTCACTCACAGGACAGAGTCCCTGTCTCTGCCTTGGGGCATTGGGGATATTATTCATGAGACCAGAGGGAAGAGCACCTCCTACTGGTCCTCCAACACCACTTCCAGCACCAGGTGGTCTCCCATCCAAGGACTAACCACAGCCAGACTTGCTTAGCTTCCCAGACAAGCTAGCGATGTGATGCAGGAGCTATGGTGCTGGCGAATATTAAACACAAACTGCCATAACAAGCTGAGAAAGATGTTGCCAAAGGTTTGTCAAAATAAAACTCAATACATCACAACAGGTCACAGATTGTAGGCTACACAAATAATTATTTGCTGCACACTATATACTGTAGCTAACTGGGCAATCCCCTGGGTAATTTTGACTAGAGGTTCTCTAATATAAACATGCATCCTTAGGTGATGGATTTGAGTTCTGTGCTCAAGGAGGGACAGTGAATGAAGTGAAATATATGCTGCTATCAGACCTCGGGGGACAAAGACCCGTTTCTCCACTAAAGCACTAATGCATGGCTCAAATGAAACTGTGTGTTTGGAGTTGATTGAACAGCCTGTTCTCTTTCCCACTTAGAGCCTTCGCAATTATTCTGTGAGAATTTGACAGCATACTTTATATAATTTTTGCGTAAATGTACTCCCAAGCCACTCACTCAATCCTTCACCTTGCGGAGTGATGAATTTCTATTTCACACATCACTTTTTTGAATTTCTGTATGGCATCAATGCATGACAAGAGCCAAGGACAATGAATTTAGTTTCTGTAATTAACCTAGCTGGTCATGCTGTTGTGCAGTCGTGCTAGCCTGATAAAAATCACTTGCATTTGCAGGAGCCACTAAATCAATAAGAGACTGGAGAGGAAAAAATGAGAATATGCAGCATAAATTAAGTATCCTGGGCCTGAGAATGTGATGGAGTTGCCTCACTGGGCCTAGCTAACGATGCTAGCCATCCAGAGCGGCTTCAGCTCCCTCCCACTGTCACTAAAGGAAAAGTGTGTGGACTAATGTGCGGACTATAGGGCTAATCCCCTAAAGCAGTGGCTAGATGTTTGATTAATGAACTACAACTGCAGCAATGAACTGCAGGGTGGATCCACTTGTAATTTTGTTTCCCCTCTGGACTACTAAATAACCTTCATCGCTCTTCCTCTTCCCCATCCCTCTTTCTCTCTCACTCTGCTTTTCGCTGCCTGAGATTGTTCAGTTTTACGCTAAAACTTGAGCGTTCATAAATAATTCATGAATATTAATTCATAAATCTACAGTATGTTCAGATGGTGCTGTTCCTACCCATTTCTCAGCTATATTTAACTGTAAGAAGCTGGCTACATTAAGTATTCGCCCACTTACCTCTGCAAGGCCATAGTATGGAACCATTAATTACCACTTCTGTGATGCAATTTCCACAGCCTGCTATTCAAGATGAGCCTACACATAACAATTCTACTTCAATTAGTCATATCACATTGAGAGGCAGAAAACGAGATGGCATAATCACATTTAATCACGCCTTCATGTCAGTCATATGGCTCTATAATAACACTCTATAATAAAAGAATCAAAAGAGTGCCTAGCTGTCTTGGCCCATTACCGCTGATCAAACACACTGAGGATGGGACTGGGGGAGTTGTGACAAGACTCTTAAATGCTCTGTGTGTATCGGGGTGCCAGAAAACACAACAGGCCTTGATGTAAGTAAGTCTTTCTTTTGGTGGAGAAAGCATGTTAGCCTTGGTGATGGATGCACGCACGCACTCACAGACAAAAACACAGACACACACGCACACACGCACACACACAGGGTTACATGCACGTACACACACAGGCTTACTTCTGAGGGTCAAGGCCTTTCATCTGAGTCCCAGTAGTGCTCCTTATGGTGTGCACAGACTCCCTGTTGTGAATTTCTCAGTCCACAGTTTCCATTGTGCGTTTCATTTTGTAAAGCGCTCTTCCTCTTTGCTGTTATTGTAGATTCATCTCCCTTGAAACCCCCATAAGGCCAACTTCACATTTGAAGAGTTGAATAGGCAGTAACCTTGATTGATTAAAAATATATTTTCTTTTTTTTTCCCAAAATAAAACATGGTCAGACTGCTGTGCCTCGTGAGTGTTGTGCCAAGCAAGGAATGCTAACCTCCCATTCTATTCTATTGTGCTCTCTATCTAGCAGTCAAATGCTGGTAAGTGTTGTTCCACTTTCAGGGAGATGACAAAAGAATCTATCAGGACTGGAGTTTCGAGCTGCTGGTCATGGTTCCTTCCACATGCCATTCCACAGCTATCTGTGTGTGTGTGTGTGTGTGTGTGTGTGTGTGTGTGTGAGAGAGAGAGAGAGAGAGAGAGAGAGAGAGAGAGAGAGAGAGAGAGAGAGACAAGTGTGTAAGGATGCATTGCATGTAGACACATATGGGAGAGAGAGAGAGAAGGAGAGAAAGTGAGAGTGGAGTAATAAAAAGTAGAGAAGCAACAGCTCTAATCAGGGCCACAGCCAGCTGGCCTGCATGCCCCCTCTCTCCTGCATTAGCTAGCTCCATCTCTATGGTAATGTGCCTGGCCACCAGAGTTCATTTCCACAATTTCCTAAGGCAGACCAACACAGATATCAAGGTATAAAAAAGGTTTATGCAGACTCGCATTTAATTTCAATTGTATGCACAACCCAAGAGAATGAAAGTGAGGTTGAGTGGCACTGTGTGTGTGTGTGTGTGTGTGAAGGAGAGAAAGAGAGAGAGAAAGAGCGACAAAAACAGTCAGCGATATAATGTTATGCAACAAGAAATACTTGTGTTACTCTTATTATATTACACAACATGCCTCTGCATTCCCTCACCTACACATATTTCAAATACGAATGCTTTAAATGTTGCTTTTTATGGCTTTATTAAGATTTCATGTGCAACGTTTGTGACAGGCCCCACAGTGATGACCACTGAACGATCTGAGTGACAGGGCAGCAGCCTGCAACGTATTGATCGGTCAGCATCCTATACTGAAACTCACATACAGACACCAACACACACACACACACACACACACACAACCACAAACCCCATCACACACTTTCCAGCAGGGCCTGTTTCATTGACACCATCAACTCCCAAGCCTAATCAATAATGGCCATGACAAGTCATCAAATCACCTCCTCTCAATGGAATCATTTATCAACTGAGCGGCGGCTGCCAGTATAATAAGAGAATGTAACACAAGTCTCAAGGTAAACATCTCTGATTGCTTTATTATAATACAACTTAGTCTGTATTCTGGTGCTGTCCTCTAATAACTCTTTAATTCTTCATTTGGGGCTTGTTTCCCTCTTTTATGAAGGTGATAAAGTGGAGAGCACATTGGGCTGTGTTGCCAAACGATACTCCTGGGTGACACTGGGTGTTTTATCATTGTTATGACTCAGCTGACAGGCCCCACTCTCATCAAGCATTTATTCAAACAACAGATATTAAAGCTATTAAGCATATTACATGCAATTGGATCGGCTCCCGACCACAGCGCTCATAAATCTCTGATTGTGCAGTCCAACATATTGGTGAACGGCTCTCAAGGGCAAGTTTGGGAAAGTTTTCGAAGCAATGGAATGGAAACGGCAGGGAGAGAGCTGGTTGTATGGTTCTGATTGTTTAATAATGTGATAAGACATATTAAATGTTGAAGATTATGACCCGTGGTAACACCATTCAACTGTATTTGCAAGCAGAAACTTTGATGATGGATGTAAATGTGCTTAATTCTAAATGCCTTCCTCCTTTTATTGTTAAATGATTGATAGTGGTTTGAGGTGTACAAAAGATGCTGATTGTAATATAATTGTTTCAAAGAGACATGTTTAGAGACATTATTAGAAAGCTACACAACACTGCCAGTTGGCCTTTGCATGATGGTGAATAACAGTAAATTAGGTCTCAAATAGAGAATATTCTTACTTCAATGCAGAGGTTATATTAGGTGAAAAGCTGCAAGGCAGGGGCTCTGTTTGCCCATCAGGTTGCCATTTACACATATTTTAAGAGAGTGCAGTTGAGACACCCCGAGCATTCCCGTGCTATTGCAGCTTTTTAACAAGGCACTCTTTCTCTTTTCTCTGCTTCCTTTTGTTCTGCTCTTCCTTTTCAAGCACTGGGTAATTATCCCATTTAGGGCTACATCAGAACAGCATGGCAACCAAAGACATTATAAAAGCACTGCGTTGTGCGGGATGTCAAATTTTCTGTCGGTTGCTCTCTGTCTCTCTCTGTGGAGGGGGCTCTGTGCGGAAGAGAAGGAGACAACTTATGAATACACACCACATGAGCATAACTGGTTTTAGCCACTTGCAACTGCAACATATTATATTTTAACAAGTACAGATCCTGTACAGGCCCATGGCGCGTGTGTTGAATTCTACTAGCTGCGGCCACACTGATCTGTCGGAAAACTGACAGAATTATTGACGGATAGATTTCTGTCCATTGGGCTGTTTTGGAACGTCAACATGGTGGGAGAGGCAGAAATACAGCAGCCTAGCTTCGCTCATAACGATGCTACTTCATAGAAACAAGTTAAATTCACTTGAACACATTGTTTTGTCACTCACATTGGGTTGAAAATAGGAAAGAATGTCTAGTTTCTTCTTTCTCTACATTTTCACAACACAACCTGTCAGCTCCGCGGCTCAGATTAAACTGGATGTGCTTGTCATTTGATTGTGCGTTTGTTTAATGTCGCCCGGCTTCCCGGTTGAGTGGAGTTTTCCGTTTTTAAGCACTGTGATTGGCCCGAAAGTCCAAACACAAACCAGAAAGCTTTGGTCATAAAACGAACCGAACCATTAGTTTAAGCTCCTAAAACAGATACAACCACCGGTACTGCTCTGTATTTATTTTTTCAGAACCGGAACGCACGTTACATCGTCAAATTCACTCCCGGAACGGCGTACCGGTGCGTTCCGGGCCAATGACTCCCTTGATAAAGCCTAGATTTGTTTCCTCTGTCAAGAGACTCGGGGCTAGTGAGATCAAATATGGCATTATCCAGTGTATGACACTGAATGTGGCGTTTAGCCCATAGGCGAGAGGCCATCTCTTAGTCAGATACACCCTCTAGAGGCCATCTCACGAAGCAACATCTCACTAAGCGTTACCTGACTGACTGACTGACTGACTGACTGACTGACTGACTGACTGACTGACTGACTGAATGCATGACCTGAATTTGACGTGTCACATTTGTACTTGTTAACAATGTTGGATTATTCAGTGTTTCCCCACAAAAAACAGGATAGTAATATTCAATGTCTGGGCCAACCAGGGAGGCAAATTAGACTACTGTAATAGCCTGGTATTGATATTTTTTTTAATTGATAGTTTCACTAGCATAATTCAGACTGATTTTTCTGTTATTTTCTTGTACTTCTGTTGAGAGAAGTAGAGATTACTCTCGACCAATTACAGTCTGCTCCCGTGGATCGTTCTTGACCTTAAAAGCTTGACATAGCTCAGAGGGGTGCTTCTCTTGTCAAGCCAAGCAAAGAATTAATTGTGCTCTTCCTGTTTGAAAGCAACAAACATTTTGTACCATTAAGAATATTTGAATAAAAATGTGCCTAGTGATTTCTGGCTTCCAGCTCAAATATATTAAGTCCCATCTTGAGTATGATAAATTAGAGACATGAAAGTCTTGGTCATTAGCCACACTGTCAATTTTTCAACAGGCACCTCAGTTAATTAACATCAGGAGGGTGTGTGACAAGGCTCACTCTTTCACACCGCCCTAGTGACCTGGGAAATAGGAGGATCGACCATCACTGTGAAAGGGTCAACACCGCAAAATGATGCTGGGCTAGATCGGGTCCCACCTCGGTCCGACTCTGCTGTTTGGTGTTAAAGTTCAGTGCTTTACCCATATTTCTTTGTGTCTGGAGCATAACATCACCATGCTAACACATCAGCTTTTGATGATGCTGTAAGGTGACAGCCCATAGGAGATTCCCATGTAAGAAGCTCGGCATGAATTGCCTCCTACAGGGGATCGACCCGGATCAGCAAACTAATAAAATAATATTCCCAGGTGGCTTGTGAGAAACGGCAGGTGTGTGTGGTCATAGAGCAGATGATTACATTAACAACTGTGTGTGTGTGTGTGTGTGTGTGTGTGTGTGCGTGTGCGTGTGTGTGTGTAGGATCACTTGCACATCTACATTGTTTATGCATATTTGTGCACCTTTCTATCTTGATTTGTATTTTGAGAGAGAGAGGGGGAGAGAATGCCAAGTAACAACATGGTTTGAATCCAGGTTCACAGCCCACTGAATGACCAGGACATAATTGCACTATTTATAAAAACATTTCTCCGGCCTGAGAGTGAACACTCAAATTAAGAAACTAAAATCATATCATGCTCCCCATTTGTGCCCATATCCCTCATCCTCTACCCCTCTATCTACCGCTCTCTCTGTTCATCCTCACCTTGTGTCTTATCATAGTGAAATCCATACAGGCTGAGTGTGTTATTCTGAGAGATTGGGATCAAATGGACCACATGCTGGGAAACCCAGGGGCTTGAAGTGAGTGATTAAGTGTTTTATTTAAGCAAGGGTGACACGAACAGAGCCATGCAGATCCAGTGTCAGCTTACATAACATTGTGTTCCTGACAGGAGGAAGTACAAAGGAGGATAGGGACATGTGAATAGTGTGCACTGACAAATGCACAGACACACACACTCACGGATGTATGCCGTAAGTAGGCAGGCAGACAGACAGGGATTCGCACACAGAAACGGTAATACACAGACAAAAGACGAAAATCCCACGGTCTGTCAGTGGATGAAAGGACACCATTTTTAAGGAAGGTAGACCTCACTGCTTGAATTAGCAATGGGCTGACAGGAGGCAGGGATGTAAATTAAATAGGTCACATGGTCACTTAAGAATATAAATTAGCTTAACCCGCTGACTTAACCCATGTCACTATAGTGGAATCAAAGGCTCAGTCCAATTTACCTGGTGAGGTAGTAGTCAAAATGAAAAACATACTGCTCTACCACCCAGACATGAGGTGAGTTGAAAGGTGCAACACTCAATGCCTGAGGTTAAAATGACAACGTTGTTCAATTAGTTAAAAACATATGTAATTGCATTGATGTTTCGGCCGTACATGCAGCCTTCCTCAGAATGCCATGACATAGAGTCTCACTGTGCTCACTATAAAAAAGAAAATCTTGTAACTCATAATGTTGTGATTTTGAGTGGTTGGCTCAGACTGATTTTGAATGCTACATAATCTGGTTAGCACTGGTTTTCTACCTCTCATCGCGAAATAGCCAAGCTAGGATCTCCAAGGTGTTTTCCCATATCTTATTCAACTAATAAGATCAATCATAAGGAGTAATTCATCTTATTCAACTTAATAAAGATTGTCTGTACTTTGGACTCGGTACAAGACGGGTCAAAAACAAATACAAAATTGTGACTCGGACAGAAGCAATTTGCATAACCAAAGATCCAAAGATGAGCATCATAGTCTAAGACCCCATTTACACCTGGCCTTCCATGCAACTTGTATCCAGATTTTATCCGGATGCGATTTATCCACATTACCAAAAATACATCTTGGGCAGCCAGATAGAAATCCGATTGCCCTCCCCCCTCCTCAAACATCTGGTTTCATTTGTACTTCAGCCGAGTCTCATCCATATCCAACCGATGGTAGAGGTTTTTGCCTCTAGCCTGACAGTGTTTGCTTCCTCAGCTCTGCTCAGATCAAAACAAAACTGCATGCTATTTCTCTTTCCGGTTACGTTGCTGGGGACATAACATTTTGGGTGCAGTATAGAGATTACGTATGTGCTTGAAGAAACATTTCCATTTACACTTGGCCAACTTGCGGCCACAATGTGATTTTAATCCATCCCCAATGTGTCTTGGGTGCATTTACACCTGGATTTTTATGTGGATAAATGCGATAGGATTGCTATCCAATCACTCAAGATGTATTTAAATGCCAGGTGTAAAAGGGGTTTTAGTCTTTCTGTGTGTGAGTTGTGGACCTACTTTATTATGTTAATGTAGTTCCAAATTATGTATGACAGAGGGTCAATACCCTGGGGTAAAGAAACAAATTGTTGAATTGCAGGACATTGCAGGTAGGTGGGTGGGTGGGTGTGACATGATTCACTGGCTCTACAGGAGCCATTGTGTAAATTGGTAACACATTGTTTGAGAGTGTTTGTCCTGCTTGGAGCCCACAATCATTTAAGTTCTGGCAGGGGTGGAAGGTAGTTGAAGGAATAATTGCTTTATTTTCCGTCCTAAAAGCTCATGGTGTTTAGAATCAGACTTACCTGCTGTTTGGTTAAGAAACATTTTATACTCTCATCTCAAATTCTGCAATATTTTAAATAGACCCTCTTAAATCGTCATGGCTTACAGAGCCTTATACATCCCTCTCATCATAGTTTTACTGGCCCCTAGCAAAAAAAGACCATAATATATTTGTTGGGGTTTGAAAGAGTTATTGATCAATACCAATCACCTCTGCCTCTCTCTCTGTATTTCCAACTGCTCAACTATGAAGGACAGTGCTGCAAGCAAGTGACTAGAGTTACAACACATTCATTCTCAAGATGAGAAAGCAAATGACAAAGCAGTATTATGTTGCATGGTGATATAATATTTATTCACGATATGTTTCTGTTGGATCTCTGACATAATTAGCTAGCTTACTCGTTCTGTCATGAAAATGTGATTTAAAAAAAAAAAAATTGGTCTGTCAATTAATGTTATTGTAATCTGTGCCAGGTGTATGTTGCAATTCCTTGGTCGCTGATGGAGGTCAATAAAACTCATAGATTACCTAATGCCCTTTTAAAGACACTGTCAATGACAAAATGTTGAAATCTGAGCTTGAAAGAGGATGATGGCTTATAAGCAGAAGAGATTTGTGTGTGTGTGTGTGTGTGTGTGTGTGTGTGTGTGTGTGTGTGTGACAAGCATATGTGCATGGGGGCGTGTATATACTGTATGTTACAGCACAACTTCCTGAATACATTTCTCTGCCTTCACAGACAAAGAACAATTAAGGCAACTTCTTTGAGCCTGAGAACGGAACAAGTCAGACAAAGGTGCAGGAAAAGCAAGAGAACACTGCAACCTACACTTTAACCTTTGAAACACACAGAAAACACTGATGTCCCTGGACTGAACCTGACACCATTAGCCCGCCCTTTGGTAAAGAGAAAGAGCAGCCTCTAGTGGTGGAGATGATGACTGTGCCCTTTCTCCTTTTTCTTCCAGTTCTGTACTCATTTATTCAGCATAACAGGGAGTACATATAGCAGTGATTTTGGTATCTTGATTCCACACTCATGAGAGCGTGTCATCCCTCTCCAGGCCGATGTAATTCATTAAGCGTGTGGCCAGGGAAGGGCTGAATCTTCAGTTTTGGTGGGACTTACAGAATGCTTCACAAACCCCCAGATTTTTTAAACATATGGAAACAAAATAAATCAAGGAAAATGTAGCTGTAACATGAACTTGATTTGTCTTTGGGATTTGTCTTTGGCATTTGACATGCAGAAGAAATAGTTATTATTTGACTCATAAAACTTATAGCAGGACAGTGTTTGGGATAGGAAGTAATATGAAAAAGTGTGACACATAGTTTTACCATGATTGCCATAAATCATTGAAAAAAAATCACTGATCCTGGAGTGTAGAGTCCATGTAATTAGTAGATTGTATTCTCATTATATGTGGCACCTTATGTGAAAATTGATATACAGAACTCTCCCTTTCCCACTTTCTCTCCCCCAAGCACAAACACACAGTCACACACACTTACGCACGACACACAGCAACAATATCAGAGAAGCTTGTCAAAAGTTTAGGAAATGTTATAATGCAAACCTTTCAGACAGAGAGTAGATTCTGGGTTTTAAAAGGAAAGGATTATGTTAAGGTGGCACAACGTGAATAATACATTTGCCTTCAACTCCAACAACTTTGGTTCAATTCCCAACTCATGTCAAGATGTTTCCTACTGTGAGTGATGTTTTACTGTTTAGCAAATGTGTTTCTAATTTAACCGTAAACTTAACCATTAGCTAACCTTTTCATGTGACGAACAGGAGAAAATGGCATGTCCAATCTGTGCTATTGTCACACAATCCAAATTCATGGTGGAGGAACGTAATCTTGACATAATTTGGGTCCACAACATATTTATATGTTATGATATCGCAGATTATAATCTGCAATTTAGAGCATTTGATGAAATTGTGTGACATTGTTTTAGCTCTGTGGGTTCAGATTCAGATACAAACGCAGTCTTTCTCTAGGCCGATACA
Source organism: Centroberyx gerrardi (assembly GCF_048128805.1). Lineage (NCBI taxonomy): Eukaryota > Metazoa > Chordata > Actinopteri > Beryciformes > Berycidae > Centroberyx > Centroberyx gerrardi. The sequence goes on along the minus strand of NC_135998.1, from coordinate 18,525,853 downwards.
CACGGGGTCTTTCAAATCACTGGCGTCAGCAATTGAGCTTCAATTAAATTAAATAAATTCTTTAGCCATTAGCAGAGAGAACCATATGCATCTAATTGGCTTTGTATGTCAATGTGAACAGGTCAGCTCATTATTGAGGAAGTCACAGTGTTTAGGGATTGGGAAATCTGAGCAGACAAAGGCCAACAATTTAGTCCTGCCAGAGGCAGTCCGCACCAACGTGATCTGGTGTGGAACAAGGAAAGACACAAGAAGGTTAGATATGCTCAACAAATAGTCGAGCTTGAACAGTGAGGCTGAAAAAACAGGATACACTCCGTCTCCGGCTTGGTGCCACGGATTTGTCGGCATATTCAATACTGATTTACTCAGGGAATTAGGGATTTCATATTTCATTTATTTAGCCTTTTACAGGAATTTGCTTTGCATTGAGTCAGACATTTACAGACATTTCACACAGATAACATTTAAGACATCAAAGAATGCACATAAACTACAAAATAGGAATGACAGTGCAACATTTCAACATACAGGCAAGCTAGGTGCTGCAGCAGGTTAGAGTCAGGATTATGGTGCAGAGTCAGGGGGTAAAGTGAATTTGTAGGAGTTCATTAATTTGATGCTGCAGGGTACAAATGATTTGTTTTTGCTGCAGGCAGATGGCATTAAGGTGTATTCACTGTACAGGATATGGGTGGGATTGCTGGTGTTGCGTCTGGCTATTCCTTGTTAGTGCTTACATCAGGCCACAAAGGCAGCCTCTGAACCAGCTGAAAATCCACCCAGGCTCTGGCTTAAAAGAAAGGACATTAGTTAGGGTCTAAATTATAGAAATTAATCTCATGAATAAAGTAGAAGTTTATCATATGGTGGCATAAGTATTGTAGCAAAAGTGGGTAATGCTAAACTCCTTGTATAATTGTTTCCGCAGCTAAATTTAACTTCTGCTGACACAGTTTGGTTTCTCAACTGTGGGTGAGCTGTGTCAAGCCAGCAGGGTCAGCCGCCCCTTTAAACCACAACTGCAGGTACAGTTCAGTTTCTGAACTGATGGGTGGGCTAAGCACGGTCAGCTGTCCCTGTATTGTTTATAAAATTGGGTTTCTGAACTGCTGAGTGTGCTGTTTTAAACCAGCTGGGTAGGCCTCCCATTACTCTGACTGTTGGTAGAATGTGGTTTCTAAGAAGCACATGTAATGTATGTATATACTGTATATGTAATCCTGGTCCAAGAGATCTAAAGTGTTTACATTTGCCATTCCTCATGGTCCTCAATTTTTTTATGCTTGGTAGTTTGTGGCAGTCTCCTCTTTCGGGTGGGGTGGTCAAAACAGTCAAACATCATGGAAGGCAAAAGACGAAACACAATGGAGGATGTAAGCGAAACATCAATCTTGTAATAGAAGCCACTATTAAAAAGCTCAGTATACCTATTCTAAAAGCCAAACAGCCTCTGAAAGCTTTTATTCAGAGGAAGGATACTTTCAGTGCCTTGCCAACGGGCTTTGGTAAAAGTGTAATATTTCAATTAGCCCCATTAGTGCATGAAGAGATGGGTCAAGCTAGGCCTGTTGTTATGGTTGAGACTCCCCTCGTGGCACTCATGGAGGACAAAGTGAAAGAGGCGACCAAGTTTGGTATAATGACATTGCAGCTTGGGGTCAGTCGAGAGGACAATATTTTGAAAGAATAAGGATCGCTTTTGTTCCAGAGCCCTGATGCATGGCTGCTAAATGATGAGTGGAGGCAGATGTTACAGCTGTACAGGAGCAGACTGTCTGGTATCGTCATGGATGAGGTCCTCGTTACATATGAATGGTAAATACATATTGTACTGCTAATGTAATGATACAGAGAATTGTTTTGAGGCAATGGAGGAGGTCATATTTGTCAAGCTAACAAAGCTAACTCAAGGTGTAGGCTGTGTATGTTTACATTTTTACTATTTTTACTTATTTTTACTTGAACCCACGTGCGTCAAGCTGTGCTTTTATACGATGTCATGACCTGATTTGGTTAATCAGGGACAACATCATGCCAGGACTGGAATATCCAATCCCCAATTAATTCCTTACACATACCTGCCTCTATATTGCCTTCATATTGTCACAGAAAGCAACTAGATTAACATTTTCTCCAGACAACTTAAATGTTACAAATGGTAGTCATGGTTAATATAAAAAATAATTCAGGGACGTTTCTGGGCTGCCCCACAGGCCGCTTTAAGCCTGTAGTCAGCTGTCCCATTAGTCTATTATTGTTGCAATCGATGCTGAGTCTAGATAATTATTGGGTGAGATGTTGTGGAATAGGTGTAAGCCTAAGTGCAGTGTTAGGGTATTTAAGCTGCAGCATAGTGTAGATGAGTATAGGTGTATCAGTGTTGAGCGTGGGCAAGGATAAGGTGGTTCTAGGATGCCAGAACTTACCATAGAGGCTTCTGGAGGTGTTATGGGCCTATTTATAACATCCAGGCAAGGTTTCTACATAAGCACCCTCCTAAACAGCACAAGGAAGAATCACATCAAATGATGTGTATTGGTACACTGCTAAAAACATCCATCATAACGAGTCATTTAATCTTATTTTTCTTAAAACAACAGAAGAATTCTGCCAATGATTTGAGATAACTCCACTTGTTTCCAATGCAGTTTCACTTGTTTCAGGAATTTTCTAGAAATGAGTGTCAATATCTTGAAACATGTCAGAATAAGGCAAATTACTGCACCACTATCAAGAAAATGACACCTGATTTGACACTTGATTCTACAAAATTTGTGAAACAAGCTGATTTGCATTGGAAACAAGTGAAATTATCTAAACTCACTGGCAGATTTTTTTTCACTTATTTTAAGAAAATTCAGATTTTAGGACTCAATAATAGTCTAAATAACTCGTTAAGATGGAGATTTTTTGCAGTGTAAATATCACTCAATGTCATTCACACACTAACACAGACACAGACAGACAGACAGACACACACACACACACACACACACACACACACACACAAACTTTGCTAAATTGACTTGTTAATAGCCCTCATCTGTCTACCCATTACCAAAGTGACTAAGATATGGGAGGAGAGAGCAGGTGGAGCTGAGAGAGTGAATGAGAGAAGGAACAGGGGAGATAAAGAGCGAATAAAAGAGCATTACCACTGGGGGGAATAGGTTGAGCAAGCAGTGAGCATTTGCATTTGCACGCTATCTTCTGCCTCTCATAGGGCTTCTCTTGCGTTTATTAATAATAATAATAGTAATAATAATAATAGTAATAATAAACTTTATTCATATAGCACCTTTCAGAGCAAATGTTAAAAGATGCTTTACATAGAATAAAATAAAATGAAACAAATAAAAGCAAATTACTGAAATAAAAACAAGCAAATAAAACAACAGAGACAAAATAAAATTAACAGTAAAATGCAAGGCTATAAAAAACTAGTTTTGAGCAGTGTTTTAATAGCATGTAAAGAGGGAACTTGACATATATTGCCTGAGAGGCTGTGCCATAGTATTGGGGCTCTGATTGCAAAGGCTTTATCACCTCTTGAGCCTCGTCATAGAAACAGTTAAAAGAGCTTTGTCAGCTGATCTAAGACTGCGCTCTTGTACATATCAGGGATAAAAGTTTAATGATGTAGGTAGGGTCCAAGCTATTCACAGCTTTAACAGTCATTGGTGTGTGGCTGCAAAAAAGTTTGTATGAAGCATGAGCGTCCGGTATGTTTCAGTAGTCAGAGGGATCTTTAAAGTGTTTGTATGCGTGTTTGTGTTGAAATAGTGATGATAAATACAGAGAGGGGGCAGATAGAGAATGAGAGGAAGAGAAAGAGAGGTGAAGTAAGATACTGTATATACAGTACATTATATATATACTGTATATGCATGAGCTGCTCTTGAATATTCAAATATTCAACCCAAAAAATATCATTTTTTGTACACTGCACTCACTGTGGAGCTTGTGTTGTGTTTGCCGCCGCCCCGCTGCTGCTGCTGTCATTTTGGAGGCCCTCATTCAAATGGGGAGAGTTTGCCACTTGTGGAGTCGAGGAGGATAGGAGGCCTATTTGGCTAGGAGGGAGCCCCATCTCCACTGCACCTAATGAACACACATGGGTGCTGAATGAAACATGAGTAAACATACGACTTTGCAGGCAGTGCCCCTGTAAGTCCAGACTCACAGGTGGTCTGGTGTATGGGAGTTGGTTATGAGTGGTGTGTGTGTGTGTGTGTGTGTGCTTGTGAGAGAGAGACCATTTTTATTTTCATGTGCTTGTGAGTGAATGTGACTCTGTGTAAGCTGCAGTGTATGAAATAATGGGTTGACAAGAGACCAAATTACCTTCTTCAACAAGCCAAGACTCTTACCATGAAGGAGGGAAGTGCTCAATAAGTGAGGGAGCCGTACGGTACGATATTGTTCTGAGCCTCAATTCTTCAAGACTCAATTCAAACTTGGCTTTCATATTTCTATTCTTTCACTCTCCACCAAGATGCAATTGCTTCTCCCGTACACAGTAGTATCCCAGTAGTATCCCGTAGATCCAGTACATATTATGCTTCCAATCTAATTCCTTTTATTTGCACAAAGCTGGGTCCAATCCACGAGTAACCAAGGCTCATAAACCAGTCCTTGGTTTATACCGTACTGTTATGCCTGCAGAAAATAAAAGATTGAGGGAGGAAAAAAATAATACAAGAGAATAAAAGGACTGAATTATTTTGGTGATTATGAAAGCAGCCTAATTTCTCATCAGTATCACGCTGTTATGCTCACTGAATGGAAGTTAAATCGTTGTGAACTGAGTGCCTCAACACTTGACCTCTATAAAGAAGGGCAGATGCCGCAACAATCTGCAAGCAACCTTGGAATTTTTTCCTCTGTGGATAATAGGGGGGAAAAGGTTAAGGACATTTAACAATTTTAGGAGCTCTTCGGGGCCGAGTACACCTGAGGCACTAGTCTTAAAATATTTAGTTTTAACCTCTAGATAGAGTAGACTGTCAATCGTGTTTTTGGGCAAGTTTGTGGTGAGCGACGAGGCACTTCTCACTCTTTTCCATTTACTGATTCTGGAACATGAATCAGTGTTATGAACAAAGTAAATAAAAGACTTAAGAAAGGGAACTCTTAGCAGGGTGTCAAGGACACAGTCCACGTTTAGGTCTGAAAATCCATAAAGCTGCATATCAGCTTGGTCCACACGCCTCCACAGGTTCTCCGAGCCTTAGCGCGAAGCTGGCTGATTTAATTTGGCAATCAATATGTTTTCTGTGAGCACAGGCCATGGTAATCTTTTTACAGCACCTCTTCTCTCCCTCTCTCCCTCTCTCCCTCTCTTCCTCTCATCCTCTGCCCTTGAGTCAATCCTTCCACCCCTCCACTGTAACACTAGGGCTGTGATTGCTTCTAACAGGCTTTGTGGTTAGGGGAAGCGAAGAGAGAGGGAGAAAGAGGGAGAGGATGAAAAATTGATATCAAGAGTGAACTCCCCTCTGTCTCCGTGGCACAAGGTCTGTGCTCTGAGACGTGCTCCCATAAAAGTGGATTATGGGAAATAGGTTGCTGCTGCTTGCCATGCTCCCAGAATGCAGCAACACAAAACAACATCTTTTTTGACAGCAAATGAACCACAGAAGCTACGGTTCAACCACGCACCAATCCAGATAGGTGAGGCATGCACCAAATGAAAATAGGAGCTGGAAATATCTCACCACTTGAAAAAAGCATGAGCAGTGGTTAATCTTATTTATTTTGCAAGTGATTTGTTTACTGTTGCGGCTGTATAAGTTCTGCGATACATCACGCAGGTGTCGAGTAGTTGAAATAGTGGAAAATATATTCAAATTCCAATATGTGTTCGGACACGCCTGAAGGCATTGCAAAACATGTTTGAATATCACACTAGCTCTGTATGCTCTCTACCTTGTTCTTTGTTCCCTCTCACTACAGTATGTGGGTCTTGTCTGGACTTCCTTCACCTTTCCCTCCCACATGCTTCAACTCACTCAGTATCCTCTCTCATCTTCTTTCTGTCTTGCACTTATCTTCTCCAGCAGAGAGAGAAAGAGAAAGATTCCAGGAGGTCTGTACTTATCTTTGCCTGCAGCATTCTGCTCTGCCCTCAAACCGGGGACACTACTGTTTCCTTTATAGGGCAGCCAAGCATCACACACACACACACACACACACACACACACATATTACATTGCCCTTGCGCCCTGGCCAAATTTTACACAGCCAGCCAGGAACTCTCCAATGCTATCATCCATGGATTGTGCAAATTACCATGACGGCAATGTTGGAGAAAATATGTAATCATTTAGGCCACCTTAAGTGAAGAAAGAAATATCTCGATAGGATAGCAGTCTAATAAAAGCAAAAGTCCTCCATTCAAAAGTTGATGTAAGTAAAAGGATTGAAAATGTTGCCATTAATTGTAAGTAAGTATAAGAAAAGTAAAACTTTCTATACCACTTTTCTAAACTATGGTTACAAAGTGCTTCATATACTGGAAAAATAAGAACACATAAAACAGTAAAATCGTAAAATCGTAAAACGTGGGTAGCAAGATAGCAAAAATACAGTAAAATAAAGAAAACATAGTACAAGAAATACATCAGACACAGTCAAAAGCAAGAGAATAAAAATTGGCCTTACTTTTGGAAAATAATTTGATTTTGCTGAAGTTATTCATTTTCAAGTCAGCTTTTCAGGCGTAGAATTTATGTTCTACTTTTCCAAAAACAACCTGTGCATCAACCCATGCAGTTAATAGAAACCTGGGTGGCACTTTACAATGGCCTTTTTCTAGTGTATTAACCTGTGTATTGACCTATGGAAAGGTATTGTAAGCACACAATATTACTGTGTAGGTACCTGATGAAAATCTCCCTGATACATAATGCACTTACAACAGTGTAACAACACAGTGCAACTTCAAAGTGTACAAACATAATATACTAAACTAAATACTTGCAAAAGAGTTCAGCACCTGACACAAGTAGTGCTGAGTTATGTGACATTTTCCACTCTTTTCTTTACTGACCCAGTGCTTCTATTCAATTTTGTTTCCCAAATTATTCTGGTATGTTCAAGTTGTGATACAATTTTGGGCAGTAGCCAACTAATCGATTAATGGTTACATCACCAGATATCTGTTTTGAAACCAAGGTGATTCTTGAGTTTCAGTGGTGAAAGCTTACATCCTGCAGAACATTTTCACGGTCCCGTCTTTGCAATGTTAATATGGACCTTCACACAGGAACAGGATTTGTGGTTGTTGGTGGTTGTTTCAAACACATGTTGAGGAATGTTGCTTGAACATGCCCACAAAAGCATTTTGAGCTCTACCACTAGTGGGCGCTACAAATTCTAAACGTTTATATCATAATTGACTGCATAGATTTTTATTAAATGCTGTACACATATTCTTGGGTCCTGTCCAAGTTGATCCATGAAATTTGGTCAAGTTTGACAAAGTGCAGCTACACCTGATACAACTCCATCTAAGTTTGACAAAAGTCAGCTAAACCTGATACAAGTCCACCTATATCTGACAAAAGACAGCTAAACCTGATACAAGTCCACCTATATCTGACAGAAGACAGCTAAACCTGATACAAGTCCACCTATATCTGACAAAAGACAGCTAAACCTGATACAAGTCCACCTACAATTGGCAAAGTAGATCCACGAATGACAAAGGCGGCTGAGGATGTCCTAAAATGGCCACTGTAAGAGTGGTTCTTGGAGCAGAAGATGTAAGTTCAAGTTCCTGACATGTTGTGATCCTTTTGAGGTTTCATGAACAGTAAAGCAACACTAAATCACATAAAACTCAAAGCGGGTGTTTGACATCAATCAAATAATGTTACCTGATTGGGGTGTGGCCAGAAATTTGAGTTGTGGCCCTAATCCTCTTAAGTAATTAAGCTTTCACTATTGGTAAATATTTACTAATTAAGCATGAGCCATTATAAGAATTTAATTGACTAATGATGTTGTTCTTCTGTTCTCTGATTGCCAGCTACCAAATAGTTCACATACGCATTCCAATTTAAACACATTAACTAATAAAGGGTTAATCAGCATTAGCCTGGTAATGCCTTATTAGTTAGTATTCAGCTTTTGTAGACCCTGAAATTGTGAATAATAAACAGCTTTGGAATTTAAACTCTTTAATAACAAGTAATTTTGTAGACAAACCACCATCATTAGTCACTTTGACAATAGCCCTTTAAAATATTTAAAAGGCCAAAAACACTAAAAACTAGAAGGGCACTCGGAGAGCGCAGACCTCCACCAAGGTTCGTGCTATTATTGCTTGTTCGTGAGTCGGATCCGGATCCGCTCCAAAATGTAATGGGTTCTTCCTTGGCCCATGCTACACCCTTCCACGAAGTTTCATGAAAATCGGGCCAGTAGTTTTTCCGTAATCCTGCTGACAAACAGACAAACAAACAAACGGCACTGAAAACATAACCTCCTTGGCGGAGGTAAATATTGCAAAACCTTCCTTTGATAAGGAATTTATTGAAGACTTTAAATTCCAAAGCGGTGACACAGTCCGAACAAAAACTGTACATGGTGAGCTACACAGAGCGGGTGTTAGTGGGAGGGCTGCCATTCAGAAACCGACGGTATCCAAGGCCAACGCATAAACACGGATAACCTTGTGACAACAGAAGCTATCTTCCAATGTAGTCTGAGAAATTAGATGGTGTCTCATGGTCTTTTTCTTCCTTTTCTCTTCTCTTTTCTTTCTTTCTCTCTCTTCCAGGGACAACAACTTTATAAAGGACTTTCCTCAGCTAGCAGATGGTCTCATGGTCATCCCCTTGCCAGTCGAGGAGCAGTGTCGAGGGGTGCTGTCTGAGCCCCTGCCCAACATGCAGCTCCTCACAGGTGAGTGAGCGAGTGTGTGTGTGTGTGTGTGTTGGGGGCAAGGGTCTGTCTGTCTGTTGGTACATCAGTGTTCGTTACTGTGCAGAGCTATAGACGATGAGTTGATTCATTGCATTTTTCTGAGGCAGCTGCATTATCCCTCTAAACTCCACAATCCTAATCCATTGCTAAATAGCATCTGAACTGACAGCACTGATATACACTGCAGCCAACGCATCTCTCTAAAGAATGGGCAAAAACATGACACCCATGCACAACTTGGCCAAATTCTGTCTGTGAAGAGCTCCAGCGGCATCTCCGCCACAATATTCCACAGTCTATGCCCATTTCATAATTTGTCCAGGTTAGGTGCAGCAAGTCTACATGTGTTCTTGTTGCTGAGGCGTTTCCTATTGAGCGGACCAGTCTATGTACTTCTAGCATCACTGCAGCAAATCCCTGTGTATTCTGTTGTGCCATTGTTACTGACATTCAACTCACAATGGTCACATATACACATATGCATACACACTCACTCACACACACACACACACACACAGACTGGGTCTTTTAAACCCTAACACTCCACCTCACACGTTCCACCCCATCCCATGGGGGACACAGCCACTCAAACATTTGGCTTGAAACCTGCACCTCCACCTCTGCTCCCTAATCCTTCCATTAGCGGAATTGGCTGCAGCATTTGGTCCACATCGACCCCTGAGCTCCTTTTCTGGGGGTCTGCTTTTTCCAGAATCACGCACACACACACACACACACACACACGCACACACACAGACACACACACAATCACACGCTAACATCATTCCACATACATGACTGTCTCGTGTGTAAACCACACCCAACTGTATATATACACACACGCGCACACACACACACACACACACACACACACACACACACACACCAGAGACACTGAATAAGAGCTCCAGTAAGCAGCCATTTAATTGTTTTTGTTCCTCCACCTTTTTATGGCTTGAATTGTTCCACACTGGTATGAAAGTTTGGCAATTGAATTACAGAGAGAGGCGAGATTGCTCTCTCACTTCTAATGTCAGCAATCCAATTGGAGTGCAAGCTGCACCATCCGTCTGTCATTGATCAGAAAGCAGGTGGGATTTGGAGTGTGATAATGAATGATGTTGCAGCAAATAACTGGATAACACATGGTCAGAGTCTGTGTGAGACAATCTTAATGATGGATCTGGGGTAATTTGTCCAAATGAAATGACAAAGAGGGTAATCTTTTTGATTACCTGCTCCTTATGAATCTGTCCACATATAATTTTGGGGGAATAATAGACCTGCCAAAAGAGGTATTTATAACTCTGACTGCCATGTTAATAGCTCTCAATGCTAAACCCATGCAACCTGACAAATAAAAGGTGCTCTACAAGATAAGGGTGGATAACATCTTTGATTTTGAATGTTAAGGTCATTTTCAAGGGGTCAAAATGACAACACAAGGCCTGGGAGAGAGTGTGATGCTACGTTTGATGGAGCCCTACATGGGAAGAGGCAGACATGTAACCACTGACAACTTTTTCACCTCTCTCGCCCTTGCCAATACGCTTCTTGAGAGAAGCACCCGCCTGGTGGGCACTGTGTGACAAAATCAACGGGAACTCCCTCCATCTGTTCATGAGAGACTGGAGCTGTTCAGCACCAAGGTGCTGAAGTCAGAGAAGGACACACTGCCACTGGACACTGTACTAAGGAGAGCCGTTATTCTCAGCACAGAGCAAAAGTCAGTGGAGGTCGGGGAGACGGAGAGAAAGAGAAAGCCCAAGACAGTCACATATTACAATGCCACAAAGGGTGGATGGATGTGCTCGACCTAATGGCCAGGAAGTATTCTGCAAAAGGTGTCAGAGTCTACAGAAGTACACAAGTACACAAAGCAGAGTCTACAGAAGTACACAAGTACACAAAGCAGAGTCTACAGAAGTACACAAGTACACAAAGCAGAGTCTACAGAAGTCTTCAGAAATACTTATATCCACCAACATATCAGATTACAGCCGATTTTGTAATTTTGACCTTTGACCACTTGAAAATGACCTTAAACTTCAAAATCATGATGTTATCCACAATCTTCTTGTAGAGCATGATTTAATTGTCATGTTTAGCATGTGTGACAGGAATTAACTGAACTATCTGAATCACCTTTCTGACATTGGCAGGCCAACTAGAACCAATCACTTCTTTGGTTCTTTATCACCTGATGAGTGCTGTTTCATTTCACTGTTTGTCCTTTGTTTTTAAATACTGTGTCTTTCTTGTACCTTTTTTCTGTCTTTATTTCTCTTTTCTCCTTCTCCTCCTTTTGTTCTTTCTTTCTCAGGGGATGCCCACTTTAATGAAGCCATGGGCTACCCCATGGTGCAACAGTGGAGAGTGCGGAGCAACCTGTACAAAGTCAAACTCAGCTCCATCACCTTATCTGCAGGTAGGAGGTAGCAGAGTTTTCCAGAAATTATCCCATGTATGTTCATGGAAGCTGTGTTTCGCAGTCATGAGCCTGAGGCTGACAATGTCTGAATAATTTGACCTTGTCATTTCTCAACATCACAAAACACCATACAGATATGGATAAGAAATTCTGATCATGTTCAAATAATTTTTGTGTTGCTTTCACTGTCTACTACCAGCCTATATGTACAGTTTTAATGTGCACTCTGCATATGCTGGTCAATTATTTTTATGTGATGCTACTAACTGGTAAATATCATTTCATCAGTAGTTGAACAATTACTGTTTTATTTTTTATTTTTGTTAGTCTCCAAGTTTGATAATATTTTATGGGTAGTAGTAAAGTACAATACCATTAAGGCCCAGTTAGTAAAATTCAGAAACCATTCTGAATTCCCCCAAAACACAACAATAACAGTAATACTACTACTAAAAATAATAATAATAAAGCATAATCACACAAATAAGAAGTTATCAGTTAATAGAAGTTATCAGTTAATAGCTAAAATAGGTTTATAAAAAAATAAGTTTATATTTGTGTCTGTATATATACAGTATATTATTGTGCGTGCTTAGCGCTGTTGCCTCACAGCAAGAAGGTCCCTCTCTGTGTGGAGTTTGCATGTTCTCCCCATGTTTCCATGGGTTACCCACACACAGCACATTTTCCAGTGTTAAGTGCTGATTTTTCATTGACAATTATTTTGAGTTGCCAAGTGTTGATTAGGGAGTTGGGACAGGTACTAAAAACTATCAAAAGTGTTAAATTAACTCTAACTGATGGATGTGAAAGTATATAAACACTGTCAGAAGTTCTCTCCGGACGACGGATTAGTATTAACAGAGGAGCGCTGATGATTGGTAATTCTTACCTCAGCACCCGCCCCAGGAATTTTATCCTGTCTGGAACAAACATGTCAGTGATTTTCTCTGGATCCCCTGATAAAAATGCCAGCTGAAATTACCTACTGTCTTCTGAGTTAACTCTGACATCCCAGAGTCATTTTAATGCTGTCTGGATCGCACTTCTGCTGTTTCATGCAATTACTGACTTGCAGACAAGGCATTTGCATTACAAGGGCCATATAACTACTATGATATGGAGCCACTTGAAGAAGGTTTTGCCTGTATTTTTGTACTGTGGTGATGTGACGTGGGTGGCACCAAACTCTGCTTAAATGCACTATGCATTTTCTTTAATTGCTTATTTCATATTCTATTTGTCTTTTTTCCCTGCTGAATTCTATTACTTTTGCTGCTACAATGATCTGATTGCAAAGGCTCACTTTTTATCTGTAAAGTTGCACTAGACAGCTTTGCACGTTAGCAGCTACAAATGGCAGTGAGAGGCAACTGTTCAAACTTCAACACCCATAAACCATGTGACGTAACTGTACAGAGCATGCTTATGTTTACCAATCCAGCTCGTCTGTGATCACTTTATACCAAAGAAAAGGACAAGACAGGCAAAATATCGAACATTGGTAGGGCAAACTTTCTCTGGATAGAGCGCACTTTAGGAGATTGTATTTCACTCTTAAGTTTTAAATTGTCACTTACTCTGGGTCCTCTGGGTCAGAAGTGTGCATACCCGATACCTGAATTTCATTTGGGCAAACTGAGTGAATCTACAGGGTCTCAATTAGGGGGGGATGGGATTTTGTTCTCTACTGTAGCCCCACTTTGTGATTTAGATGGGTGTATTTTTACATAAAAATATTGCAGTAGTGCCAGTAGTGTAGCTTCAATCTAAACTTTGGAACAGTAAAAAGCTGCAATTCTACAAGAGCTTTGGAGAATTAAGACTACACTTAACAAGGAGTTAAAAACTCATATATAAACTGATGCCAAAACATTAATTGCTTTAAAAGTAATTAATAAAAACAGATCGAATCAACAAGAAGCCAATGAAAGTTATCGGAAATGGGATGCATGTATGTATGATATCTCTGTTCTGGTAAAAATCCACATGGCAGGATTATGAAAGGTTTCAGTTGAGAAAGAACCATTGGGTTCAGGCAATAATACAGACGGTTATTACAGTCCATACATTATGAAATAAAGGCAGGAATAACTTTCTCAATGTCAGACGTTACCTAATTTTGAGAGATTTCCCGCTAGTACATAAATTGAACAGCTCTTGGACCTGATTCTCTAATTCAGACCAGAATTAAAAATGATTCCCAAATTTCTGGACCCTTGTTTGATATTACTTGCCAGGTTTCCAAAATGTTAAGAATTTTAAAAACTGCTTTAAGTATAATAACCTCAGATTAATCATCGTTCAACACACAAGGCAGTGTTAACATTTATGACAATACATTTTAACACACCATATATTGTTATTAACATATCTTGTGTTGAAAAATAACACAAAGAAGACACACAGATATGTTAAAAATGGCACAGCCTGCAGTAGCATTGTCTAGGTGAACTTAAAAATATTAAATATCACCTATTTTAAAATAATGCTTGTCCAGATGGGGTGGTGCTCTGGCACCATTAGCGGCCATCTGCCACTGCTGGGTTACTAGCTTGATGGTCTAGTTGTCCACTATGACAGAGCATTTTGTGAGGATCTTTTGGAGCAGCTAACACAATTTCTTTACTTGTGTGATGTTATGGATGTTATGCAGCTCGCTAGGAAACAGTTTGTTTTGCTACAACCTCTGCGTGAGTCTCAGTGTGAGCAGCTGTAGGGACATCTGTAGGGAAGGGTGAGTTGGGAAACACTGACTTTGATACATGCAGCAGTGTGAGCTGCAGCTGCACAGGGTGAAATGGGGTAAAATGAGATTTTGTAGTGGGAGCTGTCCTCTGTTAAAAGGATGTGCTGACTGACTCGCGATAGGACTCATGCAAGGGACCTGGCATCATTGGAAACTCTGAATAGTAAGGGATCCCTAATTGCTCTGAAAGTTGGGTGGAGAAAAACCTTAAATCTCTGGATCTGCGGTGGCGGGACCTGGAAACTCTGGAACTGGTGTGAGGGTGGGGCCTAATATTTCTGGAAATTTGGTGGAAGAATCTGACAACTCTGGATATAGGTCGGGTGAGAGACCTGGCATCTCTGGAAATAGGGTGTAGGAGGGACCTGACATCTCTGGAAATTGGGTGGAGGAATGTGAGAACTCTGAATATGGGGAGGAGGAGGGATCTGCCTTCTCTGAAGAAAAGGAGGAGGGGAGCCCTGACATCTCTGGGAGGAGAGTGGAGGGAACTCTAGGCATTTTGTTTCTCTGATCTCTGTGTATGAGATGCAAAAAATGCTACTAACGTCTTTTGGAGAGATCTGTCGTAGGGCCTTGCAAGTCCTGGCATCTCTAAAATAAAATATAATAGGCCTAATATACAGTACAATATGGAAGTGCGGGCCGGCAACAGGCTCAAAATCTACTGACCAATCGTGGGGCTCTTGTCTATCAATCTCCTTTTATTTACTGGAAAAGTGTGACCTATTTTCAGATCTTGATTTTAATATCAATCGTACATTCACAACAACACATTTACACCACAAGCCTGAACTTAATGTCCAACCAATCCTTCCCCTCCTTTTGGATACAAAATCGCTATTCTCCCATCTCCTTCTTGACCTGGTAGGCTTTTCCAAGGTGCTGAAGACATTGTCAGCGGAGAGCACACGGGAGGAGCTGCTGGCCTTCCTCCAGCAATACGGCAGCCACTACGTGTCTGAGGCCCTGTATGGTTCCGAGCTCAGCTGCAACATCTACTTCCCCAGCAAGAAGGCCCAGCAGCAGCTCTGGCTGCAGTACCAGAAAGGTGAGCGAGCCGGCAGGCAGGAACGAAGGCCAAAAATGCACAGGGGGTGAATTCTAGAGGGATGAAGGGAAATGAAATGACATCCCCTTGTTAAAACACAGACTATCTATTGATTTTAGGGGGAATTTGAGAAAGAGAAACAGATTTACTTACCTACCATCTCCCATGTTAAATTTTAAAAAATCTCAAAAGGTAAGTGGGTAGGCAGGAGAAAAGGCCAAAATGCACAGGGCATGTTTTGAGAAGGGGTAAAGGAGTGGTGACATCAGGTGTGATGGGCCCTGCATCAAAGCTTTACCAGCACACCATTACCCTTTATAAATCTAATCAAGTAATTTACCACAAATGCAAAGGGGACTTAAGCAGAGGGAGATTTGCTACAATTTAACAAGGGGGATGATGGGGAGGCTTTTTCCTTTACATTTCCCTGAATTATAAAAAAAACGATAGGGTACATTTAATGATTTCTAACGGGGATACAGTCCCTCCTTCATCCTCCCGCAATTCACCTCCTGGTTAAAAGGCAGCATAAGTAACATGAATTTAATTATAATATGACAAGATGACTTAACAGGATCCTAAAAGCATCTAGCATTGTTCCCTTTTAACAGTAGTTCTCAATCCTGGACTCAAGAGCCCTGCTGGTTTTCATTCCAGCTGTCTGATCAGGGACTGATCTACACCTGGGATTCAAAGTGAATGTAATTAATTAACCACCTAGCAGGATAGAAAACCAGCAGTACTGTAGGTCCTGAGGACCAGGATTGAGAACCACTGCCTTAAAAGGTGTGAGAAATCTGTTCTTAATGCCAACATGCTTTTTAGCAGGGATAGGCAACCATGTGCCATGGGAGCTGAGAGTCTGCAGGTTTTCATTCCAGCCAAACACTACAACAGGTGATTTTGCTGATTAGCACAACTTCAACCAGAGAGGAGGGACTAATCCGTGACATCACCTGCTGTAGTCTGTGGTTGGAATGAAAACCTGCACTCTTGGCACCCCGCAGCACATGGTTGCCTATTCTCGCTTTATGGAGACCCAGTCTAGCTTAGTGCCAGCCAAGAAAAGAAAACTAATACTATACTATTATTAATAATATTAATAATAGTATGATAATAATAATAGTTTTGATACAGCATAAAGAGGACAAGCTCATAAGACATTTGCAAGATACGATTGCTAGTCATTCTAAGTGTTGACAGTTGAGGCACTACAGACAGCAGAAAGTAAAACTTCATAATCAGTATTACAATATTAAATTTTTCTTTCTGTTGGCAATCATACAAATAGGAAAAGAGAGTGGGTATTTGCTTAGAGCCATGCCGTTGACACATTCACAAAGACAAACTGTTTTGGAAGGACTAAGGCTGTCAGGTTTGGTCAGAATGAAAAGAACGCTTTGATTTTCCACCAAGAGAATGGGCTCAAAGTCTGCTGTGTAAACATAATATATTCAAAAAGAAAAACACATGACCTCAATCATTCCTGACACCATTGCTCTATTTGATGTTTTATGGTGCAGTGAAAAAGGTTTTCCCTCCTTAATGTGGCCTCCTTCAAAGGCCTTTGGAGCATTGACCTGCTTGGCACCACTGAGGACACACAGATTGTACTATGAATCATAAATATGTTGAAATGGCTCTCTACAGCCAAACATTTATGGTGACAAGCCAATGGTTTGCTTTCACTGTAAATCATAAACAAAAAACCTAAATATGTGTATACATATATTGAATGGAACTATTTAATGGAATATGTTGGATAAAATGGTATAAAGAAAAAGTACAACAGATATAGTTTGATATTTCATCAATGTTTATTGCACTCAATTATCAACAATACAAACATAAATTTGAGACTACACAGAGACGCCTCTAAAGTGATTAACATATTGTAAAATTCACAGCCTCCAAAGGACTTTACACCTGGGAGTTTGGTTCTGCACACGAACATAAGGACATATTGCAATACCACAATCCAGTAGTATAAATCCATGAACTCTGAAGAAGTAGGCAAGAAAGTAACCCCATCCTCCACCCACAAGATATTTTTCATGATAAAACCAGATAATGTGAGAAACACTCTCTGATGTTCAGCACAGTGATACAAGGACACTTGATTTTTCTAGCAGTTTTTGCTTTTTTCTGTCAATGAAACAAGTTTAGAATAATATGTGCATTGATACTCTGCAAGGTCTACTCTTAGTGACTTGAATAAAGTATAACTAAGTATATCTTAATGACAAGGTTGGCATGCAGATGAGATATTTTGTGACTATATCCTGAATTGAAATCCTTTGGTGGTGTGACAAAACATGGCTTAACAACAAAACAGATACATCATGTGAATATAAAAAAACAAGGAAATGACTACTGTGACAGACTTCACCTGATACTTAAATTGAATTGTATTTGTTTTGTCTTTTTTCCTTATTTAGAAATATAAAAGAAAATGCATACAACTTATTGTTTACAATACAGCTTGATTCTCAGATATGTATTTGGATGTTTAACTGGGCTCCAGGTGCAGATTTAAGGTCAGCAATGTGAATTCACCTTTCATCATTACCGTTGAAACTGAGTAACTATGTTATATGCACTTGGGAGCGAGTTCAACCTGGATTAGAGGATACTTAATGCCTCAGAGAAAGCATATTTACTATTTTTAAATTAATCTCATCAATCATTTCCGAGTTTAAAACACAGCACCTGAAATAGGCTATATTAATGCAAATTCAGCACCTGTGTTAGACAGATCTAGGCTATGTAGTACTTTATTGATAGCAGGGTTTCAATGATAAACTCAATTCCCACTATGTAGGCCACTAGTTATTTTGATTAAAGGTGACTTCTATTGTTATCATTTTACCTGAAAGTGTTTTCTTTCTCGTGCTTCATATAGGCTCAATAATTAATTCAATAAAACTCTTTGTATAAAATATATGTTGCTATAGAACAATTCCACATGTTGATTGACACTTTCTCAGCCAAACACTGTACATTACTGCTGTCTTTAGCATACCTACCAACCCTGGACAACTTTTTCAAGTGCCCCATTGGCAGTGTAAGCCAAAGACATTAACCAATGTTAATAATACATTTTATTTGGAACACGCTTTTCATTAAAAGCAAATCTGCTACAGGGGAAGAATAAAAAAACCTCACATACACAGACGAGGCAACCATTTTAACCACCAAGAAACAAATCAAGAGAAGACAGCAGAGTGTGTGTGTGTGTTTGTGTGGGCTGGAGGGGGGTAAAGTGTTGAATTAAAACTTGGGGGAGACGGGGAACCATCGTACCAGCGTAATGAAGCCAGGATGGGTGTGATGTGTTGGTGTTTCCACTCTCATCAGAATCCTAGCAGTGCTGTTCTGGACTTGCTGGAGCTTCTGGACACACCTGCCAGGTATCCCAATGAAGAGTATGTTGCCCAGGCTTGAGGGGATAAAGGCATGGACCAACCTCTCTGGAACAAACAACATTAGGGTCGGACAAAGATCATTAATGTTTTTAAAGGGATAGGAGTAGGCTTTGTCCAGGTGCTTAATGTGGTCAGTGAAGGCCAGGTAAGGGCCCAAAGTGATGCCCAGACTGGAGAATGCAGATGAAAAGGGGATGACCAGCAAAAGTGAGATCGATTACAGGTGTGTTGGGCTTAGTGAGGCCTGCCAATTAGGAGAGCCTCAGTTTTGTTAGAGGTTGTGCCTCAACCAGGTGTTTATTTCCTCAAAGCAGTTGTTGAGATGTGATGGGACAGCTGTGGGGCTTGAGGCAGTGGTCATTTGCAGTTGGGTGTACTGGCATAGCAACAGAATGTAATTTCAACCTGACTGATGGCGCAGGGTGGTACATAGGGAATAAAACGAATGGGACCAAGGACTGAACTTTGAGGGGCCCTGCAGGTGACAAGGGACATCTGGGATCTTGCAACCTCTCCGACATCTTAATGAGATGGACTCAGTCCTGCCTGAGAGTTAGGACTGAATCTAGCACAAGATGGAGCGAGAAAGTTCAATGGTGCTGTGGAGGTGTTCAAGTAGGATAGGATGGTCAATGGTGTCGAAAGCAGCGTTCAGGTCAAGGAGGATCGGGAGGGAAGGGGAGCTACAGTCAGCCACCATCAGGATCATCAGTGAAGCAGTTTCAGTGCTGCAGGCTGCAACTGGAAATGTATAAGAAGTTGTTGAGATTGAAATGGTCTTGGAGCTGATCAGCAACCAATCTTTCCAGAACCTTGGACAGGAAGGGGATGTAGAAGAGAGGCCTGAAATTGACCACAACCTCTAGGTCCAGAGCTGTATGAATGAGCGGAACAGCTGAAATGGGATCCAGAGCGCATGTGAAGGATTTCACCTTGCAGATGGGTTTCCTCAACTTGCCTCTTAGTGACTTGAGTGAAGTAGTGGCTGGGACGTCCCTGGCAGAAGGTCGGAGGAAGGACTAGAGAGAGAAGAGGTTCTGCAGATCAGACAGCGGATGTTAGTGACCTTTGCTCTGAAAATGTCACTGAAGCTGTTACATTGCTCCTCTATGGTCTAAACTGGTGACAGAGATTGTGGCTGTTCAGTAGGCATTCAAACATTCAGTAGGCTAGCTAGGCAGTCAAAACTAAATAAATAAAAACAAAAAGAGAAGGTCTATAAATTACACATTGCTTATCAAATTCACTAAAACAGAGCCTCTAACTTCATTCTTTGAGTTCTCAAAATAAATTTCCTGTAAAATGTCAAATTAATAAATAGAAACAGGCTCTGTCTGCATTGATGATATCCAGCTCAACGCTGATTACCTTAACTCAAGTAAAAGGTTTGTTGAATAAATAAAAACAGCTGTAACAAAAAATAAGTAGACTGTAATTAAACAAGGTGTTTCCTGTGTAACTCTTCCAGGCCTGCCCAAGAGCTTTTTCCTGATCACCTAAATAAAAAATGCAAAACATCCCAAACCCCTGCAAATGAAATACACAATACCATCCTATTCTTGCATGATTAAGTTTCTGAATGGGCCCCAAATGCCCCGTCTCATTTCAGTAGCATATATTCTCTAGGAGCTGATTGTGTAGTTCAGCCCCCATTCCTGATTTAAAGATCCAGAAGATAACTTTTAGTAACAATCTACACTAATGTTCTCTGCAACTCACTGAATGTTGATACTTGGTTAGTAATCTCTTATTAGCTAACCGGACAGTAAACTCAGTGGTTTGCCCAATCACAACCATAGAAAACCATCTAGGCTAACTTTTATGCTGCCAGCTGCATTCAGCAACACTAATGTTAGTGTGTGCTACTTCAACCTAACACTAACAAACAGTGATGTGTCAATGATAAAGTGCTTCACAGGCCATAAGCCTCGGTATGCTTTATTTCACATGTAAATAAATGTTCATCTTCAGCTTTTTTTCCTCTCATTTTTACATTGTAAAGTTAAGACAATCGAGGGAAAGCCATGCATTGCACAAACAGTGAGGCTGAATGGTGGGTAAGCAAGCAGAATAGGGGAGGGAGGATGGTTCTTTACTG
This sequence comes from Centroberyx gerrardi, assembly GCF_048128805.1. Classification (NCBI taxonomy): domain Eukaryota; kingdom Metazoa; phylum Chordata; class Actinopteri; order Beryciformes; family Berycidae; genus Centroberyx; species Centroberyx gerrardi. The sequence continues at coordinate 18,505,165 of NC_135998.1, read as the reverse complement.
GGCTGGTATGTGATATTATGAAATTGTAAATCAATCCTTCTTTGTGCCTGGATTGGCTGTTAATTTTATAAGGGGAGTCAAAAACACCAATTAAAGGTTCCTTTGTAAATGTATGTAACAACTTGTTGCATGTTACAATGTTGTCAAGTCTGCTTTTAGTGCTGTTATCCATTAAAATCGGATAAAATCAGACAGGAGGCAGCTTGAATGATATCTCAGCTAAAATCCAATAGGCTTTAAGCTGATCCAAACTGACTGGAAATCAGGGGTAATAATATAAATGAATGTTATTACCTACTGAAAGCTGGAGTGAGAGTTGCTTGGATTGCAGCCATTGATATTAAAGTGATAGATACAACAGTGTTTTTCTACCTTTCTCAAACATCCAAACCAACACATACCTAGTAAACCTCTCACACACTCAAAGACACATGTGCAGATGGACTGGATTGTTCCCCTAGCAGGTTGAAGAGCGCCTCTTCTGGATGTATGAGTAGACTTTGACACAGTGGTCCCAGCAGTCCAACACTAGCAGCTGTCCTTTCTGAGTGATGGCCACTCCCACAGGGCAGGTCAGCCCTTCCTGGATGAGAATTTTGAATCCACCCTCTTTAGGAAACTGGAGGATTTCCTTCCTGCCACTGTCAGTCACCAGCAAGTCCCCATTGGCGTCCACACACATGCCCGTGATACAGCGGAAGTCCTCTGTCTCTGAGAAGAAGTGGCTGAGCTGCTTGCCTAGCTGGCCGTCGGTACCCACCGAGCCGATGGAGAAGCCGCCCTCTAGGTGGGGCTCATTGTGGCGTTTCTCAAAGTTCAGGGCCAGGCCCTGGGTGAAATAGACCGTTCCAGCTGCATCGCATGTCACAAACTTTGGCCGCACAGCAGAACACAGTCGGTTGTAGCTGACCACGCCCACATTGCGGTCCACTGCCAGGCACCACAGCTTGCCACCTTCCACATCTGACACCACAAACTGGCCTGATGGCATGGCGGTGATGCCCCAGGGTTTAATGAGCTGGTTCTTGTGGCAGGCCACACAGTTCCCATCCATGGTGTAGACTTTAACTGAATTGTCGTAGTTGTCGGTGATCCCAATCAAGCCTTGAGGGGTGACGGCAATGGACAAGGGCATGAGGTTGGGCAGGTCAGCCCCAAGGAAGCTCAGGACAAAGTTGTCGATGCTGCTGGCATTGCGGCGGATCTCGCGCTGGAAACCTTTGCGATTAAAGATCTGGATGCGGTAGTTGCCACGGTCAGCCACCAGGACCTCGCCTTGTGGTGTCACGCAGATGCTGACTGGCAAGTTGAACATGCCAGGCAGGTTCCCCTTACAGCCCATCTTCTTCACAAACTGGCAGTGCTGGGTTCCTGCATTTGCCCCAGCCCCTCCAGGTGATGGCTCCCCTCCATCCACAGACTTTGACTTAAAGCTGCCTGGCGAGGCACATACCGCCTCCTCTACAGCCGCAATCATGTCAATGTCTCGGTAAAGATCCATCGGAGCCCCTATTGCCCCACCTTCTGCCCCAGCTACTTCCCCTACAACACCCTCAAGTGCGAGCTCCAACCCACTCTCCTCATCATCTGTATTGACAGTACAAGTGTTGGTGGTGAGCTGGCCCACCTCTATAGCTTTGGGGTGCTCTGTCCTGACCAGCTCTGGCTCTTGGAGGCTAAATGTGATGGGCAAGCTGCTCCTCAGGTCCAGCTCCTCATCATCATTGCCCCCGCCGTCATCCTTCAGCAGGGCGATATCACTCTGTTTCACCCGCATTGTCAGGTAGTCGCAGCGTGACACCACCTGTACCTCTGCAATGTTAAGGAGATATGTCTGCTCCTCCAGGATCTGTCCATTGAGCTTTTCCACTTCTGACATGGAGGCAGCGAATGTCCTTCGAGAACGACTGAGCTCCTCTTGAAGACGTAGCTCAGCTGTGGCATAGTCCTGCTGCACTGCCCTGTACTTAAGTCTCAAGGACTTGGAAATGCTGTCAATAGCTGTCTTTTTCTTCTGAATTTGGCCCATAGCCTCACGCAGAGCAGCCAGCTTGCCACCCAGTTCTTTGCGGCGCTGTTCAGCAGCCACCCTAATTGGCTGGACTGAATGGCCTTGGTGCAGGTGACCCTCCGCTTTACAGAGGTCACAGAGGACTGAGACACAATCATGGCAGTACTGGCGTGGGAGGCGGTTGCAGCAGGATTTGCACATGAGGGCAGCAGCAGCAGCACTGCAGGAGCTAGTACAGTCCAGGATCTTGAGCACAGTGAGGTTGTCAGCCAGCTGGGATATACTGCTCATTCGAGAGACCCTGCTGCAGAAGGGGCAGCGCACACCATTGATAGTGCTAGCCAGCAGCTTCTCTAGGCACTGCCTGCACACTGTGTGACCACACTGAAGGAGCTTGGGCCTCATCTGGTCCTGGTTGTAGGTCTCCAGGCAGATAGGGCATTCAAGAACCTCCCGCAGTAGATCCGGGTCCAGAGGGGGGGGTGCAGCTGCCATTATGGTTCTTGCCTTGGAGTGGGAAAGAAAGAAGAAAATAAAAAAGGAATCATGTGTCATGTGATATTTTAACATTGTATGTGAAATTTCACTGATGCAGGCAAAACAGTTGCTGAAACGTCCTCATGTCCACCTGTTATTTATGTGTGAATATTGTGTTCAATTAGTGATGCTTTCCACTTTAATGTGTGTTTATACTGGCTGTGACATAATATTTTGCAGCAGTGGGAAATGGGCAACCTCAGATTTCACAAGTGCATGAGGAAGACTGCACTGCATTATCTATCTGCCAACTTTGTGGCATTCATTTGATACATTCACTGCCACTGTGTGACTTTAAATGTTTTACACTACCAAACATTGTTGCCTAGTTGATTTACAGCTTGCTTACTGGTTCAAAACCAGTTGAGAGCCCAGCCTTAATTCTAACACAGCAAGCCATCTCCATTTTGTTTCAAAGTTAGCTAGTCGTCTCAACGTAACATCTTAAATATAATATGGGGGGTGAGTCGTTAGAAAGATATCACTGACCGTGACCGACCATTACTGATGCCGATGTGGCCAACAGGAAGTGATATCCGGCTAGGTAATGCTAGCTATACCACTGGCTACATCTGCTTGCTGCAAAAGAAAATAGTGGGTTTCCATAGCTTTAATGTAATATCAGAAATAGGTGGTGAATTAACGAGTTGATATTATGTTAACGCTGAGCTAATGGAAACTTGTTCGTACTGATGTAACTGTCTAATGACAAGCTCATATGTAGCACCATTTCGCTCGCTTGTTGCTGCTAGTTAGGTTAACCTAGTGGACCTGAAAAGGCAACTAGTTAGGTTGTGGACTCCCTAATTTTAACCTACTAGGGAGTCGGAGGCCGCCCCAGACCACAACAACTGCCCCTCGGTACAATGCGGTCATAATATTTTGCCATACGGCGGATTTTGACACACGTGCATTCAAAAACACAACATGAAATGTGGCGTGTCATATTATTATTCTGCTGAAATCCCCGGTTTAAAAGATTACCTTTTCTTCAACGTAGGACGGTTGGAGGTACAGAGGTTTTGATGGGTGTGCTGTGTTGCTGCTACTGTAGCGAGACTGCGGTGTTGACGACGTAACCACTGACACCAGCCAGGCTGTTACGCACGGCTCCGAGCCAGGCGGCTGTTTTCATTGGCTGCTGTGTGCACAGCCAGGCCGGGGTGCTGAAGTGGTCTGAGTGCAGGTAATTATTTCCAGCAGGATATGGGATTTCACTAATATTTGGCTGGTATCATGTGCAGCTTAGCAATTCGTTTTATTTTCCTAATTCCCAACATTCCCTTGTTCGCACAGTATGGGGAATGGGGAAGGGGGCGGGCCACTGAGTCTATCATGGGCAAATTGGCTTTGATTAACTTTTATGCATAGTCAGCCCCTAAGTAACGTTACCTAAGTCATGCAGCTGTCAAGACTGCCCTTTAAACTAAACTACTTTATTCGTGATGATTATTCATGATCCTAAAAACAAGTTGTAGTCATTTGAGAGCTCTGCAATAAGGCCTACTTCAATGTGGTAGTCTATCCTGCAAAAAGAGACATGTAAGATGAATTAACGTGAGCAAACAAGAAAACAGCCCTAATTGGGAAAAACAGAGAGAATTGAGACAGTGCCCAACAGCATTTGAAAACATCCAGGTGTGGTGAAATGTTGCAGTGTAGGAATAAGCCAGTAATTCTAGAAAATGGCCGCTAGATGGCGGAAAACGTCTTTCATATATTATAATTTGTTGTTGTGGAACAATTGCACATGAAGAGTGTGTATAGAGATTGAGACCTCTGAATAGAAACTGTTTTATTTTATTTTCTTTGTTCATGTAATTTCAAAACAAAGAGGTCCTAAAGAAACTTCAGGCTCAGCAGTTTCCTGCAATCATATAACACATTAATTGACAATTTATTCAATTTCTTTGTATTTTATTGCTGAGATAATCAGGCATAATGATCTCCAATTGAAATTAGTTTTTTTGTCTATGAATACAATTAGCCATAGTAGGCTACATTGTAGATGAAGATACACCTTCTTAAGTTTGGCTAGGCCTATTTTATTTATTTTTTTGTTATCAACATCATTTGTTTATCAAACACATGCACGCATACACACACACACATCTTGTATCATCTATCTTGTTATACCAATATCATGTGTTTTCATAATGTAGCTCCAGAATAGCAGAAGCCATTTTAAAAAGTTAAAACATCTCTCCCCTTTCATTTTGCTCTTTGCTTGCATTTTCCTTTCAGTATGCATTTCTGTCACTGACAAAAAAAAGGTAAAAATCAATAGACTGTGTAAAATTAATAGGCAATGTGATCTGGATATCTGCCTAACAGGGGCCTGTTAAAGCGGGGGGCCTGATAGTACGTCTAGCACTTGCAGAACACAGCCATTTTTATGAAGCAATAACAACAATGCCAACACTAACAAAATCTAACAACATCTGTATGAAATTACCTTGGAAGATATCTGACACTTTTGCTGTTGTTGCCCGGGCAACGTCAGCCTGGCCAGAGGGGATGGTGTCCCTGATGAGTAATTATACTGCAACCAGTCCACAAAGACATTTTAATTAACAAAGGCAGTGCAAGATCAATGGTTGGGAAATTCACCCCATTTATCTCTTCACTGTGTTTAGTGACCGGACAGTGTTGCATTAGCAATACATTCACTCCATAAAGCAGAGAGCCATCAGTTGGCTTGTGAAGCGGCAAAATGGTGGCCCACTCATTTAATTCCAGACACACAGAAGTGTGGTCACAACTTAACGTGTGTTACCTTGTGATTGGGTGTCAGCTTTAGTCAAATTTCAATGAAACTTTACATAGGAAAAACACAAGGGCAGCTATACTCCAACCTCAAACCCGCAGACACCTTTTAGTTCCTCCACAAATACTTGAAGGAGCCAAGTCTTTTATCAAATGCCATTGTTTACATAGATGGGAAGCTGCAGTCTGGGGTGAAATGGATCGGAGGGGGTGAGAGGGAGCGAGACTGGCTAGCCGCAGCCAACCTGAGCTAATCACAGAGCTTTATTGTGAGGGCTGGGTGACGACAGCTCCTTTCTGTGTCTGTGTTGCCTCAAGAAGTGCGTGTAATTGGGCTCTTAGGGCCACCCCTTGAGCCTGTTTACATAGCATGTGAAGTTACCCCCCCCCCACCCCTTCAACGTCTCACACACACACTCACAGACACTCAGACACACAGACATACACACACATGCACACATACATATATGTATGCATGTACATACTTGACTCTTCTCTCTCCCTCTCCCTCTCTCTCTCTCGCTCTCTCTCTCTCTGTGTCTCTCTCTCTCTCTCACACACACATACACCAATTTCAATTTTTTCTCTAGCAGTCAATTCCTGCTGCAGCTGGCTTATTTAGTCTGGCCTATTGTCTTTATACCCTTCTTCTACCTTAATTTCAAATTTTGTCTTCTTATAATATTACATTTGTAGCCAATAGTATGCTGTGTACTTTTAACAGTGACTGTCATTTTGCGTTGCTGTTTTTACCCTTGATGGGTCAGATAACTAAAAGAACACAAAGAAAGTCATATTCACTTTCTCCTGTAAGACTGATGCTGAGGAACTGGAATTGAGACAGGAGTGCCATAACTTTAGTTTTAAGTCCTAATCTATTTTCATCCATTTCATATTTTCACCATTTTCAGGCTTAATCTGGGATACGTTTAGCACATAGGTCACGCTCCTGACTTCTTAAAGAAGAATTTCTTAGAGAAATAAATATTTTAGCAACTCTGTATTTGTATCATAACTAATAATAGATCTGTTTTACTTACTATTTTACTAACAAACAGAATAAATGAAAGCAAACCTTTTACAGGATTAATTGGATAAATTGGATTAATGTAGAGCTCATGTTTTGTCATCACATGCCATATTCACTGTGTGATGGCCTCTGCCACTTGGTTTGAGATTGAAAACAAATCTCAGATGCATTGTTTTGGCGTTCTTTTCTATGGTTGGGGTATTTTTTGTGTGTAATGGAGTTAGTTTTGTGCATTTTTGGTGTATGTGCAGTGACTTTAGTGTATAATGGAGCCTTTAATCATAAAAACCACTATGATAATCCATTTCTGGGAAAGAGAACCTGGCTGTGAGAACAATTCTTCATGCTATGTTTGTATGGTTGAAATGTTTAACTTCAACTTGCACCATATTAATTGTCTATTCTCCCCCTGTACTTTGCATGATTTTTCTCCTGCAAATAAGATTCATTGGAAACTCTTTCACTGACTAGCCCACCATTTCTCACAGCTGATGGCAGCAAGTAAAGCACATAGCTTGGCCTGTGTTTGTGTTTGAGACGGGTTTGAGGTTTACCTGTCCCATTCCTGTCCTTGGGTTAATTTATTAAAGATCGGTGAAATTAAATGAGTGAAATTATTCACGTAGACACACTCAGACTTTCTCCTTCTCTTCTGCTTCTATCATATACACATACACACATACACACACACACACACACACACACACACACACACACACATACACTATTTGAGTTCATGCACAGTATGTTATCTTTTTTGCCCCAGTGAAATAGTTTGAAGGCTGCTCCGTTTCAATATGATTAAGGGCATTACAGGAAATGAATAATTTGAAATCATTACCCTAAGCTGGTCCCAATTACCCTACCTTGAAGAATGTCATTTGGAAGAGCTTTTTTTCTCCCCCTCTGGCCCTCTTCCTCCTGTAAACTGTAGCCCCAGACCGTGTGACTGGGTTGTGAGTTTCCCTTTCTTTCACTGGGTCTGTGTGTGTGTGTGTGTGTGTGTCTGTCTGTCTGTCTGTCTTGAGCATTGATGTTTATCTGCATGTGCATGAGTAGTCTCTGTGTGCATACATGCATCTGTGCATATGTGAGTGGGAGTGTGTGAACTCAGCTAACACATTTACACATTATTGTGTTTATCAAGTGGTTCCCACCTCTCGTGCTAATGATGTTTTCCGCATTATCCTTCAGTCAAAAAATCGGCATAATCACTATGGACTACAAGATACTTTGAAAATCCAGTGAGACAACCTATATCTATTCTGTTTTTTTAAACTGCAATATCAGTGGATAATGAGTGAAATAATACATACTTGTAAATTCTTGTAAATATTTTTAATTTCCCATGCATGATGCAATCTCTGCATCTCAGAGAGCGCTGACCGATGATGCATCACGTCTCAGTACCACAGCATACGTCAGCGGTTCCGATGTGAATGTAAAGTTGCTGAATGTTTCCTGGTGCTTATTTGTTTGAGTGTTACTGGAAAGAATCCCTCATCACTCATTTGGAAAACTCACTCATGTATCCTCTGGTCTTGTAAACGCAAATAGACACACTTACACAGGGAGACACACAAACACGCATACGCCACATCAGCACAGATGGCACATCTGCTTCACCCCAACACGTGGCCTGATGTCTCCTCCAAGGGAAACAGTCAACACCCAATTAGCATTTTCTCCTATTTCTCCTCCTCCCTTTCTCTTACCCTTGCTTCTTCCTTCCCCATGCTGCATTGTTGTCCTACTGACAGAGGAAATGATGAGCAAGAATCCGCCCAAGCCCAGTGAGAACATCAAACAGAGCTTATTGACACTCAGGAGGAAGAAGCCATTGACCCCCCATCCATCCCTCGCCTATAAAAACTGATGACAGTGAGGGATTAGTTGTTTTTTCTTCTTCTTTTCCCTGGCTGCCAGCAAAAGTAGATCCAGATGCTGTATGCAATTGAGGGATTGTGAAACTCCCCTGTCACTCCAACTGTGTGTGTATTTAGATTCAGGGATTGTTTCGAGGAAACACAGAGGAGAAAAGGGTAAGGGAGAGGGGAACTTTTTGTGAGAGTTTGAAAGAGATGGCTGTTGTGTGACACACTCTCTTTTTTTCTCCTCTTCCATTCCCAAAACAAATATGTTTGTCATTGTTGTTAACTTTGTTTACCTTCATCTGAACACCCCCCTACATACCCATGCCCCCCCCCCCCCCCCCCCTCCACTCCCCACCCCTCTCCTCCCCCCTTTTGCCTACCCCCCCAATCCCAGAGGCAACAGACCAGGGGGTTGGCGGAGGCGGGCGGCGTGAGCTGAAGTCACTTCCCTTCATCAGCTACCTGTCAGCACTGCTGAAGAGCCAGCTGTTGTCTGAGGACCTGGTGAATGGCGTGGAGATCCGCTGCGAGGAGAAGGGCAGCTGTCCGGCTGCCTGCCACCTGTGCCATCACCAGGCCATGATGGGAGGTGGCGGAGGTGAGGGTGGCGGAGGGGGAGGCCGCAGTAGTAATGGCAGGAGCGGCGAGCAGCTGTCACCCATCCCAGTGCTGTTGGAAGTCAGCCGTGTGGTGCCCCTCTACAGCCTGGTCCAGGACAACGTCACCAAAGAGGTGTGGAAACGGTGTGGGGGTAGCAGGTGTGTGTGTGTGTGTGTGTGTGTGAAAGAGAGAGGGGGGGAGAGAGAGAGAGAGAGTCTTTCAGTAGCGATGAAAGCCGGAGTTCATTTAAAAAATTATTTCAAAAACTCTTCCCTGTTTCACCAACATTTTTTTTTTATTCAGACGTTTTGAAAATCAGCAATTTATACACATATTTACTGTGTCAACAGATAAATGACAGCCATTTTGCATAAAATGTGGCATATGATTAGAGTAAGCTTGTGAAACTAGGCTTGCCAGATGTTGACACCTTAAAAGTATTTAAAAGTAAAGCTGCAAGTTCATTATAACCATTAAGAAAATTAAGAAATAGAAAACATAAGTTTATTGTTCAATGTCTTTTCTTTATATGCCTTGTGCTGGTGGTACAATTAATTCGTAGATATCCATTGTCTTCTGAAAGCATTAACAGAAAAGTGCACATCTGATAGTGCAATTGCCAAATATCACCTCTAGGTGGCATAAGTTGGTTAACTTTGACCACTGGCAATAAGCAGCGTGATACAGAGGACATAAAAAAGATTACGTCATGGTTTTCTCCTCTTGTGGGGACAAATGATATGTGATGTGATGTGTGTGTGTGTGTGTCTGTGTGCGCGCCCGTGCGGTATGCGCATGCATGAGCATGTGTGTGTGCGCATAAGAATGCTGTAAGAATGCTTAAACATTGTTGTGTGCACACACTTCTATCTGCATGCATTTCACAAGTGTATGTACGTGTGCAGTGTGTGTGTCCAAACAAGCATACACAGCTGAGTGTGATATCACCTCAATGACCACGGCTGGGTTGTGATCATAATTCATCCTGTGTGAGCAGTCTTTGGGCTACTGGATATTGGAAGTTAGTCATGTCAGATAGCTCTTCCATAAGGCAATTTAGGAGAGGGATCTGGCTCCGCTTGACATTTAGTCTACCACATTTTCCTTTGTTTGGGCTTCATCTCAAGAAAGGGAGATGCAATTAGAGGGTCTTTGGCAACGTCTTGCTACCTAGCAGCCGCTGCATGTGTGTCTGTGTCTGTGTGTGTGTGTGTGTGTTTGTGTGTATGTGTGTGTGACTCACCTGTAAACAGTTCTATGTTGGCCTTTGTTCAAGCATGATGATGATGTTCCCTGCTCCTGAGCAAACACACAGACCTACACACACACACACACACACGCACACACACCCTACCCCCCATGGGGAGCAGACTGGTTCACGCTCCCCCCAATCAAGCATCTAATTACCTTACCTTCTGAAATTACAGCAGGCAACAACAATACCAGAGGCAAAAAGACAAACACACACACACACGCACACACATGCACACACATACACATACACACGCAAACGCACACAACAAAGCCCCCTGTACGTGCCGCCCATAACAAGCACCACAGCCCCGAAGAAAAGAAGGCACAATCAATAGCAGACGGTCCCTAGTGGGCTTCATCGATAGCTAAACGTGAGGAAGAGCAAAATGTCCTCTTTTTCCCTCCCTCCCAAACACCTCCCTATCCATCCTCCCCCCCCACCCACCCCTACCCAACCCCTGGTCTTCTGGGGATGTAGAGGGTGAGATGTATGAGGAGGAGGAGAAGGGGTAGACTGCAGTGGATCGCTCTGGCAAGCACTCAGCCCTTCGGAGGTAGCTTGAGGCAGGATTATTAGCTTCTTATTGATGTCATCGACCCCCTGGGAGGGTGGGGAGTCCGTCACTCTCCTCCTCCTCCTCTCTTCCTCTCTTTCTCATCTTGGCTGCGACTGCTGCTGCTAGTCTGAAAGACTCTACACATATGTATATAGCCTTACAGACACAACAGCCTGCCCAACCACACACACACACACACACACACACAAGCACACACAATCTCTCTCTCTCTATTTCTCTCTCACACACACATACACACACACACACACTTTCGCTTCAGACTATCTTTCTACTTGGCTGGATCTATCAGGAAAGACAGCTGCCATGTTGCAAAAGCTTTCTCAGAGATGAGGTTCTTCTTCTGACCCTAACCCCCCAAATCAATCAAAATAGAAGCTTAGTTGCCCAGGTTATGATGAGGATATACTTATATGTGTATACATATCTGTGTACGTCTGTCTTTGTGTGTCCACAACGGCCTCTCTCTCTCTCTCTCTCTCTTTCTCTCTCTCTCTCTCCCTCTCTCTCAACTACCTGCATCTTTTAATGGCCCCTTTCTGGCTGCCTGACTGTTTGACAGGACATGTCATGTCCCTTTCACATCAATCTAGTCATTATTGAGCCAGAAAGGGATTATGTTACAATGTGAAATTACCCCGTCCTCCAAAAACAGCCTACTGGGACTGAAAAGGAACAGAGGAATTAAAGGGCAGAAAAAAAGATCGGCATATCGGCCTTCTTAGCTTGGTGTGTGGCTCGGTCAAAGAGGAGAAACGGGAGGAAAGTATCACTTCCTCCCGTGTGTCCAGTACTGCAATTACCTAGGACTAGTTTAAGGGAGGAAAAAAGCAGGGTAAGCCGTATCTTTGAAGTTTTGTTTGACGCGGCATGTATGCATGGATTTATCAGCCTGATCAGAAAATTTGAGGTGTCTGTCGGCACCTCTTTTTGGGGGTGCTGAGTTGGATCTGTTGTTATATATACATGAATAGGCTTCATAAACCAAACCAGCACCCCCTAAAATGAGGCCCTGATTCTATGTATTAGTAGGCAAGAGTGCCCTTCCACAACACAAGCTGGTGTATACACACCAGGGCTGTAGTGCTTGAGTCCAGTCTGAGCCATGAGTCTAGTCTCAAGACTACTTTTTTGGCATTATCTTGGTTTTATATCAATTTTGACCCGGTCTCATCTTGGTCTCGGCCTCTATTGGAAGTTGACTCAACAATTTCTTGCCTAAAAATTGTATTGATGTTTGGTTTATCTTCTCCTCAGCGATACAGTTTAAGGGATTTTACCTACAGAAACCTGTGTATGTAATGGTTTAATATGCACTGATTAGTCCATTCCTATGCATTGATCAGTTGGATGTTTAAGGGTCTAACAGAGTGGATTTGCAGATAGATCCACATCTCTGTTCATCCATAAGAAACTCAATCATTATTTTTTGCATTTGGGAGGTTTTTTGCCTATTTTGGTCTTGGTCTTGAATAGGACTCGATTTGCTCCCAGTCTTGACACTCTTTGGATCTGGTCTTGACTCGAACTCGACTGGACCTGGTCTTGGAATTGGCTTGGACTCGACTAAGGTGGTCTTGATTACAGGCCTGATGCACGCACGCACGTACGCACGCATGCATGCACGCTCGCACGCGCACACGCAGATAATTCCCCGTTTTAGTGCCAGAGACAAATACCTCAGTGGATAAATAAATAAGCTAACGCCAGTGGAGGTTGCCAGCAGTCCTGTGTCCTGTGCTGCTGTGATTGAATTATGGCAGACCTTTTGAACAAATTGGCTGTGAGACTAATGACTCAGAATGCTCTATATCTTGCCGAGTGGCCCCTGTCATGCTCACGCCATACCCCTGCACTGCACCTCCTCCCACCTCTGATTAGTTTTTTCTTTCTTCCTCCTTTCCTCCTGCTTTCATAAATGTCATTTCCTGTATGAGGTGGGGTTCAGACGTATGTTTGGCTCATGCAGCTCTCTTAAACTTGTTAAACAGGACTTGGGAAGATGAGTGGAGTAGGGGTGTGATGGGATGGTGGGGGATTAACAAGTTTGCTGGGTGGCCTCCTCTAAACTCTCTCCCTGTCTCTCTCTCTTTCAATTTGCTGAACCCAGCAAATCTGTGTGATGGGCTGTGGAGATTAATTAATTGGTAGCAGTGTTGTCAGATCTCTTCTCATAATGACACCTTCCAACTAAATAAATAAATAAATAAAACAGTGTACACTCCTAGATGATACCCTCAGATTAATCAAATCATCTTTAAGCCTTTATAAGAAAGGTTACACCAACAAACATCCAGATAATATCTGGATGATAAATATCCAATATGTATTACTTTCTTTCCCCCCCAAAAAAATAGTGTCAGTAAATTTTGGGGCCAAATATATATTTTATACTAATATAATGCTAACGGGTTTGTAGACTACCACATAGTCCCATTGACTTTGCCACAAAGGTCAGGTCAGTTTATCTTATAGCATCAGACAGACTTGACACACCTAAAAACCAATACATGTAATTTCAAGGTTCTCCAGTGACCTAGCAATCCTCCATCAACCCCCTGGTGAACCAACCCTCCAGCTGGCCCCCAGTGTCCCATTTCCTGGAAGTACTACTTCTGATAGGGTTCCTAGAAACAGCCCATCGGCTCCATTGTTAACGCCATTAGCCCTGAATGATTGGATGGTGCACACACACACACACACACACACACACACACACACATACACACACACATACACACAGTCACAGTCACCGTTGATGGTGTCCTGTGTGCTGACTTGGACTCTTTACCACCACTGGTGATCATCTTATAAATCAATACTGTGGGCCAGCTGGCCAGTGTTTTCACGTATTAGCCTGTGAAGATGGACAGTAATATGGCCAGCTTAGACTAGCCAAACAGATTAATACATTAAGGAGGTCACAGTGACCTCCCTTGCCTTCTTGTAAGTCACAAAGGGCTTCTACGAAAGTGAAAGGTCCAAATAGTGCTTTGGTGCCAGTGAGTCTGCAGGCTCTAAATGATGTCAAGGCTTGGAATTTGTGGCAGGAGTTGTTGCTGATGCTCAATGGCCTTGCAGTTTACTGATCTTGTCTTCTGTTCAAAGCAGGAGGTGATTACATTTCAGCTCAATTTGTTCAGTATCGATAAGGTCAATAGAGATGAATTGTGGCATATTTGTGAAACAGTAGACCCTTGTGTTATTGTAACCATGCAGGCATCACTAGTTCCCGAAACCAAATCTGTCTTGACTGCACAAAAAATGTCTTACACTGTTACCGTCAATGTCCTAAAAGGACCTTCTTTGTCAAAACACTTGCTTTTCTAATATGAAGCATAATGGAGATGGTTTGTGCTTTCTTTCTGGCCCCTCTCTGACCAACGTTGTACAGAATGTATATGGATCTATCTGTGTTCTGGGAAGTGCATGATCTGTGGTTAATCAATATGGTATAAGGTATCCTCCTCTGCTCTGCTGTGACTTGTCTAACAGCATTGAACATATGGAGGAAGTACTCTCTCCTGGGCCTTTCAATGTGTCTGGTCATCTCACTAAGGGATTTTCCTCACTGACCCATTTTTTTTTTTTACCTGCACCTGCAAGACATATCACTCTTTTCACAGCAGCACACTTGACATATTATCACTTAACATCTATCAGCTAACTATCTCATGTCCGAGTTGGTTTCTTGATTTTTTTTTCCTTCCCTCTGTTTTACCTCTTGTGCCCCCCACCCAACCCCCCACCTCATTCTCTAAGCCACAATTAGATTCCCTGTTTACCCAGTGGAGACTGGCTTGCATTACTCTTCAAACATAAACACGGCGGTAATCGCTTTGTCTATTTTTCACATGTGCAGCCATGCAGTCAAGCGCGCAGACCCGTATGGGGTTTTTCTAGGAATCTGGTGGTGGTAAACGCATGGCGGTCCTGTGGTCTCTCTCTCTTGCCCCTAGCAGCGGAGGTCATTTCTCATTTCTCATGTTTGTCTAGTCTGCGTGCGTGCATAGACCTAGAGTCCAGGTTTTTCTTGTTGCGTTTGTCTGTGGCCTGCTTCCCATTGACATGAGGTGGCAAGACCCCTGCTGCTATTGTTTTCTGACAGCAGTTAGCCACATGGGTTCAGGAGAGGGGGGAGAAATGTAATAACCTTTTTCCCCTTTTTGGTTTTCTAGGGGGTTATTATATGGCCATGGATTACAGCGCTTGCCTACCCCCCTATAATAACTGCTCATTCAGCAGGCTCATTTAGAGGGGGTTGTATTAGAGGATAAATAATGGGAAAGCCTTGACTGCTGGAGGCCTGCTGTGTCTGGGTTTGAGAGCTGGGAGTTTCCTTTTTCATACCTTCCTTTCTTTATGCATGCATCTTCATTCCCTTGATATATATTTTTTTTCATTTCATCTCCTTGCTCTACCTCTATCCAACCCAAATTCCCACTGTCTTCTTTCCTCATCTCTCCACCACATCCTCTTTTTTCTCACTCTCTCCTGCTCACTGCCTCTCATTTAGCTCACTTGCACACTCAGAGCAGGATCCATTGCATTGAGTGAGAGCAAGTGGTATTGGAAGGAAGTCAGTTCCCATGAAAGACTGCTGAACCTCCTCTACAGCTAACAATGCAGTGTTTGGAAATACTAAAACATCAGCTTCTGAATGCTTACCCCCACTCTTTTTTGGCTATGCTGTCTGCCTTTCTGGTCAGGGCTATGCCCAAATTCAGCTCAAGTGTCCCTTCAACTAATCAACCCACGTCAGAAATCTTCCTTGGCATTTCTCCAAAGAAAAGGAAAGACCAATTGTGGAAATCAATCACTAATTGGAGTGTGTGTGTGTGTGTGTGTGTGTGTGTGTGTGTGTGTGTGTGTGTGTGCCGTGTGTGCCTGTGCGTGCCTGGTTGCCTTAAAGATGTGTGTGGTCTCATCAATTCCTTCGCTCTCGGATGAGTGAATGTCATGGCTTATTGGGGCAAAAGAGAGGCTTCCTTTGGCTTTTTTCTTTTTTCGGAGGCCTGGTGCCTAGTGATAATGTTTCCGCATGGTTCCAGTGTCTCTGTTAGCCATTTTTGTGACCGTGATCAAGCACATCTCCAAAGTTGTCTGCATGGAGAGGCACTGCCAACCAATTAGAGCACATAAATAACTGAGTACTCCATTGATCCACAATGTGACAGGGGGAGCCAGAGTGCTTGCGAACTCCCTTGAACTCTCTCTCTACCATGCCTGCGGCTTTAGGGAAAGCAATGACGTTATACTTTATTGCTTTGACGGTTATATTGGCATTTTTCTGCCTTTTAGGGGATGACAGAGATTCTGCCTTTGATTTTTTTTTGCCTGTTGATGAAGCAGCACAAGATGTTGGGAGATGATGTTGGCAGCCACCAGTGCCTCGATCTTGGCAATATTTCCACCTTATTAGATTGAAATGGTATATACCCTCCTTCATTTAAAACTTTTAGACTTAAGAAGCAAAAGTCTATTTTTACTCTCTTCATCTGTCTCAATCTGTATCTCTTGGTCCCTCTATCCCTTCCCATCTCTCTCTCCTTCTCTCTCAGCCACACCCCCACTTCCCCCACACACACCACCACACACACACACACACACACGCTCACTGACCTTTCCACATCCACCGTTCCCAATTACCAGAAGGCAGGAACATCTCAGTAACATCGGCGAGCTTACACTCTGACATCATAGATGCACCCCTTGCCACCGTGACTTTTCTGGTGGAGGTGAGAAAGCTGTGAGACCCCCCCCCCCGCCCCCTTCTGTGTGTGTGTGTGTGTGTGTGTGTGTGTGTGTGTGTGTGCGTGTGCTGGGAGATGGAGGGCCTCATGGCGCCTGGATGAGTCAGTGGTGGCACCGGTGGAGAAGGTGGGTGGTGGGGGGTGGAGGGGTAGAAGGACGAGGAGCGCATGTTCCAAGAGATAATTGCATTTCTCTCACCTGTTACCCTTTACAGGCCTTCAAGAGTGCCACAATGAGCTCATACTGGTGTGCTGGAAAGGGCGATGTCATTGACAACTGGTGTCGCTGTGACCTGAGTGCCTTCAGCAAAGATGGCCTGCCCAACTGCAGTCCCCTCAGGCAGCCCGTGTAAGTGTGACCACGACTATTGACACCTACAAATTCAAGCACAAGAGAGATTTCATGGATGCATGCATTGATGCAACACATGCACACTCGCATATGCACATGCACACACACGCATACCTGTCTCTATTGACTCATATCTAGTTCCTCTGAGGCCACTTGTTAAAGTTGTAGACACAAGCGCAGTCCCCAAGGTTCTAATTGCTGTCAGTCGGCCCTTACACCCCCTCTAGAAAGAACATGCTCTCATCCAAGGTGTCCTAATAATACTCTAGGGGCTGTTGTGAGTCATATACTCTAGCCATTGTTGCCCTGAGAACTTTTAGAGAGAAACAGAAAGTTGAAAGGGCAAGACTTCAGAGTACGAAGCTACAACTAGAGCATCTAATTAAAGAATGGATGTAGAACAGGCATTTTTTGTAAATTATAGAAAAATAAAGTGGTACATTTTGTAGGGAACACTTTATAATAATGCTTTTAAAGCTTATAAGCATTAACAAACTATGAGTTAATTGTGAATTATAGTAAATAACAAGAATAAATAAATATATTGTATATATAATATATTATGTAAAGTTTTTGTTACTGAGTAGAGTACACCAATATCAATGGCATTGGTTACAATTTCATATCCGACTCATCAGTGAAGGCTATTGCTAGTACATCATTTGTACCTTGATACCTAAACTTAAAGGTCCCATATTATACACTTTCCAGTGTTTTATTTTATGTCTTGAGGTCCATTCAAAGCTGTTTGTGTGGTGTCATGTACCAAAAACACTCTCAATCCATTTTTACACGTTCATTTTCCAGCATCTCTCTGAGCCTTGCCAAGAACAGGCTGTTTCTGTCGCTGTGTCTTTAAGGCTCATTAATATTAATGGCCCCTCTGTTCTGATTGGTTAACCGTTTCAAGAGTGAACCGTGAGACACCACAGAGCCGGCAGCTCTCTCAGAGGCAGGGAAAACTCTCCGGTAATAAACAATGACAACCGCTCAACCGCTTTGAAAAAAATACTTTGTTAAACTATTATTTCTTGCAACAATGATAATGAGCGAACCTTTGTGACACCACAAAGTTACGGAAGTCCAAACGGCTTGTTTAGAGGCTCGGTTTTCTAGTATGGATTGTGTGGATTTAGTTGGCGACCATGCGTTTTGATACTTTCAAGTTGTTTAGATAGCACATCCAACTCCTTTATAATCAAAGAGGCAAGGGGAATCCTGTTTTACACGATACGGGACCTTTAATACATGTATACATTAGGGATGTCATAAAATATCAATGTATCGATTATTGATCGGCACATTGTTATATTGATAAAATCTTGATGCACTGATGTATTAAATTACATTAAAACATAAATCATTGGTTCATCATTGTTCACCGTTTTCCATTCCATTCATGTGCTTTTGTAATGTAATAGAACCAGGCGACCATGAGGGGGCGACATAATGTAATGTCCTGCAATACATCGGCCTCCATCCAAGAAGGTTTTATCGTATCTCATGCTCATGCCACAGCCTATCTTATGTTGAGCAGGCTAGCCAGGCTCTGCCTTAATGTGCCAGTAACAAATGTCCCAGCGAGAGAGTTTTCGGCTGCTGGCAACATTGTCAGCTCAAAGCATTCACATTTACATCCAATAAATGTGGACCTCATCTTTCTGAATAAGATCAATTAGCCTAAAGTAAGTGATAGGCAGTAGCCTGTATCCAGCTTAGGGTACAGAATTTGATATATGCAATGCTGTAATATAAAGTCTTTATTTTTCTATAGTAGGCCTATAGTGGGCTTAACTAACGTTGTGTTTTGAATTCAAGTTGATACAGAGACGACGTTTTTTTTATTATCTTGCTCAGATTTTCTTAATTTTAGAAAATGTATGGTTAAATACAACAGCAATGTTAAGTAAGCAGTGTGCTGCTGTCTATTTTCTATATGGAAAAAACGTTAAGCCTAAATCGGCAAACAATTATTTTTGCTCTACCGATAATCATCGGGAAAATGTAATTGTTAATGATAAGTGATAAATGATTTGTTCAACAACCTAAAATAAAGCTGCAACAAATACCAGTCTATAAACATTAATAAAGCTTACTAAGCCATTTGTTGTTGTTCAGACCAGCCCTAGAGGTACTATAGATTGTTAATCAGTGTAAGGAGGTTAAAACATGAATGCACTGCAAATCAGCAAGGGAGCTGTTACTATAACTGGACAAATATAATGCACAGAAACACTATGGACCCTCTCTTCATAATGTGTGTGTACTGTTTGATCAGACAAAAGACATATAGTGACAGTTTGATTTATAGGGAAGCAGGTACTTACCAGGAAGTGAATGGGTTAGGGTAGGATACTTTGGTACTCTTTCCATCCCTGTCAATTCATACATCATTCAGACATGTCATAACATGTGTATGCACAAAGTCTCCAGGGTCTGCCTATGACACCCTCATTTTGCAGCACTCTAGTTTAACCAGCAAGACGAGCAATGCATATAGAGAGTGACTTTTTAGTCTTATAGTGACTTATTAGCAGATACATCAAAAGGAGGATGAATCTGCTCATAAGCAGAGGTCCAGATCTGCTCCAGATCTGGCTTATTTTTAAATTTGCCCCAGAAGTAAATACTAATAATTAGTGGCTAACTAACTAGTCAGCCAAGAGGCAAACTCCCAGTGTGGGAGGGGCTCAATAAAGTGCTATCTATCTATGAATTATTCCTCACACTTAAACTATTTTGTCTAGTAGTATTGAAACACTGTCACAAAGTAAACTCATTGTAATGCATAAAATGAGACTTAAAGTGGCATTAAGTAATCTGTGACCTTTATTGTTATTACTTATATCTTCCTACGCAAGTCTCTGGCACAGCCTCCACACCCCAACCCTCCTGTCCACTTGAATTATGGTGCCTGTAATTGAACAATAAAGTCACATTTTCACAATATATGAGGAAGCTAGCTAATTATAGCAGAGATCCACCAGAAATGTCTAGTGAAGCGGTAATATATCACAATGCAAAATACTGCTTTGGCTCTGACTTAAGAACAAGGCTTTTTAGCCTTCAGGGCTGAAATTTCTTGTGACATCAGTCTTTTGCTCACTGTGCACTGTCCTCCATTGTTGAGTAGCTTGGAGTGTCTTGAAATGCCAATGGGTGCGGAGTTTTTCTTCCAAAACAAAGTACAGGACACTGAGTTTTGAAAGCCAGAAATCTCTGCACCCGACAAAGTAATCGCTGAGTCATTGGCATTGATAAATAACCCTGTCAACCCTGCACAAAATACTTCATCTGAATAAACTATTAATAATAATTGATGACATACAAGCCATATTTGTGAAATGAATATTGTCTACTACATTTGCAGTTGATTGAAATTGTGTGGCAAAGATTGAATCTGTAAACAATTCACATTACCAGATAGCCTAGTCTGTGCTGATCATCGGTGCTGACCAAGGCTCAGATTGGGGATTCCCCACCCAATTGTCACAGGACATCTAAATATGGTGTTAATCGGCCTGATTATTTTATAGTGTGTTCCCAGCTTAACATTGGATAGACCCATTGGTTGGGCTGGTCGCCACCTGTGGTGACTGCAACCTGTTAGTCCAGTCAAAGATATGGAACTACTCAGACTCTTCCTAGAGCTCATCGTCTGACCCAACTGAACAACCAGGCAAGAAGAACCTTGTCTCAGGGTGGTGACCAAGAACCTAAAGACCGCTCTGATAGAACTACAGAGTTCCCTGGCTTTAATAGGAGAACTTGCCGGAAGGGCAACAGATAGTGGAGCACTTCACAAATCTGGGCTGTTTGACAGAGGGGACAGAAGGGCAAAAAAAAGGCGCACTACAGCAGCTTGGAGTTGGCAAGAAGGTATGTGAAAGACTCTGAGAGCATGAAGCTGTCAACTCATGAGTGGTCTGTAGCAATGAAAGGTTCGGCTCTTTTATAGAGTCTATTCTTTATGAGTGACTTCTTTCAATTGACTCTTTCGTTTATTTGATTCAGTTGGCCGTTAAGCGCAGGTGAGAGGAAGACTTCTGGTGAACGATGAACAATAGTTGAAAAAGTGGGTTGGCTCCACATGATTCTTGTTCGTGAACGATCTAGTGTCTATGCAATACCGCTAGAAGGCAGCCTATTCATAAAAGTGGACGCACAGAGTGGCTTTGAATCAATGAGAACCGTGTTGTTTCAATCACTAAGAACCGTGTGGATTAGAAGAAACAAATTCCTTTATTTCTCGTTCATTGGTCGTCGATTCGTGAACGATTTGTGATCCAAATAAAAATCACTATAAGCACACTGATTGTATTGAGACCTTGAGACACTTTTATTGTGCTTCATGAGAACAAAGTTAATAAAAGATGAATGTAGACCTATAAAACAGTAAATGACCAAGTCATGTGGATCCCAAGCTGCCAGCTCTACTGGCAAAGAATGGTTTTAGCATTTGAATGGTGAGGCTGTCTGATTGTAGCCTACTCAAAAGGAGTGAACACATGATCAAGTGACAAAATATTTTTAATGAAAATAGAACAGCCACACAGCCCTACTTCTCCATTCTACGGTTAAGTCTATCGATTGGGCAATCATCCCCCTTCCACCCACCCACTACACACACCTCATCCCATCTTCCTCAAATTCTCCCCAGACTGGGGAGTATGGTAGTAGTTGTGACAATGTTTTTAATTTCACTGTTAATATTTACCCTCTTTCCATCTCTCTCCTCCTCGTCCTCTCTGTGTTGCTTCATTAGTTTGCGCCTAGCCCCTCATCTGGAGCCCTCCAGCACTATGGTGGCCCTGGAGTGGGTGGATGTGGAGCCTCTGATTGGCTGCAAGGTCTCTGATTACATCATCCAGCATAAGCGTGTGGAGGACCCCTCGGAGGCAGAGGTCTACACAGGTAGCAAACAAAATTCCAAACCTGGGTTGCTTTTTGTAATTGTATAGATTCAATTACTATTCTAGGATAGAATGATCTTTTATATCACTGTGAAATCCATCAGACAGGCTCATAAAGACATCTGTCACTTTGTTTGATGTAAAACTTTCTCCTCCATGCCATTTCCATGCATGTCACGAGCTTGCTAGTAAAAAAAATACTCCATTCCCTGAAAATGCCTGTTATAAATATAACTAGCAATTTGAGTCGCAACCTCTCCAAAACAAATTCAAATGCAAATTCAAATTGTCAAGCAACATCATGTCTAGGAAATTTAGCTTACTTGTCTTTGACTTTGGTCTTCACTGTTTTGTTGTGTACTACACACACACACACACACACACACACACACACACACACAATTCCAGAGTTTGCATGTTCTCTCCATGTTCACGTGGGTTCCTCCCACAGTCCAAAGACATGGAAGTCAGGTGAATTGGAGACTGTAAATTGCTCATAGAAGGGGAGTGTTATTGTCTGTCTATCTGTATTAGCCCTGTGATGGACGGGTAACCTGTCCAGGGCATTTCCCTGCCTTTGGCCCAATGCATGCTGGGATAGGCTTCAGCCCTCATTACCCTATAGGAATAGGAATAAGTGTGTAGAGACAATAAACAAATAATTTATTATCAGGCATCAGAGCACTGCTGGAACTCTATTTCTTTTGTTTTGTTTTGTTGTTTCTTCTTCTTCTTCTTCTTCTTCTTCTTCTTCTTCTTCTTCTTCTTCTTCTTCTTCTTCTGCTGCTGTAAAATGATCTGTACCTCAGAGACTGTAAGCCCTAGAGCAATCAAATTTGGTTAATAGATGAATAGGCTTCAAATCTCCCCCACTATTCAGGCTCAGATTCCTTTGCTCAAGATGAATCCATTGTACATACTGATTTTCATTTCCGTCACAATAGTTTTTTCGCTATTTTGAATTTTATGAAAAAACATTTTTTCGCAATTTCTCCTGCAGAGTTGATCCAATCTCAATTTTGGACCTCCTAGATTATGACAATTAGCTACCCAGAGTTTTGAAAATCCAAACCGTTTGGCCATGGTGCACGAATGAAGTTGACGGCGAAGACGCGATAACAGGAAGTGAGGCATAATTCCTAAATGCTTTATGTTAGCAATCAAAAAAAATATCCTGATCAGCCAGATGGTGGCACTATAACATGCAACTTTACATTTGGCCAATAACTCCATTTCAACCTTGACAGTTTTTTGCCTTTTTCACTGTTTCTCTTGCAAAGTTGATCCAATCCCCCTAACCCTAACCCTAGCCAAATTTGTACACATCATATGTGGACGTTCTATATTATGGCTATTACACAAAATTTTGATACTCCCAACCTTTTGTGAAACACAAATGCATTTTACGGCATGCAAGACATGCAAACAGGAAGTGAGGTATTATTCCGAAATAAGTGATGCCAGAGCAACCAATTTTCATATACATGTTTGGGATGGGCCCAGAAGTGTGTCCATATTTGGCCATGATCCATAGTGCCACCATCAGGCCACCCTTGCAATAGCACCTATTTGTTTATTATTATTATTATATTTTTTTTATTTCTCTTACAAAGTTGCCTCAATCTCCACAGAATTTCACACACAGCATATTTTAACTGCCAACGTCATCTTTGTGCCACATCATTTTGATACTTGCAAGAGTTTGGCCATGACACACAAAAGACGTTGACGGCGAAGACACGCAAACAGCAAGGGATGCATAATTCCTTAACTCTTAAATAGTTGAGCAAACAAACTTAATATAAATGTTTGCAAAGGGCTTAAAAGTATGTCAGACCACATTTGGTTGTGCTCTATAGCCTTACCACATGGTTTCAAGCACCATTTCACATTTCACTTTTCCAAAATGATGAATCAAGCTTATATTCTCACTGTCAAGTCATTTGCCCTATAGGCTTGGATCCCAACAATGGCCGCTTGCGTTAATATGTATATATTTTTTGCTTTGTTTTTAATATCTATCTTTGTCAACATTATTTTGTATTTAGACATTTGAGATTGGATCTTCATTTTATGACTACAGGAAAACCAATGGCCCATATGAGCTGATGTAGTACTGGGGAAATCAATGATAAGCCATGCTGAAGATATAAGAAGAAATCAGAGAGAACTAAGTTCTCTCTTGGCCTTATCTAATCTAGTCCTCTGACCATCTCCTCTCAAGACTGTTCTTTCAATTGATTTCCCATTGTGAGGGGGGAAAAGAAATGGAGAAGAGACGGAGATGGTAGATGCAGTGGAGCAGAAGGGAGGGGTGAGGAGGTGTGTATGTGTGTGTGTGTGTGTGTGGGGGGGGGGGGTGTTAAATGTTGTAAAGAGTAAGGGAATAATGATGCTGGTTGATTTGAGGCTTAAAGTTGGAGGGAATGAGGTGAACGTGTTGGTGTGGAAAGAGGACAGTAGGAGGGGATCAAGGGAGAATAGAGAGATAATGGGAAAAGATGAAGCAGGGCAATTTAACAAGCATCATAAATGGTGCAGACCAATGAGTGGAGGGGTAGGGAGGTGGTGGTGGTGGTGGTGGTGGTGATGGGTGGTTGCTGGTGGGGGTGAGTCAGAGGATTGGGTGATAGGGATTTAATAATACTGGAGAAATGAGGTGGTCTGGAAGTAGCTGGCTGTAGTCATTGGGCAGTGTGGACAGGCCATCCATCACCGCTGTGAGGAGCGCTGATGAAGCGCGGGCACCAGCGAGCGAAGAGAGGGTACAGGCAGCTAGACACAGGCATCCTGGCAGAGGTGAGGTAGGAAGGGGCAGATGGTGTGGGTGACTCACTCCGCTATGTGCCAGTCACCACTATAAATCTTGTAGTAATAGAGACAGCGTAATACAGATTAGAAGTCACTGTCTTATCTCTTTTCTCTTATCCCTTTGTTTATGTCTCTCTTTGTCTGTCAGTTTTTATCCCTCCCTGGGTGTATTTTTATGTCTCTGTTAGTCATGTCTGTCTGTCTTTCTTGTTCATTCTCTCTCTAAACTTCCTTCAAGTATCTGGAAAAAGTTGGAATGATAGCACGTTGGCTGAGTTAAAAGAAAGACTAGACGAGTATTAGTTATGATTGTGTGCCTTGAAACACATGTAGTGATGACAACAAACGATGTGTGTACGATGTCCGTGTATGTGTGTGTGTTCACGTATGGGAGTGTGAGGAGTAGGGATGTTAGTGTGCGTATACGTTAATGTGTGTGCACACGTGTGTAATCATGGCAGGCAACTGCTGGCAGGGCATCTCTTAGGTTCTCCCAGATTGGAAACATCCTTGGGATCATCTATCATAAACTGTATAAACACGCGTCTGAGTGGCTCCCTTTTTAACTGGAGAGACTGAATCAAAACGTCCATTGTTCTCCAGAATGGGGGGGATCAAGAGTGCTGATACAAACTTGGAAATGATTGCAGGGGTGGATTTATGGAATAATAGGGACTTCTTAAAACCAGGAGTTGTTCTTCTCCGGGTTCAGGAAAAGAAAGGGAAAAATAGTCCATCTTCCAAGACATTGATACCCCTAACTTGACTAGGGAGTATCAGCGAGTGCACACTGTTTGAGATAGATCCAGAAAACAGACGTAACATTTTCTCACACTTACTCTGACTTGTTTTGAAATTATTCCGGAATTCTTATTCCCTGTACACACAACTGGGTTCTCATTTAAGGCCCACGTTTGAGGCCCGTTCTTGGAAACTAGAAGTCTATATAATGGAACCAGCAGCAGGGATAGATATGAAGTCCATGTAGTCAACTTTAGCCTTGGTCCCTGGTCACCCTGTGGCTTCAAACTACAAATTAATCTTCCACAAAGCTGGGTGGCAAGTTGGGCCACACACTGACTTTTATGCACCTGCCAAGTGAATTGAACTCTTCACAAGCTCAGTCATTTTATTTTTATTTTTTTACCTTTATATAAAGTTAATTTCACATAGATGCTCTTTTGCACTGAGCAGCCCCACTGGAGCAGTTCAGGGTGAAGTACTTTGCTCAAGGGCACCTCGATGGTAGCTGTTGAGGGAGGGAGAGTGTTTCTCCTTCATTTTGCCTGCCCATATTTTCAAAGTCAGTCTGGTGATTTGAACCAGTGATCTGCCAGTCACAAGCCTTCTTCTCTAAAATCTAAGGCTGGGGACACACTTGAGGATTACTGGGCCAATTAACACCATATATTTGGCCATCCCGACAATCAAAGGGTAAATCCCAATCAGAGGCTTGGTCCGGGCCAATGTTCGGCAAAGATCTATGGTAGTGTGAGGGGTTCAGATTCAATCTTAACCACCCCAATCGACTCTCAGAATAATCCCAGTAATATCAAACACATTTGATATCTATGACTTGACATCTGCATGGGTCCTGAAAAAGTCATGTGCTGTGTGCAGACTCATTCCAAGAGCAGAAAGAGACCACCAGCACCCAATGAGAGCCGAGTTTACACTGAGTTGAGGTGGACCGAGCTGAGTCTCACTGTCTGCCTCCATTAAGATTAGAAGTTCTGACATCCACAATATATCCGGAGTCGCTCAGTTATATTGTTCAGTGTGTGATACCCCGTACTTGCTAAATCATCTAGTGTGAGCATATTTATGACTGAGAGACAAATCTGTGCAATCTGTCATTATGTGTGATGCAATGCCTTTTCAGAATTGGTTAGGAGATTTTTTGGTGTTTTAGTGTGTCCCCAGACTAAGCTACCACTGCCCCTCAGGTATGAAGCCTTGATAGCTCAATACATCATCAGCTAAAATGCAAAGAAAGCTTTATCTCATAGAAAGATGCTTGCGCTGACACAAAGTCTACAACAAAGTTAAGGGGTTTACAAATTTTGTTGGGTGTGACAAACCAAAATGCATATCAAATCAATAATCAGAAATTTCAATGTTTTTTGGTATGGATAAAGACGCCCATGTTTGGAGATATTCAAGTGATTTGGGGAAATTTCTCCCATTAATTTAATCCATGTGTTAGGATATTATCATCTTAGTCTTCCAACTAGTACCCTTTTCTGTAACCTGCCACCTTGTCTCTCACAGCCTATGAAACTGGGCAGCATTAGGTAAAATTTTTCACATTTCATATGCTTTGTTGACTTCTCTCACCAGCCCCTCTCTTACCTTGTCTTCATCCCTCTTGTTGTGTAGCAGGGAGGCTTTAGAGGGATCAGGTCCTTCTGTAGCACCACCCTGCTCCACTCACATCTGTACAAACCATCAGCACCTAGGCCCCTGTCTCCAATCCCCTTAGATCTGCCCACAGATCAGTGCTGTAGGTTCGTAAAAAAGTCATCGTTTCTTGAAGGCTACTCCCATGTCCCTCGCAAATCTTCCTTCTGAGGTCAGCAGCGTCCGGGAGATAGACTTGCTGCTTTGATGTGCTAGGAGAGCAGCTGAGCCCTCAGTCTATAAATCTTGCTGTTTATACGGACATGATCCTCCGCTGGCAGCCCATCAGTACCCAGACCCCCACCACCACCACCACCACCAAGGCCAGGACCCATATATGCATTGCTGTAAAGCTTGAGAGGATCCTCTATATCTATGGCAATATGCAGCCCCTGAAATAATCCACTTGTGTTTACTTCCTCTTTGGAGATGGTTACAATCCCTTGGCAACGTATTTCTCTATTGATCAATGTTCCCTTCTCCTTGCCATTTGGAATGGAAAGGATGTCTATTGCAAAAATGGAAGAACAAGCTACTGCTTGACCTTGCAGGAAAACCTGAGACCAACACAGTAGCCAATCTAGCAGTGTGTTATGCTTGTTTTCCATGTATTCTATTACCTGCCAAGGCTATCACTTGCCAAGCGTAACAGTTAAGGATGCGGGACATTAGTTGATTTAATAAGTTAGGGGCTTTGAGGTTGCATTTTATTTTCTTTGATGTGTGAGCTGTGAACTAAGGATTGGACCTTTGTGTCATTTTTGTGTTTGTGTGTCAATTTAATAGATAAATACAAAAATCTCCAATTTATTGGTGACTTCTAATGCATATCGCATGATCTCAGATACACAACAGCTGATCTCAGGGGTCGTATTAGAAATAACCACAAGAGCTTCTTGGTCTTGTCCTCCTTGTGGCACTTTTAGAAAAAAAGTCACACTTGTCAATAGCTGATAGCTCTTCCTTCTGTCCTCGAAAGCCTCCCATTTCCACGTTGTAAAGCCAGGGTTTCCTCCTCCAGGGATGTGAGCAGACAGGTACCTGGCTTGGCTCTGATCAACCTTGTTACCTCCTGACTACTGCCTGAACCCTGGTTTCCTGGAACTTCTGACTCATCACCATAAAAGCTTCAATTCAGTCTGAACAGTTAGCAGCATGATACCATACCAAAATAATAATTTTAAAAAAGGAAGGGAAATGAACATATAGGTGGGTCAAATAACATGCGTGCCATAGTGTGTGCTATGGAGAATTTAGATACTGTGCCTGTCTTTTTTGATCCCTTATTCCTTTTGTTTTAATCTTTTGCCTCCGTAAACAAGCAACCATGAGAGACATTTTTCATTCTTCACAGGTATTACTGAAATAACATGTGCCCTTGGATTTACATAAACACACAAAACTGTAGTTAAAACCCAGATCATCAGCGGCCTTGTAATGCCCTGGCAAAAACACCCACCTCTACTTTCCCCCTCCCCATCTGCTTCCTCCTCATATTGTTGTGATATGGAGCAAATTTCACAAGAAACCCTGTTGTTCACCTAAAGGTTCTTGACTGCCTGCCTGCAAATATGTTTTGAATTTACTAATCAAACTGAGGCGAATGTTTAGCTTGGTGCTGACCAACACCATGTGGAAAAGCATTGTGTTCTAGAAGCCCCATCTATAAACAGGATTTTATTGTGTTTTGTTTGGTTCAGAGAAGGCTGTATCTAGATGAAAGTGGGAGTAGGGCAGCGGAGGAAAGAGTACTGAAATATTTCACTCCAGTCGGAGCTATAATATCAGTTATAGGGATTATGGGTGGTTTACTTTAAACAACAGATTGCATTGTACTCACTACAGTTGAATGCTGCCTGTTGCTACCACTCTTTTTTTCTTTCTTTGCTCCCCCACTCTTTCTTTTCTCTTTGACAATAAAAAAACGAGAGGGCTGTGGAGTTTGGCATTTGATATGTTATTTTTCTCAACTCTTCTCCCTTCTTTTCCTCCCTCTGTCCATCTATATAGGGCTATGGACCCCTGTATCTTTTCATTTGCCTGTCTACTTCTCTCCACCCCTCTCTCTGATACCTCTCTCTGTCCATTGATATATTGCATCATAATGTGTCCGTCTTAGACCCATAAAGGCTTGTGCAAGTCAGTATATATTGTTTCAGTTTGAGGTACCTTGAAATTCATGTTGGTATATTTTACTAGCCTAAAATCAACCAATGGCTACATTTTGGAGAGTTCACACCTCTTCAAGAATACACAGAGGGAATCTGTATGTCTGTTTGGTGTGGAATGCATGAAATCATGTTATCATGGAGAAGGCTATCAGGCTACAACTATAAATGACTGGAACAAAGATGACAGATTGGCCCATAAAAGAAATATATAACATTCCCTACAACACATCAGAGGCATTTACAGTAATGCTGGAGAATGTCTCTCTCACTATGAGCGTGTGTACACGTGTGTATGTGTATGTGTGTTTATGTGTGTTTATGTGTGTGATTTCACCCACCTGAGTGACTAATGTATTAAAATGAGTAATCCAGTTCACTGGGGCTTACGCAGGCCTCTAGATGGCACACCAAGGCAGAGGCAGCGCTCACAGAGACCCCAGTGAGATGGGCGATGGTGACGGGTGAGTGTGGGGCTCAGCATTCCTCTACAGCAGCAGGTCAAACCAACTTTGATATGTGAGAGGATATTGACAATCACAGATGATATTAGAAAATAATTCGATAAGGGGATTAAAATGGACCACGGCTGGGAAACATATCCACAGCAAGGAAGTAGTAAAAATAAATACTTGCAATGTATAACTGTTTTGAAACATTAAGCCCATACTGTAAAAGCGGCAAAGAATTAGCTACTGTAAGTAATGTAAATTATACTGTCTTGACTGTACATTGAAGGCATATCCTTTCACCCTGTGCTATTAACTTATAATCAAATTGTGACAGTCTAAGGAAGTTATTTTTTTCAGATTTGACATCTGTAACTAGGCCAATAGTATGCACTCAGCTGGTTTCAGTTAAATCATCAGAAAAGTACCCAAGCTAGATAATTCCTACTATCCAAAACTTCTACTACTGAAATTCAGACTTAAACATCTTATACCATGGTTGTCCCAGCAGATGTTGTTGCTAGGGGATACAGTTTATATTTTGGTTGAATTGGAAATAATTAGTGGCTTCAAGCTAATTTCTTAGTACTTCATTTAGTGTGATGCAGCATTTCGACTGCGTTTGCCTGACAAAGACCTTAGGGTCGAAACGTTGCATTGCATTAAATAAAGTATTAAGAAAAAGCTCTAATCCAGTGTGCAGATAATCTTTAGATAGTCTAGTAAATATAGGCTGGATGTACACACCTCTACCCTCTTTTTGCTTTTTTAAACAATTAGTGGCTTACCAACACTATAGTACCACATAAATATGAAATGTGGAAGGTGCCAAAAAAAATCATCAACTTCCGCTAATACAAAGCTCCACCAAATGTACCTCTAAACTAGTATTCACATACCCAGAATCCTTCTGCTATCCTCGTGTTTTTCTAAATACTTCCATTGTCTCATTTCTTGCCTCATCAACTGCTAATTTGGGCTGCTTGTCCTTAAATCACAGCTATGTTGAGGTGACATGTTCTTATGAATGCGCTCATCAGCGTAGCACCATGGTTCCCACAACACACACACACACACACACAAACACACACACTTAGCGCTAATTAAAAACCTGTGAGTCTATTTGTGTCGCATCACCACCGTTTGACACCTGATTTTACGGCATGGAAAAAGCTGAGGGGCAGGGCAGAGAAGTAGAAGGATTGGCAGGGGTGAGAAAGTGAGAAGAGATTGTACGAAAAGGGGGAAAGGTGGGGTGAAGTGAGAAAAAGAGAGAAAACGGGGGAGAACAAATACGACAAAGAGGAGAGGAGAGACAGATCAGAGCGCAGAGGAGAGAAAGAAGGAAGCAGACAGCAGCGGTACCGAGAGTTACACAGCAATGATGTCACCTCATGCTGGCACTGTCGGATAGAGAAACAGATTAGCCATTTGATCTTTGCCCTTATTTTAGTCCCAGTTTCATCCTCCCATCTCACCCAGCCAGCTTATTGGGATAAATGACATTCAGATCCTCCTCTACTCTGCTCTCCTCTGCTCTCCTCTCCAATCACATTCCTCTCTCCTTTCCTCATCTCCCCTTTTCTTCTGCTATCGGGGTCAGTGGTATCCCCCTCCCCTGTTTATGTAACAGCTCCATTATTGGTTGAGACCAAGAATGCCCCCCGATGCGTCGATAAGCCCTCATTCAAAGAGATTGAATTATATGGAGATAAACGGTGTCCTTGAGCATGGGTGCAGATAACAGATTGGAGTGACACAGCTGACTCTCTTTGTTTTGTTAATTAAAGATGACCTCATCGCTAAAAATGGACGCTGTGCACCTCCTCGTCACGAGCCTCGCCATCAGCAGATTGCAGATTGCAGGCAGGGGGCCAAGGGCTTTCTGCATTCCCTTTCCCTTTTTGCTCCCTCTCCCTTTCATTCTGTGTGCCACACACATTGTTAGTCCATATCTCTCTTACATGTAGATTTTGCTGCTTTCATTCTTTCTCTCTCTCTCTCTCTCTCTCCTCTCAATAAACCTCACACTCCCTCTTTCTCCCTCATGTAGGCATGGACACACACATGTTCTGGCACCTCTAGCACACAGTAATGGATTTGTGCTGGACATGTTACTGAGACGAGATAGGTCTATTTTTCTACACGCAAACATGATATTGCAACAAGGATGCTGCTCCTTAGTGCCTTAATTTCCATTTGTGTGTGCAGTAGGGCGTTCTGTCCCCATCAGTCATAGAGATAATGCTGAGATCATTGTCTCTTATACAGTATATGATGATCTGGACCTGGCCTTTGTTGAATTTGGTGCTAGATAAAGATATTTCAAATTAACTGGGATTGATTAATCTCATTTTGCACAATCAAACCAATCATATTCTCCCAAAGCTGCAAACCCCTCCCACTTGGCAATTCACAAACAGGACAATACAAACACTCATAGTGGTTGAAAAAAAAAATGCCCCCTGCATTAATGTAAAGGATCAATAGACTCTACTGGCAACAAACATACTGTAGTGTTACTAACTTCAACTCATAAACCAACAACACTCCCTAGATTTGTTTAGAAATTATAATAGTCTATCAAGCACTAGTGATTACCTTATCATTGCCAAAGTTGGTTACCTTTATCTGATTAACTATGTGTCCTACTCTCTATGTGGAATGTATTTGATTATTTGTTAGAAGTAAAACATTTTTGCTAAGGAAACAATTAATTGTATATTAGATATATTGCAGTTATGAGATATCACACTTGTCTGCTCTAACTTGGAGGAGGCATACCTGTTTACTCATTGTTTTCACCATCCTCTAATATCAAGCCCAGTTGTTTTGGCCTGTGTAGTACTTGAAATCCTATCTCAGTGTTTCCCACAGTTTGGTAGGTTATTCCAGGAGAGGCAGGGGTCAGTGTGTAATACTTTCTTCAACCTATTCAAGTAATAATAGGCTTAATGTTGTTTTTTCAGTTGTGTGTATATATACTGTATCTAAGTAGGGTATAGTTTGCCTGCATATATATTTACATCAAGCTTAGTATCTTGTCTTTGTTCAGGCACTAAAGTCTCTTAAGTCTACATGTAGTCTACTGGCCACGTCAGCAATACACATGAGGACGGTCGTCTGAGGACATATTTACAGAGGTTTCGTTCCTGTAAATATGACCCATCAGGGTACAAAGAGGTTTGTTCCTTTGTGCCAAGAAGGCGATTGATAGAGTCGTATAGGTATAGAGGGTCATTAAATCTTAGTTTTTTTTAGAAACTACATCAACAAGAGACATCAGGTTTGAATGCCAGCTTGGTATATCACAGCACTCAAAATAAATCTAAAACAAATATTTACTCGGGGACCCATTCATTTACCTGGTCATGCCTCACCAGTATAATCAGTATATGGGAATCATTGTACTTGTCTGTGCTTTCATATCCATCAGGACTGGTCATGTGACACAATCTAGTCAGTGACTTGTCCTGACCTGACATGATCTATTCTAGAATTTACTGTAATTTGAGTATTTTGAAATACAAAAAACCTACTTCCAAAAGTATGCTGATATAAATTACATCTTTTGTTGACCTCCAAATACAAATACAAATACAAATAGCAAAGGTACACAAAAGTAATTAAATGTGTATTTCAAACACATTTCATTAAAATGTTGCCCATCGCTGATGTCCAGTTTCATTGCCATTGACATAATGGTATTGATATAAGAGGATGGACATAAGGGGATTGATATTAATCATAGTTACATTTTGTACTGTGTGAATTCAACACAAAGATGCCTGGTCTGTGTGACCGTAGTCATCCCAGCATTTAATTGACCTATGTTGTACCATATCTTTGATGCAGGAAACGCACAATTTTCTAATCCAGAATTAGAAATGGCCCAAGAGTTTTGAATCATTTATATGCAATATGTTAAGAGGAAGTCAAGCAGATGTAAAGACATGCCTGCGTACATTGATGTGTGCCATTGTATATCTGCAATGGCAGAGTTAACATGAAGCTGGTGAACTGATAAGAATTCAATGCATTCATATTTTATGATGAAAATGTGTTTGCATGTTACAGTTTTTTGTTTGAATATCAATGAGGAACTATATATTTGTAATTTGTTGCCGTTGTCCAGCAATGACCTCATACTACACAGCTGTAGAAACACATTGTGTATTTTTAGTGATTGACAGGTTGACACTGGAATATGACATCAAATATGTCCTAAGGGATGATCAAAAAATTGATCATCAATTTTGCCATTATGTCTGCTTAACCTGTTTTACTTTGCTTCAGACCCATATGTTACACTGGCCCCTAATATGATGTCTCATCTTTGATTATGCCATGGCCTGGGTGAACACTCAATTATGATTAGCTGGAGGGGTGTTGTTTAATTTCAGATAACTGCAAGGCTCTGACGTAGTGCTCTTATTACTGTTTTAAATTAATGCGTTATCAAGATGTAAATGTTCCATTGAGCCATCAGTTGTTCTACTCACTGCATGAACTTGCACCATTGTAGCTAAATTCACAAATGTAGCAAGTTATTCTATTGAGAGAACATCTTATTATAGTAAGATAAGGCTAGCAAAGCAGTTTGGTGTGGGAGTGCAGCATTTTTTTTTCACTTTTAGATACCCACAAAGTATACAGTGCAACCACAACACACACACCATATTGCATCAGCTGATGCATTCAGTATCAAATGCTATGAACTTGCACTGCCATAACTAAATTAATAAGCATGTATTCTGTAGAGTGAATAACATAAGTTAGGACAAGATTGAGCTGGTGTTGAGATGCAGTATTTATTCACTTTTGGAAAACCACATTGTATTTAAGCTAGATTCTAGCGACATGCTAGAATCAGTTATAGCATCGGTGCCAGTCAAGTGGCAGGTGGTTGCCAAATAGTTGCTGAGAGAGTTGTTGGATACAGAGGGAATATTTGACACTAACACTGCTAGGGTTAGGGGTTCAGTTCCCTCTGGGGCCACCCGTTATTTAATTAATAACTTGATATCCAGGTACCCGTGTTCTGAAAAAATAACCTCAACGTTTAAATTGCTCATAAGAAACACACACCCTACACCTTTATATTTTCTGCAAATTTTTTTCTGTTTTGTTGCTTAAATATTTTGACTTAATAGGCCGTTTTTTGATTTTTGAGTTGAGTTGAGTTGAGTTGACATTTGAACTATGTTGACTTCAAAAACTCTGTGGTGGCATAGTGTTATTGTAACTAAGAATCACTGAACTAAATATTTAATTCATGAGTTGACTTACTATAGTTCCAAAATCACTGAGCTACTTGTATTGCTAATATGTGAATGTCAGCAAGCTGCAGCGAGCACCCTGTGCATGCTTGAGACTTCTACCATACTGCCAGGTGTGTGAGCACACACTGTCTTTCCCTTATGCAGGGCTCTCAGGCCTCTGCTATGCCTAACAGCACATCGCCTAATTCCCCTAGACACTGTGCATGGCTAAAAGTATACACAAACACACAGAGCTCGGCTCTTATAGAGGTGCTCCTCCTGAGCACCTAATAAAAAAAATTCTGTTTTCAGCCTTTCCGCCTTCATCAAGGTGATACATGTAAGTGTCATCATATCATTAAATAATTTACAAGTGCTATATGACATTCCCTGACCTCATGATCAATGTTATAAAAGAGATTCACAATTTATATCCATCACAATCACAGTCATATATAATCCCATATATATAAATGCATATATTACATTATATAATTTATAATAATAATATTTTAACACAACATGTGTTATTAACGTATCTTGTGTTGAAATGTAACACAAGTGTGTATTGTCCCAAAGAAGGTGTGTTAAAAATGATAAGATAAGATATCACTTTATTAATCCACTTGGGGAAATTTGGAATGACACATCTTTTGTAACAGTGTATGTACACAATTGTACATATTTGTACGACAACACTAGCAGTCTGACTGCGGAGCACAAATAAAACAAAAAATAAATATTAATTTATAACACATTATTTGTGCTTGGCTGAATATGGTATTGGATCGGGAACATCCCTAATGGCTAATTTACTAGTCATTGGAATTTTACTTACAGAATAGTTGAGTATCATCAGCGTAGCAGTGGAAGGCAATGCCATGCCAGTGGATGAGGTGGCCAAGTGGGAGCATGTAAATTGAAAATAAAACTAGACAAATCATTAAAGGGTCTATGTGTAATTTCTGGTCCAGTGCTGGACTCTTCTGTAGAGCAAGACCATCATCATCATGGTGGTGTCGGTTGGACTGTTTCAGAATCAACAACAATGAACGTTCTTCATGTTTTACCGGGTTAATGCATTTCTTTGGTTCAGTGGACGCTTGCCATGATTAGAATACTGATATTACTACGATTCCTGTTGTCTGTGGATTTGTGTAACATATCAAAGGTAAGGAGTCGCTATATTGTGTGTGAAATAACACTACTTCCCAAGCGCATAAATGGACTAGTCTGTTAAAATTCGAGCTGTTTGGAGGATTATATACAGAACACCCTACCAATTAGTAATAAAGTCTCAATTGTATTTTCCGATGTATGCTTTTGCATAGGTAGAGGTAGGAGGGCCTTCAAACAACAAAAAAAACACTCCTGTGTTTTTGAATGCACAAATCTCCGCAGCACGTGTGCCGTGGCTGTTATCTTTGTTTCACTCACTACCATTTGGGAACCTTTGCTGGAGATGCTGGTGGTGTTGGTGTGTCCTCCATGAATGAAGCACCGCAGGCTCAGGGGCTGACAGGAGCAGCTCCGAGGAGTGTTCAACTTGGAGGGGTGAGTGGTGAGCAGCTGGGGTTTTGGCAGTGGTGGCTGGTCCATCTGGTCGTACCCCTGATGACAGAGGGGAGCATGGAGATTGAAGAAGTGGGGAAAGTTTCCAGAGTTCATGGAACCAGTTGGAAAAATGAATCTCCTTCCATGGATGGAGTTGGTCAGATCTCTGTCTCCCTGCCTTGATTTTCTTATGAAGCTCTACCTGGTTAAACACATAAAAAC
Organism: Centroberyx gerrardi; assembly: GCF_048128805.1. Classification (NCBI taxonomy): domain Eukaryota; kingdom Metazoa; phylum Chordata; class Actinopteri; order Beryciformes; family Berycidae; genus Centroberyx; species Centroberyx gerrardi. Next base: position 18,468,635 of record NC_135998.1, on the reverse strand, counting down.
TTGGAACACCAGGAGGAACTATCAATGTTGCTATTTTTTGAATGGCAACTGCCTGAGGGTAATCGCGATTTTGGCTCATCAGGTTGATTGCCCAGGCGCTAGTGACAGAGCAGAACAGATAATTGAAAGGTTAGCGGAACTATTTGCAATCACTAATAATTATTTTGATGTGGTATGTTAGCAAACTTAAAGGGATACTTCACCATCATTTTTGTGGATATTAGGTCAATGTAGTGTGTTACCTCGATACATAAAATCAAACAGTACTCAAATTCACCCAATATTGGCTGAGAAAACAGTTTTCCTGCCTATGGAGCTTCTCCAACAGATCCTGCAATAGACCTTTTTCACAGCAGCCATTTTGACATGTCATCGCAGGGTAAACACAGGTGTAACTAATAACATTAATGATGGTTCCATTCCATTTAGGTGTTCCAGTGCCAGGGCCCTGGTATTGTGCATGCTGGCTCATTGGAATGGCACTGGAACACCTAAATGGAATGGAACCATCATTAATGTTATTAGTTACACTTGTGTTTACCCTGCGATGACACGTCAAAATGGCTGCTGTGAAAAAGGTCTATACTCAGTATTCATTGCGAATGCCGTTTGGGACGGCTGGCGACATGGGCAAAGTGACGTGTGTGAGAGATCCTTGAATTCCTTGCTGCCGAATTATCTGCCGTTGTCAGTCATAAACTCCCGTGGCACCCCATGGGTTGTAAAGTGCCGTTTCAGCTTTGTGATCACTGTTGCACTGGTGAGGTTATGGAGCTAGTCAACTTCAAACCATCCTGAGTAAGAATCAACCAGCACTAGATACTCTTTAGCCTGCCATTCATTGCCATTCATTCATTCATTGGATGGACATACATAAACATGACCAATATATGGAGATACAGTTAAAAAATAGCAAAGTGTCCCTTTAAGAGAAGCCTTACACACCTTGTCCAAGGGGAAGACCAACTCTGGATATCCCATTTGAGGCCATAGAGCAGGATGAATGGCTTTCCGTCATAGTGATGGAAAAGTAAGTAGACTATATGAGATCAGTGTACATCTGTAGGCGGTAGACTATATGACATCAGAGTAGATCTGCAAAAAAAAAGGGGTGGGGTGGGGGGGGGGTGTCTTTACCTCAAATAATGTAGTTACATTGAGTGTGTTTGTAGTATAAGTATACGAACGCGTGAAGGTGGCTGCATCACCTGAATGGTCTACAAATCAAATCACTCTCGCTTCGCTTTAACTATATAAATAACTGGTTATTGACTCCCTTCCAGCAGGCTACTTTGTATCTTATTTAATTTTTTGCGTGTCGTATGTCATATTCTCCTCAATCTGATCACTGCACTGAGCACACATGGGCACACACACACACACACACTCTCACACACACACACACACACGCACGCTCACACACACACACGCACGCTCACACACACATAAGGACCAGCCTTTGACATGAGTCGGTTTCCCCTCTAAGCCCAAGAAAATCAAGAAATCCATGTTGAGGAAATGAAATGACATTGTTCTTGATAAGCTGAAATCTGTTTTGAATGTATTAATAGAGATTTATCTTGTGTGAAACTATATGAAATAATTTTACTATCCAGGATACAATAGAGTATACTATATATTTATGCATCAGCTTTGGTCAGATTGAACTTGAGTGTGTGTGTGTGTGTGTGTGTGTGTGTGTGTGTGTGTATACACATGCTTGTGGAATGCAGGGAGGTGTTAAACCTGCCATTGAATTATGAATGAGAAGAGCCGAGTAGAAGTGTGAGCTCCCACACCCCTAAAGGACAAACTACTATAGCCATTACAAAAACATGGATGAATTATGCACAAATATCCTCAGATAACCAATGACAGTTCTTTCTCATACTGTATGTGGGACACATATAGTGAATAGCACATTTACCCCCCTGCCTGAATGATAAATAACAGATGAGCATTTGCTGTTTAGTGTAGTCTGGTGGCTGCCAAACGGTTTTATTGTTGTGAAATTATTATTGTGACTTTTTGCTACATCTGTATAGCAAAGGGAAAAAAGTGTGTGTGTGTGTGTGTGTGTGTGTGTGTGTGGGGGGGGGGGGGGGGGGGGGGGGGGGGTGACTTAATCTTCTTTAATCTTTTTTCTTTTCATATCTATGTCTTTGTGTGTATATATTTCCTGCCTTTCCTTCCCCAACCCATTGTTTGCTAGTTATTTTTTAGTGGCTTACTGGGCATGTAGATGATTGTTTTTATGTTTTTGAGAGTTGTGGCTTGGGCATGTACAGGGAGGGTGGGGGGCTGTGGGATGGGGGCATTAAAGGGGTGGGTTGGGGCTTTCATCTTGGGTAATAGTCTAAAGAACCCCACACCGAGAGAAAGTTTGTGGTTTTTAAAGCTCCTAGTATCTGTGAGGTCTCCTGTGTCTCCATGACCTGACACAGTCTACTTGTTAAACAACACTCACACTCAATGTGAACTGTCCCCAGGCCATTACAGTGTGTGTGTGTGTGTGTGTGTGTGTGTGTGCATACAAGCATGTAGACTACATTTGAATACATAAGATACTGCATCCAAGTAAACACATCATCTCCATTTTATCATTCCTTCTCTTAAAACTTACAAAAAACATTTCTCAAAAATAAATTGAGTATATTTCTGCCAGCACAATGTCGCAACAGAGCTGTCCAAAGGCTTTTTATTTTACCTCCAAAAAGGGCTGCACTCCTTCTCCATCCGACATGTCCTTCTATTTGATTAGAAAACTTTGGACAGTTATTATAATGTCCGTTCTTGTATGTGTGTGTGTGTATGTGTGAGGAAGATGAAGTCGTTTAGCCACAGTCCTCAGGGGGGAAAGAAAGAGTGCTGACAGTTTAACAGAAGAGGCCGCTAGCAAGTTTGGCAGCCCACTGGAAATTTAAAGCTTGCGTTTGAAATGAGTCCACTGTGCAATTGCCTGGACTGGTTTTAGATGGACAGACAAAGAGAGAAACGGTGAAACAGAAGGAGAGAAAGAGGGTAGTTTCAGGACAAAACAGAAAGAATGGTAGCTGGAAAGAGAGAATGAAAGATCAACAGAGAATTACACTTAACAAGTGAGAAAGAATATATAATATATAATATAATATAATAAAATATCTCCCATGCTTCCATGTCTTGTTGGACACAGAGGCAGACTGTTCCCTGAGGTCTTACCCAAGCTTTCTGGGGGGAGTTACAGTATGCTCACCACATCTGCTTCATCAGTGTAGAGTGCAGCAAGCACTAATTAATGGTGGCAGTGTGGGAAAAGTTCATAGGTGCATTTGGGGATGAGAACAGGGTAAAGGGGTGAAAAAGTGTAGGTGGGTCGCCGGCCCACCACAGTGGAGCTCCATGACTGGGCAGTAGGTCTATGGTGGAGTTTCATGCTGTGGGCTGTGTGTCACTTTAGAGGTGGAGTGAGGGGCACAAGGTTTGTCTTCTGAGAATGTTTTCTCCTTAAGGATGTGAATAATGCATTGCAATGCTTAAGATGATAACAATGTGTTTGACTTTTCCTCACTTCTCCCTCCATAGATTTGGTAATACCTGCAGCATAAGATAATTTTATCCAAACAGAACAAAGTCGGCATCACTGTCTTAGATTTTCTTTTCTTTGTTTATGTTCTGTATAATTTGGTTCATATATGGAGCCTAGTATGGAGCATATAGTGCTGATTTGCCCCAAAAAGCTACTGATGCAATGTTGTATCCAATACACACTTTTGCTACACTTTTTTGGACATTAATTCAGTTTTGTTAAGTCTTAATTAACCCATTTTACATTACCCATTTTAAGGTGAGAGGTCTTCATGCTTTCAAAAAGATTACTTAACAGATCACTCTATGAGTATCGAAAGTCATGCAAGTGTTACACTTTACTGAAACACTGACAAAATCATTTTCATGTGTCAAGATGTTGGATGTGATGCAGCCTGCCCAATCCCAGTCAATATGAAATCAGAAATAAACAAAAACATGACTTTCATTTTTCTATTTTTTGCCTAAAGTAAAAAAAAAAAAAAAAGTAAATAAAGTTGTGTTGCTTTCTGTAAAATGTGCTTGCAAAATATGAATTTGGTCTTCTTCCTTATTTTCAGTACCCTTTTTTCTCACTAAACATAAAAATAAAAGTTGAATTTTAATTTTAGCTCTCCACTACCTCTTCCAGACACTGTACAAAATTTCCAGCAGGAGGAGTAGGCTACTGTGCCTTCCATATACACAACTGTGTCAAGTTGCCAGGGATAGCTCAAAATAGAGTGGAAGTAAGGCAATTTTACCTTCAAAATAAAAGTGGAACATTTGTCACCATTGAAAACAAAAGAAAAAATATGTAGTAGGATGCACAGAACAGCAAAAATAGTATAAATATATTCTGGGATCAATAACATTAAACACTGAGTGAAACTCCAGCTGTTAAATAGATACAAAATAGATTACATTATATTATATTACAGTGCATTGTATTGACTTAAGGACAGGTAAACTGTTAAAATTATATTTGAGTACTTGTCCTTTTCTGTTATGAGCAAATGTGACACTGATTGGGCTACAATGTGGACTAGCAGATACCCTTCCAAGTTGTCTGGTATAAGTTAGTGGTTGAGTATCTGTGAACTTTGCAGATGCGTACCCAGGGGGTGGCCCAGACCACCCCACTGGCCACCCAGCCGGCAGTGAACATTTTTCATGAAAAACGAAATGATAGAACCTTTAATATAATGACCACATCACAACACAGGCAGTTTTAGAGAATGGGACCGTCTCCCATTTGCATGGTTACCAACTTGTCCAGAGCAGCCTGCCTGACTCCCCTTAACACAGGTGAGCACTGACTTTCTTTGACATGTCACAACTGTTATGCTAGTTCATTAAATTGTTTGGAAAGCACTAGTTTTGTTTTCAAGAACAGTAAGTTACTTTATCCATGCATGCTAATGTGATGATGGTAGCTTTGCAGCTATTTAACATGCGCAAAGCCTAATGTTAGCTAGCAAACCGAAATGCATTCATGGTGTCACAGATGAAAACAATTATTGGATGCAGGTAACTCAAGTCTACAAATTCATTGTGCTCATAGTTTTTACATTCTTCTTATTTGTCTTTTAGTGAAAGTAGCCTAACTTGAAGAGGATGGTGATTAAACTTTTTCACCAAGTAGAAAGCTAGAGTTGAATCTGAAATCCGAGGTGTAGAGGGTAAACAGGATGGATGACTGTACAGTCCCCTTGGGTGGCCCTGTGCTACTCTGCAGCATGCCTGACACACTGCCCTCAACTGCAACCTATCTGTTTGGTAGTCCAAACAGAAATGCTCTGGGCTTTTTCTCAAGCAGGAGGGACTGGATGGTGTTGAACACAGTGGAGATTTCAAATAACATGATTCTCACCATGCTTCCCAGCCTCTCCAGATGGGAATAGGTCCTATGGAGTAGGTATATGATAGCATCGTCCACGTCTTTGTGTTCCTGATATGCAAACAGAAGGGGGGCCAAGGAGCCCATCACCAGGGGTCTGAGGTGCTGCAGGACCAGCATCTTAAATGTTTTCATTATGTGCGATATCAGTGCCACTGGCCTGTAGTCATTCAGGGAACTGGAACAATCCTTCTTAGTCAATGGAATCAATCCATACTTTCACAGTCTTGGTGGCGGCGGGCTGCTGCTGGACAATAGGCGCATACCTGTAAACCAGGTGGATCAGGCTGTGGTGTGATCTGCTAAGGGGGGAAGGGGCAGTGGAGCTGTATACATCCTTAACATTTGTTGAGTGTTATGGCGCTTTTCCACCACATGGTACCGGCTCAAATCAACTCGACTCGACTCGACTCTACTCGCTTTTGGTAGTACCACTTGGTTTTCCACTGCAGATAGTACCCCCTCAATGTGCCCCCCCCCCCCGCCCCCACAACTGGTCGTCATAGCGACGCCGCGACGCCGCATGAAACTGCTGTGACGTCATCTTCAACGCGACACACAGCAACAATGGAGGATATCGAAGGGATGGTGTTCTTGATTCTCGGTATGTGGCTGTTAGTCACAGCAAAGAGAGAGATTTTATTTCAGAAGAGGCTGAAGGCAGCAAGACAAAAGACTGCTGAAAAAAACAGGAGAGTTTGGGAAATCCTACAAAGGCGACGCAAGAGGGTAAGCTAACCTGGTAGCTAACGTTAGCATATGTTCGCGCAATGATGACGATTCTCTCTGACCAATCAGTAGTCTGCAGTGTTTTCATGTCACCTTTTGGTATCGCCTCAGCTCGCTTGGAACCTCGACGGAGGTGCTACCAAAAAAAGTACCAGGTACCAGGTAATATGGTACCTGGTACCTGGTACTTGCCCAATGGAAAACCAAAAAAGGCGAGTAGAGTCGAGTCGAGTCGAGCCAGTACCATGCGGTGGAAAAGCGCCATTACATTCTCCTTTGCCTTATATTTCACATACTGTGAGAAGTTGGTCATGGTGGAGGGGAGGGGGACCGGATTAAAATCTCCAGGCATTACTACGAGGGCGTGGGATATTGTGTCTGTAATCCCGCAACAGCTGAATGACATGGATGACATGACACACTGTGCATTTGTCAACTGAGGGTGGGATGTAAACAGCAATGATGTGTGTTGCTCATTGCATGTGCCACTCTGGCAGCTTTTTTGAGGTAAGTTGCGTATTGCCTCTCCACCCACCCTCTTCGCCTGGTTCCCCCACCTTCCAAATCCCAATTTAACCCCTTTGTATGTTGTAAGAAATAGTGGAACCATTATGAAGATACCATTAATATGTACAGAGTATAATAATTAGGGAGATATGTGAAAACTGAAGTGGGTATATGTGAAGTTAAGTCTACAGAAGTTCATATACTGTATATGTACATAAAGTGTTATGGCTTGCAGACTAGCATTATATAAAAACTATACACCTTATCAAATATATTTAATTAACAGATGTAAATAGCATGTACAGTATTCGACTTTTGGATATGTGCATTAGCATCTTCCCCATGTTACAAAGCTCCAGGACAGAGGTACATGTACAGAAAAATTGCAGTGTTCAAAACACATGTTCATTATCATCTGTATCACAGTATAACTATATTATCAAAACACTGAACAGGAAAAGTGTCATATGTGCCATCTCATGTGCAGAGATATGCAGAAAGAGTCCACATATAATCCAGAGTGCAGGAGTGCCGAGAGCAGTCCAGGATAGACTGTATAGTCAAGCCACTGCAGTTCAAGCTTCCTGCCTCAGCTCCCTCCTAGTTGGCTGAGCCTGGGGCTGTTTGGACATGAAGCATTGTACAGTCTGATGGCTGTCTGCACAAAGGAACACCTAAATGGCTTTGTGCTGCACCTTGGGGTGGATGAGGCAGAGGCTGAATGCGCTCTGTAGCTGCATCAGCTCATCATGGAGGGGGCAGGTGGTGTTTTCCAGGATGGAGTTCAGTTTAGTCCTCATCCTCCTCTCTGTTACCACCTCCAGGGTGTCCAGGCTCAGTCCTACAACAGAGCCAGCCTTTTTCACCAATTTATTTATCTTTCCTGCCTTCCAGCCTTGATGTTGTCTCCGCAGCACACTACTGCAAATAACAGTGCGCTGGCCACCACTGATTAGTGGCAAACCCCAGGAACCAGCAAGATAGCAGGTAAAATTACTGTAAGATACTGACCAGTTCTTTGATTTCCTTAATGGGGAAGATTCAGACTGCACTTGAAGGCCCGTGGCGAGATACTTGAAAAACATAGGTAAACTACCACAAGTGCTGAAATGTAATGCTGGAAATATTGAAGGACAACAATCCCCATGTGGTTTTCCCCAAACATGTTTGAACTGTTGACGATCAGGCAACTTCAACAGTGGAACATTCTATTTCAAAACTGAAGCTGGTGAGCACAAAACTCCACAGTGTCTGCATAGAGGAGAAGTTGTCCTTCTGCAGCTAGCATTTGAAACAAGCACGTAATTTATGATAACCTGCGACCTATCTGGATCTTTAAAACCAAATACAAAAGCCTAATACAGCGTATTGGTTATGTAAAACAATGCTTCCACCACATAATTGCTGGTTCTTACATATTTTCATACAGCACAAGGACACATTTATCAGTGAAGTCCTGCATACTGGGTTCATTATAGTTATCATGCAATCATAATGCAACTATAGGATCAGTAGATATAGACAATGAAAAACAGCCAATCAGAAAAGAGGGAGGGTCATTAATGACATCACCAATCAATAGGAACCTCTCTCCTGAGTCTCACAAGCCATCACTCTTGGCAGTACAACTTTGCGATCAATAGATATAGACAATAAAAAACAGCCAATTAGGAAAAGGGCAGGGGCATCTAATCAACAAAAAACTGTCCTTAGTCTGACAAGCCATCTCTCATGCCAGTGCAACTTTGGGATCAACGATTAAGCATCTCAATGCAAAGGGGGAGCCAATCCGGGTTTAAAGGAATAGTTCACCCAAAAATTTAAATTCAGTCATTATCTACTCACCCCATTTTAGTTGAAACAAGGGTGAAGTTTGTTAGTCCATAACACACACCTGGTGGTTGCCAGCACAACTAACAAATAACAAAAATAACCATAAAATTACTCCATATGGCTCGTGCAGCATAATCCAAATCTTGTGATGCCAAATGATCACTCTGTGAGTGGAAAAAAACTAAATTTGATCCATTATTTAATGCAAATTGAGTCTTCCTCCACTGTCTTCAGCTTCCGCATTACCAAACCTCGCGAGGCCACCATGGCCGTGCTAATTACCCCAATTTTAGAGGTGATGTGTTTCAGAGTTGATTTAAGTTTTGATTTTAGTTTCAGAGTTGATTTTAAGATTTTACTGATCACATTCAAAGCATAAATGGGTCTGGCACAAAGCTACACCAAGCTCACAGGCTTTTGTTTTTAACCCCATATGAGCTGGATTGGAGCCTGAGGTCCTCAGGAAGGTCTCTATTGACTGTTCCAAAATGTGCATTAACAAGAATAGCAAAGCTGTTTCAGGGTCGACACCTCTGTTTTGCCTGGTTCAGGCTGAGTGAAAGGCCACTACAATGAGAGCAAAAGTTGGGTTGGACATAGGTAGACTGTCAGTGTGGAAGAGTGCACCTGTAAAATACAACCCCCAATTTTGATTTAGGTGAAGATTTGGGTTAAAAACATACATCTAGGGTGCCCTGCTCGGTGTGAAAGTTCTCTTCTGGCCAAATCAGAGACTTCACAGATGCTCTTGACCGCAATTCCAGGAAAACTTTCCACAGATGCTCTCAAAAACAATCACAGGAAAAGTGATGTCACAATCATAGAGCACAAAATGCAAAGTACAAAAACCCAACTTTCACTAGTGACTAAGCTCTAGCTTAAACAAGTACAGATGCTGTACAGTCCCACAACGCTATTGTAGGAAAGTTGCAACCAAGGCACTGCACAGGAGAATCATGGCTGCAGTTTGAATGAAAGGAGGGAAATACTCACGTGGAGATGTTACATTATTATAGCCTATAATACATTATGGAAGGGGGTTGTAGATGCAGCCTATACATTGAATAGTTGGGGTGGCATATACACAAGAGTACTGCATATACAGTACTTTGTGCATGTAAACAGCTTAATCAAATTATTTTGATTATCAGAGTAAGACCAATAGTCGCATTATTTGTTTGCACATAAACAAAGCCAGTGTATAGTTGTTTAGCAACATCCGACCATGATGAAACCTAGCTCCTGCTATGAAGTTAGTCTAGTCTAGTCTAGTCTTGTTTATTTATATAGCCCTTTATCATAGTCAAGTCTCAAAGGGCTTTACATACCATCATATACTGTACATGTCATGTACCATTAGGGATGGGAATTGATAAGATTTTATTGATACCAATGCCATTATCGATTCTGCTTATCGGTCCGGTTCTTTATCGATTCCCTTATCGATTCCCGATCAATTTTCTGTGTGGAAAAAAAAGTAGGCCTACACAGGTTTTCAGCGTCAATGCAGCTGTTTTATTATCTCTTGAGTCTGAACACAGTGTAGAATGTCTGCCTAATAACATTTGAACATGTTAAAATAAATTACAATGCTCCTTTTCTTAAAATGATATAACTTGGAAAACAAATAAGATGGTTAGATGGTTACCCTAAAATGTTTCAACATATTGCTGGTGTTTCCACTCTTAAGGCTGCATTCACACAGCGTTTTTTCCCCAACCGCCAGTGCCCTTTCCTCATTAAAAGCAATGGGAAGCGGCCGCAAGGCGCACAAAAGGCGGCCGCTCCCTAAAGCGCTGCAGCGACGTTTTTTTCGTCAGAGCGGAGCTTTGAGAAAAGTTGAGAAATGTTCAACTTTTCAGAAAAGCGCCGGGTGACGTGAACCGCTTTTTCCCAGTCGACCAATCGCGATGACCGAGACGCTGGCTGTTTCCCATAGCAACAACAAATATGGAGAAAGTGAAAGTGCCGGTGGAGAAATGGGACGTTGTAATAAGTTAATGTCCGTTACCGCAACAGCGATCATAAAGGCAGTATGGATTATACTGGACATGTATTGGAAATATCTGGTAAGCCTTTGCTTGTTGCACAACACTGTTCTGTCTGCTAGAAGTGCTAACCAGCTGGTTAGTGAGCTAGCAGCTGCTCAGCTAACGTCAGCTTACGTTGCCGTGATCCGCTTTTTATTTCTCCTCACAAAAAGCGCTCCAGGCAGCGCTTTTTCCACATCAAAAAACACTATGTGTGAACACAGAAATGATAATTCTACAGACGTTACAAGTAGCACTGTTGTCATCTTTCTTCGTGAAATGAAGCCACGCTTTGGACCGTTCCTTCCTCTCGGCCATGACCCCTTCTTGTTGCAAGTTTCCAGCAGCGTAGACGCAGAGTTTGACGTCATGACACATGAGTTTTTGCAATGCGCATGCGTAACTGTCAGAAAAACATGCCGGCATCGATAAAAGGAATTGATAACCTCGGAGGCATGCGATTCCGATGGATCAGACAATTTGGAACCGGTTCTCAACTGGAACCGGTTCTCGATTCCCATCCCTATGTACCATACTACATCATATATACATACTACATACATCATATACATCCTGTACATACTTATGTGTAAGTTAAGTGTATTGGTTGGATTTCACCATTTGCCATGGTAACATAGTATTTGAAGCAATTCTCATGCAGCCTTCATGTAAAAATAATGAGATTTCCATAGCTTCCACTTAGTCAGCAATGAAGAACCCAAACGCAATTGCTAGAATGAACACAGATCTGTCCAACATGATGCATGCCGTTTGACCATTCCCCCGACTGCACTCGCATACTCTGGTCTACTTTTGAGGTGAGGCAATACTCATCTCAAACAAGCCTAATGTTAAGTAGCTTAGCTATATAATATAATAATATGTACTTCCATGAGCTTAGCATATAAGAGTAATATTCACCATTTGTATGTGACTTGACATCATCCACAGCAATCGAATTCAGAGTTTATTGATACAGTGTAGATGACCACATGTTCCGTTTGTCTTTTTTCAGCAACCAAAATTCTGGGCTAGTGAAAAAAATCAAACATCGTCCATGGATGATATCTCAGTCATCAAGAACACCAAGCCGCATGACAGTGATACCCAGTTTTGCACATTAGCTGGTCCACCAACGATGAGTATTGGGTTCTCTCTCCGTGCCTTTTTTTTCTTCACCATCAACGGAGCTAGCCAAAAAACAGCGACAACATATTCTGCTCCGATAAAATGCATTTACATCATGGAACAAATTTTAGGGCATTTTCAAACCTATCCTCTGTTTGCTTTGGTCTGAATCAGGGGACGAGTTGTTACTTTGTATTTACGCATTGGTACCCCACAAATTTCAATGATGAAACCCAACTAATACACAGTGCTTCTTGCAGTTTGGTCAGATCACATTCTCACTCCCGATGAACCATTCCAGGGTTCATGTGTTAATGTACCGAGACCAAAACCCTCTCAAAATGATCTCAGCCCGATTGTTTTGGTCCGCACCTGACTGCGATCTCTGTGCTCTTATATGCCGAAACAAACTGAACTAAAGGGGGAACTGTTCCAGGATTTGGAATAACTGCTCTAAATTAACTATGTGTGAAAATGCCCTTAAGAGTAAGTGGCTGAAAATGTCCCCTTACTAATATGCTAGTGTGGCAGTGAGAGACACCGGAGAACATGTCTAATCGCAGACCTACCTTCTGTTAAATGCACACAGTTATAGAGTTTCTAGGATACTCAGTAGTTTGAGGTATGTTTTACTTCTTGTGGTCCATCCACAGAAAGTTTGTTCAATGCCCACAGTGGCCTTCATTTATCATGCAGTATGCTTAATAATATGTGCAAAATTCATTTTTAATAACTGCAATTGAAAACTAAAACATTTGTAAACAGCTGCAAGTTAGACAGTATTCCAATGTCTTTCAGCTGTTAACACAAAGAAATACTGAAAAAAGCCCAAAATGTCCTTTATTTTAATTTTTATTTAAATTTGTATTTAATTTTCTCAGGATTTCTTTCTCACTTCTATTCCCTTACTCCCAAACACAGAATAAAGGATGGAGAAATTACTTACAATAGCTGCATTGATATAGATAGTATAGTGTAGCTCCATCACTGCACTCATCCACCATACAGGAATTTACATACACTTATACATCAAATATAACAGCTCCTCCTAACTAAGCATGAGAATGAACAGTGCCTCACTACAGTGTTTTGGTTTTTTTCTGTCACTTTCCCTCAAATTTCCTCTTTGGGTAGAAAAAAAATCTCAACGTGTGAACCCACTGACCTTGAGCGTGTACACAGTACACAGTACACACACACACACACACACACACACACACACACACACGCACACACACACACACACACACGCGCACACACACACACACACACACACAGCTAATGACTGAGGCAATTACACTGTGCCTGCATTCAGTAGTGTAATTGAAATGATATGTCAGGGCTCACAGCATAGCGAGTCTGGCTCCCAACATCAGACGATATGCCACCATGCACCCACTAGTCTCCACATCTAGCCACAGAAGGATAAATAAGGTAAGTGTGTGTGTGTATGTGAGTGTGTGTGTGTGTGTCTGTTTTGTCTGTCTGTGTGTATTTGTGTGTGTGTCTGTACATGTGTAAAAACTCATGCACATTTGCAGTGTAAGTATGTATGTGCGTCTGCAAATACATCACGGTTGTGTGTGCCTGTGTACGTTTGAATCAGTGTGGTTCTCCCAGTCTCCTGTCCGGCAGCCCCTCTCTCCATGTTCCCATGATTTGCAATTATTTGTTCCCCTCTCTGCTTACTATAAGGAGAGGTCACCTGGCATTTACCATGAGGTTTTAATCGCCATGTAAACTGGAGATCACGCAATATGGCTTCTACCGTAATAGAATTTTGGGGGCCTTAATTTTTGCCAGCTGTGCGCCGTTTTGCCCTTGGTATTGACAGAAATGTTGACGGGCCACAGGCCTACCCATGAGGAACCCCTCAGAGAAGTAGACCCATAAATGCTGCTTCTGGGTGGGTTTTTAAGATCCTCTGCTGCAACAATTGAGATTAGGTTTTGAGTATTATTAACTGATTCTAGATAGGAGTGTGCCACCTCCAAGGCAGTAGGTGGTTGAGGGGGCTCAATGGAAATTAGCAAACTTCCAGAGACACAGCCATATGTGACTACGTGTGCCAATAGCTTGTAATTACACTTCCAGTTAGAAGTTGAATCATACCATGTGATTCTGCCATGAACTTGTTAAGTGTCAACTAGAATACGTCACTGGCTTTTTTTCTAGGAAGTTGGAAACAGTGAATAACAATTACCCCGGCGCGGTTATTTACCCCATTTACGGTTTATTTGTGTGTAAGGCCAGGGGTGAATTGAATGCTTCATGGAGGGTTTGCCACATAATACGCTTGTGCATGACCTAGACAGATTGTAATGCCTGACCTAAATATGTAACACCCCCCCCCCCCCCCCCCCCCGCCACACACACACACACAAACACACACACATGCACACACACACACACACACACACACACACAGTATACACACACATACATACCCTTAAAGACCTATGGCTTCCAAGGCTATCTCACTTAAGAAGAAGTCCCTCTCGAGCTGCAGGCTGTGAGCACTATCACAGACCTGTATCCTTTAAAATCTGCTACATCTCTTTAAGAATGAGTTTGTGTTGAGCCATTAATGTGAGAGTTGCAGTGTGTATGTTTGTTTGTGTGTTTATTAGTTTGTGTAACTGTGTATACATGCAGAGGCAGGCTCACGCTCTCCTCTGGCAGACACCATAACCCCCCCCCCCAATCTACACATGCATACACTCACCACTTCCCCTCCCAGTGTGGTGCTGAATGAATGAAGGCGGGAAGGCGCTTGTGCTGCACTGTGTACTTTCTCATACAGCAAGCCCATAGTGAGCTTTGGCAGGGGCAAGGTGCTACATAAAGGGGGTGAGCTAAGGTAAACCAGGGCTCTACCAGATCCAGGGCTATGCTTTGAGGCAAACAGGGTTGATTTGGAGGGATACGGAGCAAGACCACTGCCACATGTTGAAAGCTTCACGCCAAATTGTGAAAGCTTGAAACTAGTTTTGAATGTTTGAAGCTCAGTTTTGAATCTTTGCAGAAATTAATTTGTACTCATACTTGAGGATCCGTGGTCGTAAGAAAGTTTAATACATTTCAAATAAAAAACCTCTATGAAATCTCTTTGTAGTCTTTGTAATTCCAGTTTGAATAATTGTGAAAAATATTTGAATACTTGTAATTCATGTTTGTATTAGTTTGATTAATGGTTGGTTACATGTAATGAAATCACAAAGCTACAGCACTCTTCACAAAGTTTCATGCTTAATTTTCACAGCTAGCTTCAGGTTTTGTCAGCTTGTACTTTAAGTCCTGTAAACTAGCGTGGTTTGGGGGTGGGGCCATTTGCTCATGGCCAATCATCTGCCCTCTGTCGAAATCCAAGCCAATCCTATGCCGCTTTTCACACTGACACTGTGCAAAGTCTGTTGGCTGGACATCCTATCGATCAATCAACAGTACACCAAAAAAGATGGCCTTCCTTGGGTACTTAGAGTTGATTACTATCGCACAAATCGATACTACCAGACATTTCTAGGGAGGAAAAGTAGCAGGCTAACACTAGCCCATTTATAACTGTCAGATGGCTCTGGTTAGAGTATTTGACCACTGGGACCTTTGTGCACTATGGACATTTGGTCGAGGTACTGGATCAACATTACTTTATTTCCATTCCGTACAAAGAATGCAAAAAGAGGAGGTGCTCTAGGAACCTGGCCCATGTATGTAAAACACAAGAACATCAGCGTGAGCGCTTCAGTTGGCAATCACCATCAGCCTGAATAGCCACTGAAGGCCAGAACAACTTCTTTATTCTTCCAGGCGGGTCAAAGTCACCAAAGCACTTATTCTTATTGTCAGTGGTATATTTGATCTAATTGGTCTACTCATATATCTATAATGTTATTTGACACAAGGCCTTATGCTACTACATTAAGCTAGCTATTTTTCTAGTTTGCTTGAGTGGCTAACGGCTGTTTTCATGCTGCTCCGCTTAATATTTATGCCAATGGGAGTTAGATTTAACTTTTGCCTGGCTCGGCTGAAACATCTATCTCTAAATGGTTGTGTGGTAAGCTATATTTTATCTCTAATTTGTTGTCTCCTGGCTCTACATTAATGCTATTAGCTACAGATGGAGCCATAACAGCTGATGAGAAGGCAGATTGTTTACCATTGCTCAGACAATTAGTATGTTTATGGTGATTTAGATATTGAAATGAATCATATTGAAATGTATTGATTTTATTTATTGACTTAGTGATTTTTGTATATAACATTGTGATTGTTGAATGTTATTGTATTTACAGTTCTTGATCAGTTAAGTCTGCAATTAGCATCAGCCTGAACAGTCTGGCTGATGGGACCCCAACTCAACATTTTGCTTTTTGTTTTGTCTTCCAGAATAAAGCTTTGATTATGCCACTCTGATTCACTTTTGTTGATTCATGAGAGTTTAACATATAGCACCGAGCTGCTGTTGTGGGTTCAGTCACTGGGTATTTTGGGTCTGTCAACAATCATACACCCTCACCCGGGCAACCCAGCTGAGACTGATCAGGCAACCTACAGCTCCCAATCGTCAAATCCTTTTTAAACAGAGCCATCTGAAAGCTATAAACTATTATGCCAGCAATTAAAGTAATGAGAGATAAGTATGTAGGCTTGGTTGAGAGACACCGTGTATGAATGGAGCAAGAAAATGCACACAGCTATATGCTATGTTAAACTCTCATAAATCAGCAAAAGTGGATCAGAGTAGCATGTTTTAAGTTTTATTCCGGAAGAATAAAAAAGACAAAATGTTGAGAAGACTGGCTCTCAGTGGCTTTTCGGGCTAATGGTGAAATATGTGATTGTTTTACCAAGGAAATGTTACTGATCAAGAACAATAAATACAATAACATTCAGCTTAATAGCCACAATATTATATACACAAATCACATCAGAATAATTACAATAAATAAAATCAGTGCATGTCAGTATGATTCATTTCAATATCAAAATCATAAACAAAGTAATTCTGATTACATAAATCAAACATGCTTATTTAACAATGTCATGCTGTTGCCTTAGCAATGATCAACAATCTCTCTTTTCATGAGCTGTTATGTCTCCATCTGTAGCCATTAACATTAATATAGAGCCAGGAGACAACAAATTAAAATAGAGATAAAGTTATCCCACTACTTTTCCTACTATCTAACTCTCATACAGTCTCATGAAATTCACAAATCGGACATGCCATTTTCACCTACTGCCTGTTTCTATCTCTTTCAGTTTCTGTCTCTTTCACACAATCTTTTTGTGGTGGGAAAAGTATTAAAAGTAGTATCAGTTTGTGAGATAGTGAACAACTCTAGGTATCAAATCACATTATGATACAAGAACTCAGTTGTGTTCATATTGCAGCTTAAGACCATGTTTGTTGATGTACCTTTGACTGTTTGACTGTCCAGCCATGAAAACAGTTTCAGTGTGAAAGGCGGCATATGATTGGCTTGGATTTCGAAAAAGGGCAGATGATTGGCGTAAAAAGCAAATGGCCCTGCCCTCAGCTCATTTCCTTGTCTTAATGCCCATTCAGTTGTTTTAACTTTAGCAGCTGAGGCTATGTGTAGAGGTTGGCTAATTGTTGCTTTACCTCAGCCGGAGCCACTGCAGGCTCTCTGTGGGGAGAGAAGCCAAAGACCGGGCCAAAAACGACTCCTCCTGGTTGCTCTGGCTACTTGGCTAGCCGAAATTGATTGATATTGACTGAAGTTAATAGTTAATGTCCTTACTCAAATTTGCTATCTATAAATTAAAGCGTAATCAGCACAATATCACTCTAGAATCGTGTATCTTGCACCCACAACTTATGTTTTCCTTAGATAAGAATAATATATATATATATATCTGGTTATAAAAAGGTCTTACAATAAAAGTAAGTAAGAGATTTAAAAGATGATACTGATCAGCCTGAGTTTGTTAGGCAGGCCGTTCCAAAGCCCTGACGGCAAAAGCCCGGCCACCTTTGGTCTTTACAGGGCTAAATGGACCTAAGCAGGTTACTTTGGGTCTTCTTGATTTGAGGTTGTCATTAGCTTAGCCTTAGATGCTGGGAATTATTGGAAATTTTGAGTGTACAATTAATATACTTGGGCTTGATAGCTGTTATATTGGTCATCTTCACAGACAATACATGTGGCAAGCTTGAACCTAGCACTAAGCTAGTTTTCACTTGTCAGTGTGCAGAACGTTCTTACGACCACGGAACCTTAAACACGAGTATAACAATAGTATATCAGTATATCAATTCCTGCAAAGATTCAAAACTGATCCTTAAACTTTCAAGCTTTCAAAACTAAGTTTCAACCTTTCAAAACTTGGCTTGAAGCTTTCAACATGTGGCAGTGGTCTCACTCCATAGGAAAGAGGGCTGAGATAGGGCTAACGGGAACTGAGGCTGGGAAAGGAGGGGACAGGAGTAGTGGGAAGGACAGGTGGGGGTTGGGTGGGTACATTAATACATAAGACAAAAGACTGTTTTGAAACTGTTTTTGAAATCATTGGAATAGTGGGCTGTTACATCAATTGTCTCAGAAAGCTGATTTTTTGACAGGAGACTGGGCAAAAGTCTTGAGATGGGATTTGGAAAAGGATGGAGTAGCAGGTCTCATTTTGCAGGGCAAAAATTGAAGGCTGACTTTGGGCCAGGGGTAAAGGTGGGGGTCACTTAGAACATGTGAGAATAAAGGGTGAGACTTGGGGTGAATGGGGGGCTGCATCTGGCAAGGTGTTTCAGTGCCAGTCACAGGAAGTTAAAGGTGTCAAGGTAGTTCACATAGGTAGTAAAAATGTGTGTCTGCTCGCTCTCTCTCTCTCTTTTCTTGTTAGGACGCATACTACTACTACTAAAAGCCCAGAGAGAGAAAGTGAGTCCGAGGAAAGAGGGAAAGGAAGTTATCATCTGGTATGTGGATTATGTATCCCGCAACCAGCTGATGTGAACATATCTGAAGACGATGTCACTTTTAGCTAGCCATGCATGCAGAAGTAGCAGCAGCAGAACTCCGGATGGAAGCAACCTGCCATATCGTCTCTTTCTCTTTGTCTCTCTTGCCCTTTCTGTCCCTTTTACTCTCCTTTTTTTTTATTTCGCGAAGGTCTCCTGTGAAATGTGGATACTGTACTGTCCATGTGTGTGTGTGTGTGCATCTGTCTGTTGTGTATGGGCTACATCTTTATTATGGAAGATGTGAGTGATGCGACCCAGCAATGCGCAGTATCTTATATGTTAGAGTGAGTAAGTGGGCAGCCATGGGTGGGCATGCTCCCTATGCAATGGGAGCATGAGTCGGTCTGTCTGGCTTTGGACTTTTGCAAGTCTGGATTATGTGATAATTACATACATCAACTCACCCCCACTGACGAACCCACAAGCGGTTGCTCCTGGACTGTACTAAGTCACGCATCAGCCCACTGATTTATTCTGATTATCAAAACATACATAGACATCATTCCTCTCCCTGACCACATCCAGAAACATAAAACTTCAGACCTCTCTCCCTCCTTCTTCCCTTCCCCTCTCGTTTCTTTCTCTTTATCTCTCACTCTTTTTTTCTCTCCTTCCCTCCCTTTCACTCCCCCTTTGTCCATGCTGTATTTGGAGCTGTCTCTTTCTACTTTTAGCCTTTGTGAAGTAGCAGAAATCTGGCATGCACTGGGCATTCCTCTCATAGTTGCTTGCAATGAAAGGTGGGGGGAAAGACTTGAAAGGCATACTGGGGGCAGGCCGAATCAGGTCAACAGTCAATCTTAAATAGATCATTACCAATTGTTTATGCAAAAGATTAAGTAGTCTGCTAGGGATAATTTATTGTTCCACCAATTTTTGGTGTGTTAACATACTTGGCCTCCCTAAATACACTAACTGCAAGGAAAACAAGAGAATGGAACATTTCCGCATGCCCGTGCTTTTCAACTGATGAACTGAAAGAAGACTAATGGAAAAAATCCCCATTGTCTCTTGTCAACATTCTATGTGCTATATACATATTTATGCCATTTTGAATTAACCTTGCAAAACTTTGTCCTGATCCTTACCTCACATCCCTAGCTAACACAAAACAGGTGGCCCCAATGAAAGACAGACAAATGGAAAAAAGAAAAACAAATGGCAGAAACAAAAAAATAATTAAAAAGTTAGAAGGCAAGCAAATGAAGTGCAGATCTGTTCCATGAATTGTAATGCGGTAGCTCGGCAATATGTGGCCCAAGGCCACACATACGGTGGACTCATAATGGGCAGATGTTTATTTAAATCCCTCTCCTGGATTGGAGGACAGTGCAGCTCCTCCACTGCCAGATCAAAGAGATTCACTTTGGCCCTGCTAAGACAATATGGCTTTCCTCAAATATGTTATACAGTGTAACTTATCCCACTTCTGTTAAAAATGCTCAAACATGTAAAACCTCTGGCATGAATTTCCTCAGACAGACTAAGAGGATCTGTCCGGTTAAGAAAGAGACAGTGCATCGCTGTTGCACCCTGTCAGTACAGGTGTGATGAAAGTTTTCTTGCAAGTACAGGTTTCCATTAGGCTATGCAAATAATTATGAGAACCTTTGAAGCAGAGGAATGCATTGTTGTATGTATACAATGATTGAGCTTGAGTCAACATGTTCTCCCATGTTATTTTTCATTTTGAGTAAGGATTCATCCAGAGATTATCAAAATACATATAAGCTCTGTGTGCAGGTGGTCTTGGAGAGAATGGGAGAATGAAAGCATGGAAGATTGTGATGATGTAAGTTGTTTATAGTGAATGCAAACAAATGAAAATCCCAACTTGAAATGTATTGCATAAACATATTCCTTCATCAGCATCCATAGGATATTTGTAGGATATTCTGACAAAAACATTCAGATTACAAATTAAGAGTAGGCCATATTAAGAAGCACTTTTGCAATCCTAAACAGGTTTAACACCAGAATAAATGAATCCAATTTGAGATTCATGTTTAGAGAGGGAAAACCTTCGAAAGAGCAACCCTGGAACTAGGAACTCAGCGGTGCAGGAATGTGTTTGAGGGAAACCTCCTATACACAGAGCTCTTTCTGTGAAAAGGTCAAATCATTCATTCGTGCAGTTCTTTTTCCTCTCTTCTGCAACCTTTTCTTACCATCCCCTTGTGCCCTACCAGCCAGACTTACTCCCTGTGTTTATAAGTTGGCCCATGTATCATAAGCTAAAACTAAGCTGCCCTTTACCTCCTGTAGAAATAGTTGGAAATCCAACCGTTTGAGAGCTTTTAAACTGTTTTGACAGCTCCCTCTTTTTTCCATCACCCCCACGAGCACTGGAAACTGGTGTTGTGTGTGTGTCTAAATGAACAAGTGTGTGTCGCTTGCCTTTCCCGTAAGCTGACATGAAAGATATTTCACAACTTGTGAAGTGGTGTTTTGTGAGACGCCAGGGTGCTCAGTGAGATATCATTGTAACAGTACCATGTGCCCATAAAGGAAAGAAATCCTGTTTTCTTACAGTTCTATAATGTACCGTGTAGGGGCTCCTGCCAGAAAAAAGTCATATTTAATTTTGCCTTGGGCTCGGTGCTGTCGAAATGGCTCCCACTGGACCGAGCAGAGGTGAAACTCAGAATGGCTCACAACACAAGAGTCAAATGGCACAATCATTGGTGGAGAGAGAGGCTCTCCTCTAAAAAATATAGAAATTCATTCATGACTGTGCCTGTTTTTTTGTGTTTTGTTTTGTTCTTTTTTTGTTTGTTTTATGTTGAAACATGAGGCGTGTGAAGCAAGGACATCTTGGCATTGGACTTTTAAGAACAGAAGGTGAAAGTTAAAGTTGAAAGACAAGTTCCCCTTCTTTCTATTTTTTTGGCATAATGTATGCTAAGTGTTAAACAGTAAAGAGAACGGTTTACTGTACAGAAAATTAACTTTCTTTCTTTCTTTCTTTCTTTCTTTCTTTCTTTCTTTCCCCACCTATTCTCTATACCAGGTGAGGTCCTGAGCTTGGTGGATGACCTGTTCTCTGGTTTGGGTTCGTCCTGCGTCGTTGCGGGCAGGAGGAGTGGAGACCATCCCCACTCTGTACTGTACTCAGTGGTCTTCAAGTGCCTGGAACCCGACAGCCTCTACAAGTAAGCCTGCCCATATTCTTTCCCAAGTCCACAGTTTTCCGGTGCTGATTGATTAAGTGATTGTTTGAGGCTGTTTATTTCTTCATGGTATGAATAAACATGAGGTCATAAATTGTGATGTGCTGTAGTAGTTGGTGCAGAAATAATAAAGTAAAGGGAAGTTAAAGGAATGATTGAAGGCAATATTGGGTGGATTTTTCAAGGTTCTTGCTTAGGTCTGGAAAGTATTCATGGTTTAAGTTTCCTTTAACCATGACTTTCATTATTTCCAGGTCTAAATGGAAATTCATAGAAAATGGTAATTCAAATTATGGAAAGTTATGTTTCCAAATGTGTGTTTTAATTAGGGTATATACTATATATTAACGAGACAAAACCATTTCTATATTTTGTGATAAAAAGTAATCATTGTCAGCTTAGATTGTACCGTTGATTCTAACGCTGAGCTTGTGTGCATTTTTACTGTTTGAATGGAAGCAAAGAAGACAAAGCTGTTGTTTGAGAACATTTTTATCCAACCATACACAGTCACACACATGAACCTGACATTGGCACTGGGGAACTGTACGTTTCTGGAGAGCTGGCTTAGTGACCCTAGATGTGGAAGTTGGTCGTCGAGGGATGCTAAGACAGACCAAAGGGCAAGTCATGGAAGAAGACATTTAATATATTCAACTTGGGAGAGGCAGCAATCTAGAGCCACATGGAGGGGAAGAAACATGATTCATTATTCAAGTTGACTTGAGGCACAGCATAACGTCATACTACACCAAGCCATCTGCATCTAACGGTGCTACCAACTCCACTGCAGCGACTGATGACGGATAAGATGTTAGCTAATGCTTTTTATAGGGAGATGAGATGACAGGCTAGCCAGCAGAAAAATTGGAGCAGCTCTTGTTGGTTAACACAGATTAATATTAGTAATATTGGCAAAAATACCGTCAAAAGAATAATGAAATGCATGTTATAGCTTAGCTGAAGGATCATTACGATTGTTTTAAAGCTAATGTTACTATTACTCTATTTTTCTGACAACTGGCATGGCATTGATTGAGTCCAACCAAATCTCATCACTTGGGCCAGCCAGCTCTGCTGCTTCACCTGCTGTTGGCGCTTGAGTTGGTTGTAGTGGGGTGGCCACTTGGCCCTGTTATTTCCCTTTCAATACTAAAACATTTATACCATAGTCACATATGTCTGAAAATACATATCTTGCTCAAAACATGCTTTTATTCTCATTTCCTTCGACATACATGTGCAGATGACTTGTGCAAGAATCTATGAAGCAGCTGTGACACTGCAGGAATTCATAGAATTATACTGTCAATGCATGGGCCTTTAATTGGAAACTTTTTGACACACTGTTGAAAGATATTGAAGAGGTGATTGGATGCAGTCTTCTCAAAATGGGAAGTTGTGGACTACATATAATGCATAATGGATTTAAAGAAGGCAGCAGTGTAACCAGCTGGGACATTGAGCACATTTTAAACTAATTTCACTGGATTTTTAAAGACTCTCCAGCCAGACGAGAGGATTTCACAAAGGTAACAGACTCTTGAAGCACTGCCAACACAGGTGGCTGGAGAATGTGACAGTGCTTGAGAGGACCATTGAGATATGGCCACACATCCAAACTTATGTTTCAAGTGCCACTGTAGGCAAAGTGCTATAGTAAGTAAACAAATCATTCAAAACTGTCAAGCAAGCATGCACTGACCACCATTTCTTTCAATTACACGAGTGTCAACCATTCTTGGCTAAATATCAAATGAATGCGACCCTCTTGCCTTTTATTTCAAGCAATCTGTTCAACAATATAAAGCACTTACTTCAGAGATTTGTCACTGATGATGTCCTACAGAGAGTAAAAACACCTGCTATGTTGTTCACAGAGGACATATAGTGATCAAGCCAATGACAAAGATTCAGCTATGGTAAACATAGGCGTTGTGGCAAACAGACTTCTCAAAGTGATAAAGAAGGCCTCAGAAAGAGCATCTCTTAAAGTAAAAAAGAGACCAAGGAGTTCCTTGTCACAGTTGTGGAAAAGCTGCTGGAAAAATATACCCTCTTAAGGTACTTGGCACCTCTAGTGCTGGACAAATCAATGACAGAAAATGTGACAGGATACTCAATTCAAGGGCTCTGTTCAGGAGAGTAAATCAAGCAAAGATACTTTTAAGTGTCCCATCGGTGACCACTCCAGACTGGATACCTTCTTTTGTGCACAGCTGCACAAGGTTTCAAGATCTTTGGAAAGTGGTCCAAAAGGTACGATTACTGTCTCACGGTCAAGCATCTATTGAAAGAGAATTACACAAACAAAAACATTGAAAATATCAATCACAACAGGCGATAGTGGAGCATATGCAAAACATGGGTGGAGTGGCTTAAGTTGCCATAACAGAAGAGCTCATTCATTCTGCTGGCATGGTAAGACAGAGGTATCATAGGGTGCGCTCCAAAAGTCTGTGTCGGTGCGTCGCTTTGTGCCAAGTGGGTGTGGTTTCTACTCCATTTAAAGCTGTGGTCGTGCCACTCTCGCCTATCTGAAAGTTTGGCAAAGTCGGCGAGGGGTACAAATGCAAGCATGGATAGTGATGACAGGTAGGTAAACAACGTGAGTTCGCTGCACAGTTTGGTACCAAAACACAAGTGTTAGTATTCGTGTTTCCATTACTTTGTTTAGAAATAAGAAATGTTGCTGAATATTGAATTATAAGGCTGAAATGTTTTTACTTTGTCCTCTGCCATTGTCTATTGTTTACTATAGTGGAGATACCGCCAGCTGTCAGATTATGCTCCATTTAAACAATTTAGGCTACTACCATCCATGCAGCAATACATAGTAAGTGGCGCACTGGGTGAAGCGCTTCCTTCCACCCTTGTCGCAGCGTAATCAGCGGTGCACCGGCACAGGGTTTTGGAGCGCACCCATACTTACCTGGATGAGGAAAGAAAGAAGAGTGAAGACAAAACAGAATACACAAAAACAAATGGTTGTGTAGGAGGAGGATGATCAGCTGAAAACCAAGAAAAGAAAGCTAGACACCAACATCAAAGCTCTTCTAGAAACTCATCAGTAAACAAAGAAATATAAAATGAATTGAATTTCAGTGGGGAGGGTGATTGGGTTTTAGTTCATGGCACTTTGGTTTTACTAAGATTGGTTATTTTGATGATTTAGTATTTTCCCATTTTCCTTTAACCTGAAGCCTCCACATGAATGGTGTTTGTGCGTGTGCGTGTGTGTGTGTGTGTGCGTGTGTGTGTGTGTGTGTGTGTGTGTGTGTGTGTGTGTGTGCGTGGTGGAATGAGTGGTTTCTCAGGCTTAGATAACACTACCTCATGGAACTGTGTGTTAATTTGCCATTCTTTGGACAACATAATTTTAATGCTTTGTTTTTGTTCCACTTGAGGAGTGTAATGTATTTCATTTAGAATTGAAATTAATGACCCCATTTCCTTGTTCATTTGCTTTTAATACCTATTGTGTTAAATGGTTTCCCAGTGATCGTCTATGAGTGAAAAGTAATGGACTTGTCTAAATGTAGCATTCTTTTTCAAATGTACAATGGAGTTCCGGACACTAGCCTGATGGGGATATTTGACCACTACCTCATAACATTCCTATCAGATGGAACATTCAAATTATGGCCAGTGAGGGTAATGTGTCACTGTCTGGGCTGGTCAGGCAAAAAAACAGCTCCGGGCTCAAGGTTAACAAAAATTTCTATCCCCTCTACACAACATGATGCCGCAATAAATTAAGTCCTATTGAGCAACTTGGTCCTTTATTGGTTTGTCTTGGATAAGTTTCTATAGAAACCATTTTCTGTAAGAGTCTTTTTTAAAGATGCTATAGGTATCATTTTTAAACATCAATATATCATTGTTAAATTAATTGTGATACTCTGCCCATTCCTAATGTCACTCTGGGTGCGCTTGTTTTGAAGAGCAAGAAGGATAACAGCCGATCAAATTATTTAATTAATATTTAACTAATAAACTCTAATAGCCTCAGATTTTTTTGTGCAGCAAGAAATCCCCAGCATCCCTTTTCCTGTTTTGTTGCCGCAAAGCAATATCCCCTCATGCCACATAGCAATCCAGGAGACTTCAATAATAAAATATACAATGCAGTGTAGAGGCTGTTAGAGGCTGCCAATCTTCTCTAATTAGGCCAGCAAAAGTCTGGAATTGTGACATGGAAAATGACCATTCAAATAAACTTTTCACATGTAAGTGTATGTCCTAGTCACCTATTCTGTGATATTGTTCTTTGTATTGACTCGCAATTTATTGCAACCCAATTGACTTCATCTCTCTTCTGACCACATTTTTATAAGTTCAGTATTTCCCATTACCATAAAAAGACTTTTATTAAGCGTTATGTTGTGGCCATGTTTGCATCTTTCCTAAACAACGATGACTGGGCAAATATCAGTAATACCACATCCTCCCCTGGGTGTCTACAATTCCCACTGCAAATGTTATTTTGTTTTAGGGGGTTGCATTTTGTTACCCACTCCTGAACACAGCTGGGTCGAGTTAACCAGGGAGCCATATTTGGTTCTCACCATGGTGGAAGTGGTGGATGCTGCTGTTCTCTTTTGTTCTCTTTGGTCATGAGGTCTTTTGCTGCAGCGGAAAACATGATCACTGCAAATAAGCAGGATCACTGTCAAAAGGCAGTATTTGTCAGAATCAGGAGGCTCTGACCAGTATGTCTGCTTAGAGTTTTGGGGTAGTTAGCTAACAGACCACCCTAGCCTGAGGTTATATGGTCATTACATGTGGTCATAGCCATTGTGGTCATCACCCTAACACATCATGCATTTACAGAACTAAGCCAAACTGTCACAGTGTGAAATGAGGAGGCCAGTCTGCTTGCCCTGGCTGATTTTGGGTTTATTAGTGAATGGGAATACTCCATTGGTTATGACAACTGGTCATAAGGATACCGCATCATGCCCGATGTTCTCCCAACCCTAATCGAACCATGATTAAATGAAGTGTGGATGAGGTATAATTCATGTCTTATATTTTGTATCATGATTCAATCAACAAAAATTTAAAAGACTTGCAGATGTTCTTTGACCTTGGTTTTGCTTACTAAAGGGTACATTTAATGTCATTCTAAGTAGGCCTATCACTATAAAGTAAAATGCCTATTAGTAAGGAAGTGGAGAAATGGAATGAAAACAGCTGAGTCCACACAGACGTTGACTCCTGAATGTTCCATAAGTGGCCCTGCCAGCGATGCTTATACACTGCTCAGCCTCCGGTAGCTCAAAGCTCTGCTTGAGCATGCCTTTATGAATCCATATATCATCACAGTTGGATACTTATATGTTAAGCTGTTAAGAGGGACATTTCAGACTGGCAATAAATTTGTCTTCAGAGGCCTAGAAGACTGTGTTTTCTTCCCAGGGGGCGTTGCTGTGATGTGCATTTGATATAAGCACTTTATTCTTCTTAAATGTTTACCTCCCTCTACAGCTTGAAATAAAGTTGCAAGAGCAGCTACATGGGGTGAAACAGGCAGGCCCCAGATGTTGGTGGGGGATGCTGTCATCGGATGCACGGAACCCACTGTTTTCTTCCCTTAGCTTTTCCAACTAGTGTTCAGTGTTCTCTGTTCATGATCATCTTGCTGTTTGTTGACCTTGGTTTGTTTTGGGAAGCCGATCATTGCACCTCTGGAAGAAACAGCCAGGCTTTAACCTTTGAGGGATGGTAGGGGGAATAACCTTTTTGGCCTGTCATACAAGGTGAGACGAGGTATCCAAATTCTATCCTGTCTGTTTTTCAACACTGAAGCTATGCCCAGAGGCAGACAGTTTGCTATCCTGTGAAACTTGCACTTACAAAAACCTGTGCAAGAGCCTAACTGCTAACTGTGTAGCAGTGTTATCTCTGTTTAGGCAGCCCCCACAGTCTTCTTGTTCCCAGATAAGAGTACAATTTACGTCGGAATTACGTCGGAGGGCTCACCTCTGTGCAGCCAACTCTGCTTGTCTTAATCAGAAGCCCGATAAGACTTCCACTGGCATTGGCTTTACACTTGATCATTGCAAGGTTGCCAGGGCCCTAATGTTCCCTTGCAAACTGAAAATGCTTTTGGCTCTATTCTGTGTGTCATGCCCTATTTCAAAAGCTGGATTTTGAGGAGGTTATCAGCATTTACCAATATACAGGATATGATGTAACAATCCCTTGTGCCATAATCCAGGGCGTGCATTCATATAAAAGCTCAATTCAGACGGTAAAATAGGGTGCACTAAACCATAAATAGTTACCGTAGAGAACCTCAGGCTACACTGTCAAATATTTGTAGGACCATCAGATAGACAGCACCAGTCACTACCCATCTAATCTAGATGGTACAGTGTTGAGTCTGTGCATGTGGGCATGTCATTGGGGCTATCAAGAGGGTGTCTTCCTCCACCAATGTTTTGTTAAATTAGGCCCACAACACCTCCAGAAGGCTCAACAGTTCTGACATCCCAGGGCCAACCCCCTCCACACATGCTCAACACCAAATACAGCTATAGTCACCTATGCTACTCTACATTTAAATTTAGGCTTATCCTTAGTTCCATATTTTACCAAATGATTTAAAAACTCGCTATTGGTCTCAGCAATAAGCTAATGAGACAGCTTACCCTTTGTATTGAAACAGCCCACTCAGCAGCTCAGATAATGAATAGTAACAATAATTACAGGCTAAAGAGAGCAGCAAACATTCTACTAACAAACAACAGACCAGCAAGCACACTGCACCTAAACAATAGACCATAAATTACACTACTAAAAATATTAACTTGCCTGGTAGTCCTGACCTCTCTGTGCCCTCAGTGCCTCTAACCTCTAGCCTCCTGCCTTAGCTCCAGAATCTGCTGCTTGCCATGTAACATACACACTTCGCTGTAGTTCACCTGTGCTCACAGAGTGGGAGTCTGGCAGGTAGGGTTCTAGCACTTGTCCTCTATCTATCAGGAAGTTCAAGATCAACAAGCAGATTGATTGGGCAATGATAAGATGGGACAAAGATAAACAGGAACAGCAGCGTACAGAATGAGCATTAGTTCTTGTAAAGAGTTACACAGATAAAGAAAAATGTTTTGTTAGCACCATTACCTCTGAGACCCGGATCTACTAACATGGGCACACACAGCACAAAAACAAACGCAGGCACAATAAGTCTCGCATGCGCAAGATATTAACTAAGATTGGGCATGCAAATGAACACAGGTGCAAATAATTCACTAGAATTGCAAACCTGCATATATAACACTGGAGAAAGTCACGTAGAGCCCAATCGCTGTAGGCCTCCCCAGAGCATGTCTGGCAAGGAAGACCAAAGTTTTCTCCAGTAGAGCAAGAGCTGTTGGTTACACAGCAGAAAAGTCCTGGCTGCACATAAAATGTCACTCTGGGATGAAATAGCATGCAGTGTTTTTCCTCCAAGATCTTATTTTTTTTCCTTTTTCTTGCCATGAATGAGCACACTAAATAATGTAGTGTACGAGGCAATACAAAAGACAAAAATTGGTAATGGATTACTACAATAGAACTCCAGCAGAGCATTTGTTGTGAACAGGATGGGCCCACAGAATAAATTGAAGACAAAGTACAACAAAGCAAAAGGAGAAACAAGTACCTACAGTATGCTGTACAGTCCCACGGTGCTATTGTAGGAAAGTACCAACAGGGCATTGCACAGCAGAATCATGGCTGAAGTTTGAATGAAAGGAGGGAATGCTCATGTGGAGATGTCACATTATTTATATTAGCCTATAGCCTATGTATAATATATTATAGCATATGGAGGGGGGCTGCAGATGTAGCCTACACATTGAATAGCCGGGGGACTTGACATGGCATATACACAGGAATATTTACTTTTATTGCTTATGTAAACAGCTTCATCAAATTATTCTCATAACAGAGTAAGAGCTAGCCTGGTTCCAGACTGGCCCACTTTTCAGATTTTTTCAGAGTCTGGTGTTGCTCTAGTCAACAGCTTGTTCTACAGAAAAGCAACAATCGAGCCAATAAGCGCCTTTGCGGGGGGAACAAAATTTTGAACCGTTCGTGCAACGGTTTTGCTTCAATAATATTTGTTGAAATCACCCCCTTAAACAACATATTGTCTTTGAAAAACTTTACTTTTGTCAAAATCGACTGACATTCTTTGTGAAGTTGGTAAATACGCTGGTGGCCGGATACATCAGTCACTATGTCAGTCACTAGTGATTGGTTAGGGGAAAATCAACCCCCCTCCACACACAGAAAATGGCTAACTAGGAGGCAATCTCAGGCTGAATAATAGAGTGGTAATGAAATGGCCATTCAGTCTGAATAAGAGACTAAGTAAGAGCAATAATCACATTATTTGTTTGCATGTAATTGTAGCCAATGTAAAGTTGTTTAGTGAAATCCGACCATGAACCTATGTCCTGCTATAAACGTATATATATAATAATATATAATATAATAATATATAAACGTCTATTGGTTGGATTTTGCCGTGGTGACAACTAGTCTACGACGCCACATGTGTGCAAATGAATTACTTTGCACGCCTGTGGGTTATGATGACATTGGTTAACAGTTTGAGGTTGACATTGACGTCAATGGCAAATGCTGTCAATTTGTCAACACTGAAGTTATCAACTTGACAACTAACCCTAACCCGCCCTGAAAGTATGTATATGTCTCAGTAACAACTGTGACGTACTGAAATAAATCACAAATGACAGTAATGTCATCGACTGTACTAACAATAAAATGCATCCCCCCTCATATTTACCTTGGAATGTTGAAAGGCTCAGGATTAATGACTCAACGAAAGGACTTTATCAGCAGAACAACTCTAAACTAACAGTAGAACGACCAATTAGATGATTCCTGTGGGATCATGTGTGAAAATTCATAGTTAAAGTTTAATAATTGAACTTTTACTTTGTTTTCATTGATTGTATACAAGTAAAAAATCAACACAACAAAAGATATATAAACGTACTATTCACTATATAAACGTACTGTTCATTTTATAACCGTACTGTACACCATGACGCAGGTTCCTTGTCACTCGTTTCAGGGAGTGAAATGTCGGATGACTGACTGATTGACTGACCTGACTTTGCTGTCCCTAGCCCATGAGGGGGAGCACAAACACGGTAGTTGGTAGGGTAGTTGTGCTAACAAAGACACCGTCTCCTCCCTCCAACCTGTAGTATGTGTGTGTGAGTGGCAGAGTCAATATGCCAGTAAGTGAACCACCGACAGCCCAGATCAATTGGTACTTTAATAAGATTCACTATAATCAAAGAAAAAACAATAATGCATTGAACAACAGTTTGTGTGGACACGTATGGACATAGTATTGCGGATATATGAGTGTGCAGGCATGTGTGTGTGGGGGGGTATATTTACGTTCAAGTATACTACATATATGTATGTGTATGCATGACTCTCCTGGGTGTTATATAGACCAAGTGAACAGGGCAATCTCATGGGCACAAAATGGTGAACATTGAGCTACATGAGAAAAGACAGGAAACAAAGCTTCTCTGCTTGGCACAAATAGAGGATGAATTAACATTGTTCAAAATACTGATTCCACCTCTGTGAGCTTGTCTCCCAAATCCTCCCCCCACAAGGTTTTGTTATTGGCTAAAGTAGTAGCCTGGAGGGAATCAATAAGAGTGTTAAGTTGGGTAATCATTTCCGTGGGAATGGGTAAGGGTTTTAAAAAAGTATCAAATGATATGGCCTCTGGGAGAGAGGGGAATTGGGGGTTCATATTATGGGCAAAACTGCAAGGTTGCAGTTATCTGAAAAAATGTGAATTTTGCAAAGTGAAAATTTCTCCAGTAGTTACTCCAGTAGTCCAATCAATTTAGGTCACTGTAGAAAGCCTTGTGTAACTTTAAAGCATTCCTTAAAGCTGGATACATTTTAGGATCAGAGTGAGAAAGCTTTGGGGACAAAAAGGTATGTATTGAAATAAATTTGGAAGGGTGTTGATTTTAACTGAATTAAGCCTTGCTGCCAGGGACAGTAAACCAATAACCAGTGAGCAAAGTCTTGTTTCACACTGGCAAACAAGAGGGTAAAATTACTCTCAAAAAGATCTTCAAACTTGGTCATGATATGAACCCCCAGATATGTAAATTTACCCTGTGCCACTTTGAAAGGCAGAGCATGCAATGGTTATTTATGGGCTGATCTTATGGGAAGATCTTACTCTTAGAGAAATTCATAATCCATGATGGAACCACATGAATTCAGACTGTCAAGGACAACAGGGACAGCCACGTTCAAATTGGATATATACAGAAGTAAATCATCAGCATACAGCAAGACCCTTTGCTCTGTATTAGTCCCAAATACCCCAGTGGGTCAGACCACAGTGCAATGGCAAGAGGCTGAATGGCCACTGCGAAGAACAAGGGGCTGAAAGGGCAGCTCTGCCTAGTCAACCACTGGAGGGGGAAATATTCTGAGTAAAGAAGCCGGAAGTTGTCAGAATGTTTTTACAAAACTCTCTTTTTCTAGGGTGTAGGAAAGATATCCCCACTCCATGCAGTCAAAGGACTTTTATGCATCTGGAAGAGACTGCTAATATTTGAAAAGGAAAGCCTGTTTTTAACGAACCCTGGTCCCTGTTTGATTGGGCAAGATGATGGAAGATAACACACTCTTGACTCATGCCTAGCAACTTGGTGAGCAATTTATAATCTGCAGGAGTGAGATAGAATGAAAGTGTGTATCCAGAAAGGCCATTTCTTTGAGGAGCATCCATTTTTCACAGGCTGGATTGTAGCACATATTCAAATTGGACATCATCATGAGAGTAAGAAAAAAATATTAGGCCCTGTTTTGTTTGCAACATGATTTTAAGGTTGCGTAATTCTTTAAAAGGAAAACAATAGTTAGGCTATAAATAAGAGATGATGTTTGGTAAATATAAGCAATATTATCTACTATTTATTGACATAACTAACCAATGACAGCAAAAGATGTCTACCTCCCACGTCTTTGATTGCAGAGGTGTGTGGTGCCTCAGGGGAGCTCAGCTTAGAGACCAGTACATGCTGCAAGGGTGGAACCGCTGATGCCGTGGGATAGGCGTTAGCAGAAAGGACCTCAGTTGCCAGTTTGAAAGGCTTAAGTATGTCAAAGGTAACCACTACCACAGCTGCCCGTTGCTTGGACGCATGACATATCATGTCATACGTTGTGTTCCACCCGGTGATGCAATCATTGATCAGTTTCTCCCTTTTTAATCCAAGAAACTGCTCTTTCTCTTCTAGCAGGCAGCCGTCTGTTGGGGATCTTCCAAAGTGAACTGCTGTCTTCTTTAGTTTGAAATGTCCATATCATTGGCTCTCACCTCCAGACCCTCCAGGTTCAATGTATGGGCCAAACAAGGCATGTTAACAAGCCCTAAGTGATGTACAGTGTTCATATAGTGTATTGTCAGTGGTGATAGCAGTGATCGCCTCATAGGAGATGTCGAAGTTATGCAAAATGCTGGTGATGCTGTCCACCATGTGATCCTCTGTATTGCTCCCTCTCAGCTCCTTAGTGCACAACACATAGTCCTTGAGCTCTCACGAATCTGAGACATGAGCTCTAACAGTCACATAAGCATCTGTTGCCAAAGAGGTCCATCCATCAGTTGTTAGAGAGATGGTTTTATCCCTCAATATGGTCCGTATATTGTCATGAGTGGTGTACAGCTTTACTATGTTCTTGGAGATTGTGGTCCGGCTTGGAATTTTACATCCAGGCTCCATCTCTTTCACTAGATCCTTAAACTCTTCTCCCTCAATAATGCCAATGAGTCACATATCTCTGCATATGAATCTTGTCATGTTATTGGTTATGACCTGTTTACAAGCTTCTGGCAATGGTCCTCACTTATGGATGGATTGTTCTGCGATGTGTTAATGTGAAATGCCATTCAAAATACTGTTACTACACTAAGAAAAATGATGACACTGTGGAGTTCCCAGAAATATCCGGTACACAACTGTGACACTATTTCATTTATTATGGGGTTATTATGGGTAAACAATTCCTGCACACTATCTACTGTATACTTGCAATACTTTATTTCAATGTGGCGATTTATTATGGGGTGAAATCAGAGGACTTTTGTAATGTGTTATTGTCATTATTACCAAATCACACTTATTTAGCTGTGGACTCTGGACAAGTTTGCTGCCAATCGGACCTGAAGAGTTCGATCAAAGTCATGAACGAGTTTTTGTGGCTGCCACAAATTCTTCAAACACTCAGGAATGATATTCTCCTTGGCTTTGATTGATTTGTGGAGTGGCTCAACTGATGTAGGTCCAAATGCTGATGTCATGGAAAAGGCATCCCCTGCTGCCCTGGCTTCTCTCAGCATGCCAAAAATACTGCCCTAATTGATTCTCTCTTGCTGTCTCTCTCTCTCTCTCTCTCTCTCTCTCTCTCTCTCTCTCTCTCTCTCTCTCTCTCTCTCTCTCTCTCTCTCTCTCTTTCTCTCTTGTTCTCCATCTCTCTTTCTTGCTCTCTCGCTCTCTCTCTCCCTTTCTCTTTCCTTTTCTCTCGCTCTGTCTGTCTCTAGCTCTCTATCTTGCCATCTCCCATTTATCCATCTCTCTGCTGTCTCATTAAATTAGAGGACAATGGTTACTTTAATGGTAACATTGTTAATTTACACAAACATTAATCCGCCATTTGTCCACTTCATTGTTTGCTGAGCTTTCAAAACTATGGCACACAGACAAAACCAATCCACTTCCAAACAATTTGGGTGCAGCCAGACAGCCTTGGAATAGACAAGAGAGAGAGACACAGAGAGAGAGAAAGGGAATTGGAGTGAGGGATAGACAGATCTGAGCTGTATGCAAGCAATGTGGATAGAGAGAGAAAGATGGAGAGACAAAGGAAAGTGTGTGCATGTGTGTGTGTGTGTGTGTGTTTTTGTGTGTGTGTGTGTGTGTGTGTGTGTGTGTGTGTGTGTGGGTGGGTGGGTATGGTAGTGGTTGTGTGTGTTTTGCCAATTCTGTTACTTGATGTTTTGACATTCTCATGGCAGGCCAGACCGCGGCTGGTTCCTTTGTTCTCCCAGGCGATCCTTATCATCACTGAGTGCCAGTAGTGAGCTCAGACACCACAGACTCTGTGTATCCACCGCTCCATTCAGCCCCCCTCGGTGCCTGTATGTGTCTGTACCTGAGTCTGTGTCTGTGAATAGGATAAGAACTTCATCAACAGTTGTCATCTGAGTGAGCATAGAGTGAACACAGTGGGATTGTACCCCTGGCCAAAGTACCTTTTTGTGGTCAGATCAAAACATCTGAAAAAAAAAAAAAAACATTTCCGAAATATCTTTTCTGTTGAGGTCTCATTTTCTCACATAATGAGCACTTTTTCCCTCTTTTAACCATACTAAATGCAGATCTCCACATTTCAGTCTTTGAGAGGCTTAATCTCAGAACAGAAACGGCTTTAATACATAATAGTGGTATAATTAGGGGCTGTGGAAGGAAAAAGTACCTGTCATTGATGCCAACCATTTAAACAACCAAAAACAGCAATAATGGGCTGGCAGGCTCACGTCTGGGGTCCCAAACTAAACTCTAACAAATTGCCCTGATAAATATCCCGCCTCCTCCTTCTGCTCCCCTCCCCTCTTCCACCTCACTTTATCCATCTGCCAGTTATGTGGCCACATAATTTAAACAATGTGACTGTTATATGCCGGCATTGTTTTGCTGGGCAAAGGAGCCAGCGAGGCCCCTGCATCTTTTGTGAGGTTCTTGGGGAATACCGCATCCACCCTGCTGAATAACAAGACCAGACAAACTATGTGAGCAATGTCCAAACAGGCCATATTACAAACAAAACAATCACTCGACATCATTGGAACAAGCTCCCAAAAGGCAGAGCAAAAATAAGATGCTTTAGAAAGAAAAGAAGCATAGTTTTGTGAAAGAGCAAAGAAAAATTAAATCTGTTTATTCTTTTGATTTTTTTTTTCCCCATTATTTTGCATTGGAATGCCATGAAAAATATCCACATTCCCTCTCAATTATTCATTTTGTGTCACTGGTTTTTGTAGTTCACTTCATGGCTATTTGATGTTTTACAGTTGTAACTGTGTGGAAATGCTGCTGCGATCTTACTCATGGAAGGACCTTGATGTCTGAATGTCTGCTATCTTTGGCCATCCTCCCTCCTTTTTAGGTTCAGTATGACCAGTTCCTACTTTTACTTGTGCCTAAGTGTACATATTGGCATTTTCAAAAGGACATGTAAAGGTCACTTGTTTTCCATTCAGAACTGTCTGGCCCTACATTACTTCAAATGCGTTGCATTTTCTCAATGTATCTCATCTTCCATGAGAATGTCTTGACCCCTTCACCATGGTATCTTATCTGGGTATTGAGTGGTCCTGGAATCTTTCGTGGAACCCAAAAAATCTGATGTTTGACATTTTCAAAGAGAGGAACTTTGTCCTTATAGAGTCCTTAGAGTCAGGCCAGTTGCCCCTCTCCTACTCTTCCCTCTTACCTCGTGTTACTGGCTGGACCCATTTTCAGAAACAATTAAATCCCAGAATCCTTGGTTCCCTTGTTCACAAGACATTCTCTGAGTGAGGGCTTTATTCAAAGGAGGTTCAGCTGCTGTCAATAGTAGCTCATAAAAACTGCATGTTTAGTATAAAGAGTGGCTGCACTGTGTTCAGCATGCAACAAGTTGTAAATGGATGTTTGGATGTGATTGAGCAGGGTGACAAAATGTTTCCTTTATTCCCGATCTGTTTTGCCTTTTGTTGGTCCTATATTTTCATGACATGGTGGATGATAGAGGACATTGTGTATTTTATTGGCTGATTCTATTGACTTTATTGCCTCTTAAAGATCATACTTGTCAAGGCATGTCATGTTTTCTTTTCTCGTTTTCCCTCTTCTCTCTATCCCTATTCCTCCATGCATAATGTCTTTATCGCATTGTCTGTACTCCACCTTTTTTAGCGTTTACGTAACCAAGCCAGTTGGCTTATTTACAGCTATAGACTCAATGCAGTGAGGAGTGAGGGTTACATACCCACATACTACACAGTCTTGTATTTTGGCTCCCGCACTAAGCAGCTCTACCAGAGTAGTTAGAGGTTAAGTGTCTTGCTCGGTTGCTTGGTAATGGCTTTTAAGCAATGGTTTTTGAGCACTTCTTGCTCACTTCTGATGCCCAGACTTTCTTCCCTGGTCTAGAGACTATAATCACATTTACAATATTACTTATGTCACTGTTGCTTCTCTTTCTTACTCAGGTTTACTCTCTATGCAGTGGATAGCCGAGGCAGTCACTCTGAGTCAAGCTTTGTCTCGGTGCGGACATCCTGTCCGATGGTGGATGATAGCCGAGCAGAAGGTAGTTCCTGCCATCCCACTTTTTTTATCTACTGTTCTTTCTTGTACTTATTTTTTCTGTGTTCGTCTTTCACTTCCATCTTTCTTTCACATCTTTCACATATTTCATACATCAGTATTTACATCCATGGAGACTGAAAGACGTTCATCAGTGTTCTTATAGTACCATCAGTAATTATCTCTTCCTCTTTTTCATACACAATCATACACATCTCATGTTCATACACATTTTTCTCCTCTAATTGAAAGGCATGAAGCCTTTTGCAGAAGCATAAATACCTAATAAAAATTAAATTGAATATAATAATAAATATAATCTGAATGATAAATCTTGACCCAAACATGACAGGAAGATTAAGGAGGTTATCTATCTATCTATCTATCTATCTATCTATCTATCTATCTATCTATCTGTCTGTCTGTCTTACACACTCACACACGCATCTACTTGTACACACAAACGTTCATCTAATTGTAGTTTATTAATGTAGGTTGTGGTAAAAAGACAAACTGTAATTGTTTGTCCCCCATTTGTCACACACAACTATCTGCTCACTGACTCAACTCACTCTCCCCCTTTGTTCATTCCTTCCTTCCCTCACCCTCTCTCTCTCACTTACTCTCGTCTCTCTCACCCCCTTACAGAAATAGCAGACAAGGTGTACAACTTGTACAACGGCTACACCAGTGGAAAGGAGCAGCAGACGGCTTACAACACACTGATGGAGATCCCCCCTCCGCTGCTCTACCGAGTCCAGCACCACTACAATTCCCACTATGAGAAGTTCGGAGACTTTGTCTGGCGTAGTGAGGATGAGCTGGGCCCAAGGTGAGAAGATTTTGGAAATGTCGCTTCGGCTCTCAGTATTGTTGCCCCATTTTCTTGCCCTGCTGGGTATCACAGTTTTTTTGGCATCAGTGTCGCATTGATGTCATAGTGTTCATTGTGAGCATGTCATGACACAGGCACCTGAGCATCACCAGACAGAATGTTTCTGTGTTTTTTACAGGTGTTGCTTTCTCATTGGCTGACAGGCTGTGACACACACACACACACACACACACACACACACACACACTGCATATTGCCATAAAACCTATCGTGGTGAAGTTCGTTCCATTTAAGTACCATCTCATAAGGATAAAAAAATCTCATAAAAAAGCCACACGGAGTGGCCATATATTTTCATTTTTGTGTACTCAAGTTCATCCCATGTTTTTATTTCCTCTCGTTTACCTTTTTACTCATATTTATTTTTACTCAAATGGTGATTGGATGCAAGTGCTCAGTCTATAGATTACAACCTTGTTTCTGCAAAAACTTTTCAGTGCGAGCCAGTGTCTTTGGGCCTTTACAAAGGCAGCGCTGTTTGTGTATGGGATCAGAATATTCATTCATAAAACCCACCTCTCCAGTTCCCTGTGAAGTCCGGAGGCCCCCAGTAAATGGTAGAATGGATTTTAGGACATCAGGGACAGTTGCTCCAGTTCCCCCTTGGCACAACCGAAGGCTTCTTTGCCCACTCTGGAGCTGGAGAATGACCCGAGCACTTTCAGTAAATTTACATTTACAGTTCCGAGGGCCAAAGGGCATCGACCATAAACCAAACACTACACAGCACATGTTTCTAGTGATAATAAGTGTTGTTTTTTCAGTGACAATAATTTGGAAATGAGAAGTGTTGACTGGGATGTTGTTTGTTCACTCATAGAGCTGATATAGCTCTGGGGTGACTGTTCAAAACTAAAAGTGTTAAATTAACTAGTGATGATATTGCTGTATATCTATATATATATATTAGTCTATCAATCTATTGAGATATTATAAATAGGAAATATAGATATAGATTTATAACATATGGATATATATGTTTTGCTTTCAAAAATGTATTCCATTTATTTTTGGGATGGTTTTTATCCCATTGTCTCACAGTGCTTGGAGATGCTTAATATTCAAAGCTTTGGGCTTGAATACAGGTTGTGCTGATGATGTGCCACTAATGGCATTCATGTCATACCAGACATTTCATAACCTTATCAAGCCATTACTCTCACTTTGTTTCTGTGACACATATACACAAACAGAAATTGTGAGGCATACAGACCAGCACATGTACTCACAGACGCACACAGAGACGCATGCAAGTGTACACACAGAACAATGGACTGCACACGCCTCTAATGATGCAGTCAACAGCTTTATATTGACATAGAAACACATACACACACTCGCATACACATGCACACACAGTTAGTTATGTTCTCTTTTTAACCGCAGGTCCCCCACTCAATCCGAATATGGCCTCTAATAACCTTAATAGTCTCACACACACACACACACACACACAAACACACATACACACACAAAGAGACTGGGAGGAAGACACAAGCAATTTCCTCATGTGTTACTACTATTAATATTTCTTCCACAACAGTGAAAAGACAAGCTGAGAGGTTAACAGATACTTCAAATATTTATCATTGTTGCAGCCAGTTGTCTCAGGATATTTATGTGCAAGAGTTGTTTTCTTTTTTAGATAAATCATTTTCATTATTTTTCACAATTCTGCCACAGTTTATATGAATCTGCTTGTCATTTTGTTTGATGACTTTTTTGTCTTGTTTAGTATCAGTAACAGTCATCCTGGGGTTTCTTACATAACGGAACCCAAAGCTGTCTGGACTGACGCTGCCAGATTCAGGGCATTCAGGCATTTCTCCTGTCATTGTCTGCATCCCTCTAAGCAACAGCACAATTGCGCAATTGCCCCCATGCCCCGCCTTCTTCCCACTTCCTAAGTGCCTCAAGTGGAGAGCAAGCGCGTAAGGTCAGCGTGAAAACTCTGGGGTTACAGACGCTCCTCGCATTACCACGGTTCGCTCCTCGCATTACCACCAATTTGGTAGTCAACTAACACTAACTGAACTTCCGACTCCATTTCTTCCTCTTTCTCATAAAGAGTTCCTGCATCTCCACAACACCCCACCCCTCACCCATCAACCTCTGAATGGGACAACCCCCGTCAATCATTCTCTGTTGAATACACATGACATCAACATGACATGGAGAGACAGAGAAGCTCGCTGACTTCCACGAGTGGGAGAAATGAAGAGCAAAAGTATTTTTTCGCAATATAAAGAACAACAAATATTCCATGTATGCAAGTCTGACAAGGCTGTTGGTCCAACACTTCTTGTTCGTGTGCAACAATGGATCTTAAGTTACGGCCCAATGTTTTGGTTTGTCCACCCCCACTGCCTGGAAGCACTTCTCGCAAGCCATAAATAATATAATAAATGTGGAATAAGTTTGGTCTTTAAGATTGTGCTTCTCTCTGATTGGTGAAGGGGGGTGGGAGGCATGGGGTGGCCATGGGGACCTGAAATGGGGGTGGGGGTGAGGTTGGGGGTGAGGGGTGAGGGGTGGGGGATGGGGGGGGTGGGGGTGAGGGTTGCGGGGGGGGGCATTTGGATGAGCGAGCGTGGTTATTTACTGCCTGAAGTTGGCAGGGTTTAGCCTCGGGGTAATTTACGAGCCGGCTCTATTGGTGGTGCCTTTTAAAAGGTAACGGAATGGCCAAGTGAAACGTAAGCACAGTCACCAATCCTCCAGGAACCGAGAATCCCGAGAGCCTCCAAATATCCTCCGGCATTGTTACGCCTGAATACTAGCTCCCTTCATAATTGTATTGTTCATTGGACCTGCTGTGATACGTGGTTACTATTGGTTTTTACCTTTACTGTAAACAGCACTGTTATTTTGTACTGCAGCGTGCTTTCTCTGTTTCCACATTGCAGCTTCCAAGTTTCCAAGACCTGTTGTTTTTTTTTTTTTCAGTTACAGTGGGCTGCATTCCTTTGGAGTTGTGCTCTTGTAGTAATCGATTACTTCAATTGCTTTAATCACATGAAAGCAAAATCTTTGATTTACTGGATGTATTTAGCAATTATCTGCAGTAGCGTCAACCTGAAAGGATACATGGAAATAATATATTCATTAAAATGTGTCCCTTAAAATGTCTCATTTGATTTTGTTGAGTTGCTTCTTCATTCAGCATCATCATATGAATGGCATTAGATGTAGTTAATTTGTCCCTAGACCATCTGCTTGCAAGATTCCCTTGATTATGTTTGGTATTCTGTTGTTTCAGATGTAAGAATTTGAGGGAAGCGAGAAAATGTTTCCCCTTTTTCAGCAAATAAGTGAAAAGGTTGTCTGTACTCCTTGCTTAACTAAAGACAGATGTTGATGCTCTGCAGACACTGCTTTTCAAAACAAATGGAATTTTGCTCTCCTCCGAGTGTCTTTTCCTCATGTCAGTATCTGTCCATATTGGCTTAGCAGCCTGTAACACATAGAGAGGTATTTCATCATCAGGTTCTGCAGGTATGGAATGATGCATCACACTGTAAA
The DNA here is from genome assembly GCF_048128805.1 of Centroberyx gerrardi. Taxonomy (NCBI): domain Eukaryota; kingdom Metazoa; phylum Chordata; class Actinopteri; order Beryciformes; family Berycidae; genus Centroberyx; species Centroberyx gerrardi. Next base: position 18,426,965 of record NC_135998.1, on the reverse strand, counting down.
CAAATGGGTACTTCTTGTGTGTGTGTGTGTGTGTGTGTCCTTTTCTAACTTGAGCTGGCCTCGCAAATGGCTCCTTTACGTCAGAAACAAGGACTCGCTACTCTTGGTGCAGCATTCAATAGAATCAGTACTCAAGAATTCAATTGCATCTGGTAGTAATGACCCAGAGTGACTGACAGTGTGGTCAGAGAGGCCAAACTGTAAACACACAGTTGCAGTTGGAACCTCTGACTTCTTCAGCGTACATCTCTGCCAAAGACAGAGAACATCCCCCTGTTCTGGAGATGTTGTCTGACTCTCTGGTAACATTCAATCTGTCAATGTGTCTGTGTATCTCAATGCTGTATCCAAGTACATGCAAATTAAGTATATTCTTGAAGGTAACATAACGCATAATACTGGATGTAAAATGTAACTTAAGTGGAAATGATGATGAAAATGATGGTGATGAGATGAATAAAAACACATTTTTGGTGATGATGTTGAGCCTGAATGATTGTTTTTCTGTCTCCTCCTCCGATAGAAAGGCCCACCTGATCCTGCGGCGGGTGGAGAGGATCAGCCGCTACTGCCGGGCCCTCCTGCGCAGCGCCTACATCCAGAGCCGCACCGACACTATGGCCTATGTGTACTGCCGGAGCGAGGACGTCCGACCTTCCAGTAACATGTGGCACAGCTCCTTACACGAGACCCGTACCGCCTGCATGGAGAAGCTCATCTCTGTACAGCGCAACACATACGGCAACACCAAACTCCGATGAGACAGGCGTTTGGAGACAGGCTGTACGTTTTGCCCCTGCGAAATGACATCGTTTACTGATGTACCTCCTCCTCCTCACGCCGCTCTGCAGCAGGTGTCTCTCAAGTGACTGGTGCATTTTGAAAACCAGGAGAGCCTAAAAAACCTCAAAAGTCACTGGACATTGTGTAAAAGCTACCGAAAAACATATTTTTGTGTGGCCTACTTTTATTAAATTGGGGACAGAGAAGATTATAAAAAAAAAAAAATAAATAAACATGGAGAGAGTATATTTCTCAACTGCAAAATACCAGTGATTGCACATATCAATGAGGAACTGCAGTGTGAACATGTAAATTATCAGCCAAGAGAAAAAGTGGTTGGCTTAAAAACACTGAATGTAATATTGTAGTTCCTTTGCGGTGCTTTGAGGCTTACGAGGAACACTTAAAAAAAAAAAGGAGAAATCGACAGCATTACTTATTTGCCTTTACTACCTTCATTTGGATGGAGAAATTGAAACGAGGCAGTTAAAGCCATTGGAAAATCACTTTTTTATTTGTTTTCAAGTTCACATTAATTTTTAAAAATAGCATTTTGCATACATTTAAAATTAGTAAATTAATAAATCATATGGTTAGTCTTGTACTGAATTTTATGAATTAAATTCAAATACTAAGACTTGCTTTGTGTGGTAACAGGATTGGCAAATATCACCAGCCTTAAAATGATGCAAACACTGAGTGGGTGGCATTCAAACATCCCATTCATTCATAAGCATTCATTCACAAACTAGAAACAGAGTTGAATTTTACTATCACAATGTATTATGCATCCAAGACAAAACAAAAACAATGCATAGTATTTTTTTTGTCACATTCCGCTCCATTGCTGTTGGAGTAAATGCTTAAAATTACTTGATGGGTTTTAGTATGTGACTAGACTGATCCACAGTATTACCAAAAAAGCCAAAAACCAGATCAATATAGCTGGTTTTAAATGATACTTGCAAACTCATTTAATATGCTTGTAATCTGATAGTGAGGCCACAGTTACAGTTTGCCACTTGAATGTGACTTTTATCATCATCGCAGGAGTCATCAGCTGACAAGTCTTGCGGCATAAAAATCAGGTTTTACTCACAGTGATGTTGGCTGTTCCTGGCCTGATTTGGAGATGATCAGGTTACATTGTGATCTGAATATTTTCATAATCTAGCTATATCTATAATTCAGCCATAATGCACAGGTAAATGGGTGGGATTAGATATGAGATGAAGGAAGGAGAAGGAGATGGGGGTTGTAAGAAGTCCGGTAGACTTAAATAAATACAGTTAAAGGATTACAGTGACAAATGCTGCAAACCAAATAGTAATTATGAACACAGTGTAACATATAGTAACATCAGAGATCCATAATCAGAGCTAAAATTGAATTGAATACATTGAATTGAGACGTGTAATTTTTAGGGCTGGGTATCGTTAGGATTTTACCGATTCCGATGCCATTTTCTATTCTTCTTATCGGTCCGATTCTTTATAGATTCCCTTATCAGCTCCTACTGTATAAATTTCCAGGGGTAAAAGACTACATACACCTTTAGTGGAGTTAACTTTGTTTTATTACTCAAGATAGACACTGCTGTGTAGACTTACCATTGTCTCAGAAATTACTATTGAATTACATTTGGCATAATGCCTTACTTTAGAGAACAAAATAAAAAGTGGAGGTCAACATCACAGAACAAAAACAAAATATTTGCTACTGACTGTATTTACCACTTTATTGGGTCGTTCAAGCACGCTGTACCCGTAATTATAATATTTACGACAGCACTTAAAGGCAGCATCTGCTTGTAGTGACGGTTGGCACCATGCAGAAAAAGTGAGAGATAATGAGGTAAATATTGGACTTTTGGACCCACAGTGGAATCGTTTGGCTTCAGAACACTTTGATTAGGCTGCACGAGCAGTTTGGAGTAATTTTATGACCTTTTTATTTGCTGTTTTTGATACTCTAAAGAAACTTCTGTTGTTCTGAAGAAGGCTGCCACGGAGCTGCGGCCATGCTTTCGACCATGGTTTGTCATGAGGGTGATGATGTATGTGACCCGCCTGCGTCAAGTTACATTATTGTTTGTAATTGACAGCCCACCGAAAGGGTCAAAAAGGTTGTGGCACAACTACTGGAGAAGAATCCAGCTGTTTAAAATGCTTAATAATCGATAAGAGGTATCGTTAGTGTGGCCGCTTAGCGATTCTGGTGAATTAGTCAATTTGGAACCGGGACTAAATTGGAGCCGGTTCTCGATACCCAGCCCTATTAACTAATGTCTTTTCTTCCCACACAGCAGAATTTAATGTTTGCTCATATATCAAATGCTCTCACCCACTGTCTATGAGTAGAAAGTCAGATAGAAAATATGGCGACCTCGCGAATGAAGATAAGATATATACCTTACATTTTTTATATGAAAGTATTATTAAGGAACATTTTCAGACGGCTCAAAGGTTTTTGTTGATTCTACCAACTATGAACATATGTGAGGTACTGTACATTGAACTATGGAGAAGTCTGTGATTGTAGGGATCATCTCAGATCCTTTTCATCCTCTTATTTTTCTGTCCATTGACATATCTTCAAAGCCATGATATTGTTTTCATGAAAATATAAAATGCCTTTTTTCAATATTTTCATTTAATGTTATATGAATTGTAATAGTAAATTATTATATTGTAAATTTTAAATTGTAAATAACATCTGTATTATTATGTGGCTTTGATTGTCTTTTTTTCTGAAGAATGTGAAATATTAAAAATGTATATATAATGGGAAGGTTTTTCATTCTTTACAATTCATTTAGATTTAAACTCAATTATACTGGAACAGCTGTGGAACATTTTGTATTTTAAACCTATTTTAGCATCAGAAGTAGCAAAATGAATTGATTCTCCCCAGCCAACACAATGCACTCCTGTGATGCCAGGTGGGAGATATCAGAACCTACCAGAAATTCCCACATATCCTGCTTGCAATTTCCACTATTGCATGCTATGAGGTTGATATGAATGTTTTTTGCCAGTCGGCAGTATTTACGGTAAATCAGATATGATGTGAACATGGCATCAGAGTACTCAAACTTTTTACTTGCCAACGAGCTCACACTAGTTTAAATATCATCTAATACTGCAATATACTCAAGCTTCAGGCTATGGATAATCAGAAAATCAGATGTAGGCAAGTCTCATTGCAGTGTGAGTGTTAATGTGTTGTAAAGGGCATGTTTTGTTTGCTTTTGGGTTCGACTGTTTGAGTTTCCCTTTGGCCCATTGGATTGTTTTGGAGAGCTGTGCTCCCTGCAAACTGAGAGGTACAGTAGCTCTACAGTGAAATAAGTTATGAAACTTTGATCAGAATCAATCTGCATGATGGCAAAAACTAGGAAAATAAGGCCCAGGTTGAAAATAACCAGAATTATCCTTTAACTTACTGCAGAACGCAGTGGTGGCATTGATTTTTATTTCCTAGGTTTTTACCCAATTTACCACAGGATCCAACTGAAAAATATTTACATTGAGCTGGACGGGGGAAATCAGTCACTGAACTAATACACCGGTATCCCCTGTGAATTACTCTAATTTATATCATTAACTGAAGGTGGGTATGCCCCTCTGTGTGTGAGCTGTGTGTCTGCTGGGAAGCATTTTCTTTTTCCATCTCCCTCCACAAACTATTCCTTTACGCTGAGGTCCAGTTCCTTTCCAGTCATGCAACATTAACTGCACTTTAAAAATCAGTAGCTTGATGTTCATTCTCACAAATTAGGCCATTAACGTCATTGGTGTGCCAGGAACAGCACTCAGATTTCCATGCCAATGTATCAATGATGGCCTAAAGAATGAGTTCCTCTTTCATAACCACTTCAGCACTTTTGTTTGGAAAGCCCTCGCTAAGGATCTGTGGTACCTCAATGACTTCCCGAAGGAAGATACTCCTTTTGGAGGCAAACATTAGATTTAAGAAATGTATAATATGAAGCTACAGTGGACCTTCAACACAACATTCAGACAAAATGAACCTGACTTTACTCTTGCAGCCAAAAATGAATACATACAGGATGCTTTCAAGTGTGACTAAAATAATCAAAAAAGTCAATTTGAGCATACCTCTGTTTCATTGTTGCACAAACTTTTAAAAGGGGACAAAGAATTGACCACACTCCTCCAGCTTATGTTCACTTTAACCAGTGTTTTATTTCTACACAATAAATGACAGCAAAATGAACATGATACTCATCTTTATGACTCTTCCTTATGAAAATATAGTACACATCAGACATGTTTTGCCATGTACCAGAGCACCAAAAATATATATAATTGCAACTGTGAAAACATATAGAGAAACATCGACTGAAACATAAACGTCCAATCTGTTGTATATGTGCCTGAAAAAGTGCATACTGTGTAAGAACCAAACAGAGAGGAGGCCATCAGGGAGAGGGAGGGAGTACTGAGACTGATGGCTACCTTTACAGTGTTGGTGAAATTCTCAGCAAACTCAAAGGCATAGGGATAAGACTTAACAACATACAGTATGGAGTGAGGAGAAATTAAAGTTGTTGGTTGGTGCCATTCTACTAAGACAAATTTGGATTGAATTTTTCAATGCATAATTAACATCAGTCAAGTTTGACGAGGATCCTGAACAGAAATCGATAAGTGTGGTCTGGGTATAAGACCCAGAAATGACCATAATGCTTTTTATTCATCTTAACAACAAATAAATAAGTTTTGACTTAATGGATAAATTCATGGTTTAGACAACTGACAACAGTGTTTGTACTAAGCCATTATGAACAAATAAATGCTGACAGCAAGTGGTGTGGTAAAGCATCACAGGATTTTTTTTTTTTCTGTCTTGCAGGTGATACTTTGATGGTACACAATGCACAACATATTCACGGTTCATCTCCTTGTATAATAGTTTGATAAAAATCAATCCAAGAGCTACTCCCAAACAGTTAGTACATGGTTTGCAAATACAATCATCATATATTATTATTTACATCTTAAAATATATTTGCTGAACAATCGGGTACGAAACATTGCAATAATACCACTAGATATCCACATAATATGTAAATACACTTTTTTGTACTTCCCACTTAGAAAAGGGACAATTCACCTTTTATTTATTGAGGGATTAGGAAACAGACATAAGTGGACCATTCTATAACCAGAGGCCTGTGAGAGGTACTTGATGTGTTACAATACACAAAGAAAAATGTCTTAAAACATGATGGCACATCAGTGTTTTCTCCACAATGATCTGACCACAAACACAAGGGCTTGAGCCATCCATTCTTACACTCCCCATAGCCTGCAATGAGTTAGACACCACAAAGGTTAAGATTCTACCATTTTCAAACAAGCCACAGCAACCAGGTGTTAAAATCAATAACAAAGGATCTTATGGTTGTTGGTGGAAAATGTGGAGAGGTATCAAAGCCTGTCGAAAATGACTGTTATAAAAGCCATATACTACGAGATAAAGACCTAGGATGGAGGTGAGGAGAAGAGTATTCCTTCAGCCTGACCTTAAAAGGCTCTGTAAGCATGGGCAAACATCCTCCCTCATTTTCACAGGGCCAATCTGACCCCGGCCGCCCCGTGCAGCCATACCTGACAGTGACAGATGAGGCAGTGTGTCAGGAGGGGGAGTCCCAGAGAGGGATGGCTGCCACCCCCAGGAGAAACTCTGACTCATTGGCCTCGGCTTGTTGCCAGTCAGCGCTGGCCACCCCTGGCCCAGGGGCAGGCTCTGTGAGTACACATTTTCACACCTGGACAAATAGCTAGACAGGCCAGGAAAAGCAGCCCACCCATCCCTGCCTCCCTCCCTGCCTACCTTCTGCTTTCCTCCCATCCAAGAACGCCCCATCTGGGGCGCCATCGGCTGCCTTGCAACCTCCCATCCTTCCCTCCCTTCCTTCTCATCCCTCTCTTCGTTGCTTGCCCATTTTCTCCTGCCCTCAGCTGGCTGTGTACGCATGTTCTCTGTGCCTTACACTGGCTCTCACAAGGTAATTTGCTATATTTTGGATTTATCTACTGAATCATGATATACTCGGTTCTCTCCTCAAAACTCATTGTATGTTTGGCTTATGTGTGCATTTTTTTTTTAAAGAATAAGCAAATAAAGGAAAAAATAAACATTACATTCTGGCTTTGAAGAAAAAAAGAGATACATGTGTGCACCGCACTCAGTAACATTTAAACATGTGGTGAATCCTCATTGGATACAAGTAGTGTCCATCTACCTTAGTGACCAATGAGGCAACTTCTTCTGTGGTTGTGGGCCTGCAGTATACGTCTGATCAATGCTTGACAACAATGATAACGACAGAGACCATGATGACAGAAACAAAAGACAGTTTTGACTCACAACCGATAATGTTTTGTTTATAAGAACAATGTAAAAAATAACTTACATGGACATTAAATATAACTTAAAAAAGTATAACACTCTCAATAAATAGTTCTACTATTTACACCATTGTTATGAGACGCAAAAATGTCACTAAAATACCAAAAATATAGAAGCAGCAAACATTACAGGCATGAGGTACAGCAAGGGATCCTGTGATGACTACAGTAGAGAGGTGATGTCCTCATCCGATGCCCAATCTTAGACTTCCTTCCATGAATATATTGGTTTGCTATGGCTTATGGGTATCTTGTCCAATATTGAGAACCAATCGAATTTGTCCAAATGTACAGGTTGACATGCAAGTAGTCACATTCTGTGGCCTGTACCCCTCTCCGAGAGTATGATAATGGTCACTGTTATTTTTGTTTTGGTATCCAGACTTTGACTGATGATACAGGTAATTGTTGAAGAGGAAATCTGTAGGTTAGTGAAAGTATGTGAAAGTAACGACAGGTTATGTTTACCCAGTTTGGAGGATGAAGGGAAGGATCCAATGACAGATAGATTTCTGATACATCCATACAAATGGCTGGAATGGCTTTCCAGAGATCTCATTGGCAGATGACGAACCACAGTACTGCGTGTCATTGGCATAGTGTAGTGATTGCAGGTCAGTCTCTCCCCACTGGCAACAGTTCTATGAAAAGCAGCAGTATCTGGAGTATTAATATTACATATCATTTGATAATATCAACATAATACAATTCATTTTTACCAGGGCTATATATTTTTTCATATAAAGTGTTAAATGCAATCTTAGAAGATGATGTAGCCTTTAGAGCGTCCTTACAAAGTTTCATATTTCATAAAAGTTAGAAAGTCTCTCAAGAGTCCCTTTTATGGTAATTTCTTCATTTAGCTTTCCTTCCCCTTTGACATCTCTTGGTTTCTGTAACAAAATCTGCACCAAAAACCTAAGTTGATGTATTACACAAACCTAGAGCAAAACAAAAAACAAAACAAAACAAAACAAAAAAAAAAAACCCAAAAAAACAATTTGTGGTCTAGCCAGTAGGAACACAAATATATGACTATATATTTTTAAATATAATGTATTGATGTGTACCATAGGCTTTTGGGATTTGCCTCTATGGACAATGGAAGATGAATAAATGAATCATAGTGACACTAGCTCCCTACTTGACTTGATAATATTGGATGCAAAACCAGTTTATGTGTTTGGAGGGAGGGCAGAATCTAGGGAAGGATACAAATAAAACACTAATAACAGGAAAGCTAATAGTAACAGAGAGAGTCAAATGACAGAATATCATACAGTTTGTTTCAAATCACCATTCTGACAATAGCAGCTTCTAAACATTTTTGAAATATATACTTTTCTTCTTACATGGCAACTAAAAAGTGCAGTAACTGAGGTCAATAATACAAATACTGATTAAATATGACATTTTGCAAAAATGAAATACATGAAACAAAAACAAAATTTAAAACATGTTTTTTCTTCAACTCTCCTGTCATAAAGAACATAGAGTAATATTTACATTATATTGATTTGCTTGAAAATAATACCTTCTCACTTTTCCTGCATGTTATGTGGTATCGTCTTTTAGGTCTTTTCTAATGTTTGTTCTAAAATGACATGAAATTGGTCTTATATTACCACTTGTACAGCTTGTTCTCTACGTATGAGAATGTTCTGGAATGCTATAGCAGCCTAAAATGACTCAGAGGGACCATGCCATTGGTCCAGATGAAATGAAAAGACATAATCATGCTAAGTGTAACCATGGCTAGGGTTGCAACCAAATAAGAGCAGCAAAATTTGGACCAATATGCCAAGCAGCCTTCATTATCAAATGTGCATGAGAAAAACTGTTGTATATGTGTCTGTAATGAAGAGTACCAAAATCTAGAGCTACATTAGCAGCCATATAATCTAATGAAGTTAAGTAGTTGGTGGGGAAGGACGCCCAAGTTCGCACAATACTGAAAAGTGCTGATCATTACAATCACTGCACTTTTTTACTGCAGAAATAAAAGTAATGCTTAAATTAATAACTCACACACAAGAACCGGCGGAGTATCCTGGGGAACTTTGACCATATTGTGACTGCAAATGCTATGTGTTGACAATGAATACATCCAAATGTCATTTTCATGTACATCTTTGCTGCCTGCAAAGATACTAATGGGAGTCCAATACTAATAGGATAGTAGTGTGTGTGTGTGTGTGTGTCTGTATTCCCACTTTTGTTGCTTGCTGCCACAGCGGTGGATGTCAAGTCAGATATGGTCTTGTAAGCTTTGTCTTTTAGAAGATGACTTGTGGAACTAAACCTGTACACAGTTTATTCTACCTATAATCATTCTGATGAAGAGGAATGGCCCATATCCAGCCCTTTATATCTGTACTTTACGTGACTGTGCTGTGCAGTACTGTGCAGCGAAGCAGAAAAAAAGCCAGAGACTCCTGACAAGCATTGACTACATTCTGAACAGGGCCGGGATCATTTCAGTTTCAGTTCAAACATGTTTATCAGTGCTTGAGGTAACAAATGGCCATTGACGAGGAATTTCTCAATTCATATATTAGGTTCATATCAAGCGTGTTGTGGAATGGAGTTCAAACTGAAACTGAAATCACCCCAACCCTAAGTGAGGTGTTATCAATGACATTCTTTAAGTCGTGGTCAATGTATTTTGTATTTTGCTTGGGCAGTTGGGTTAAATGAGACTGAGAAGTGAGGTTCTGGGTTTGTAAAAGTTCTTAGTGCATTTCATATGCAGTGTTGTCAACATGTATGCTGTATTTATGTGAGTTTAAAGTACATGTATTAGCATGCAAGTGTGAATGAATGCTTATAAGAGGTACTCTAAGCAGCAAGGCAGACAAGGCTTTGTCTAACCTCATTATATAATTATGGTGTGAAAATGGCAAGTAGCAGCAAACATAGTAGCAGGAGCCATGCTAAAATTGTTTGAATTTTGCATTCAAGATTTGCTTTCAGTATAAAAATGTCTTGGAAAATTATTTCTGTGGTAATTCAGCGTGGAAAATCTTTTTTGTTGTGTATTTTGTTTTTGCTTTTGTGTTGAATTTGTGGTTCGAAACTTAACAATATGGCTGTCTCAATCCCCACCAAGCCATCAGTTGCTTCTATTTCACATATGTGCTGAGGAATAACCCCTATAGCCTCTGATGTGCCTATGAGAAGAAACACATTTTACTGAAAAGGACATAGAGGTACAGAATGTCTGACCAGTTTTAAACCAGGAATGGCATAGACAAAAATTTCTAGCCCCTCCAAAAAAAAAGAGAAAAAAAAAGAGTGTGGAACATGCCTTCGAAGTATCTAAGAATTATTTTCAACAACTTTACTTTTGTTTGTTATGATCCCCTTCATATTAGCAAATCATAGATCCAGCAAAAACATAATTCCTCACTTGCGCATTTTCATTTACCTTTGGTTCAATCATGAGATTGTTGGGCAAGGTCACTGAAATGGACACTGAAGCTGGCACAAAACTGAACAAAAGGCATGCTATCCAGACTTGATTATGTTTCTGTTTAGTATTTTTTTTGTTTTGTTTTGTTTTTTTGTTCTCTTTTCATTCATTCAAAAATGTCTGTGGTTTCATGTAATTTATTTTTTTTTCTCCTTGCTCTATATCTTTTATTTATTTTTTTGTAATGATGGCATTGCAGGGGTTACTTTCCTTTTAGCTGAGAAATGAAGTTTTCTGTGGAGTCTCATGAGTCCCATCCTCTTTTCTAGATCTTTCCGTGATGTGGAGGTGGAGGCAGTTCAGCTGGTTGGGGTTGCAGTATGGACGGAGAGGTATGCCTGTTAAGCAGCATGTGCAGGAAATTGGAGGCCAAGAGGAGGATGAAGGAGGGGTCTGCCTCGGCCACTCTGGCTGTGTTGTGTTGGAGCAGGGGTCCTGGGACATTGAAAGGAGGTCCCTGGTCAGGTTGGTCACCCCAGGGAATGGACATGTTCATCCTTTCTGTTCTCTAGAGCGTTGGGATCCCGACAGGAACAGTCTTCCCGTATATCACAGGACATGGGGAATGGAATCACCTGGGTGGGACAGACACATAGACTCACATTAATATACTGTAGTTGCCTCTCTTAACATTGTTCAGATGCTTTATTGAATGACCATATGCCAAGCATCGGATCAGAGAAAAACTACTGACCCTGATTAAACCTTTCACTGACTGAGTTTTCCCCAGTGCTGCTGAATGGCAATGAAACACTCAAATGAAATGTTATAAGAGGACTGTGACTCTTTTACTGGCAAGTTGGCAACAGAATTCCTCCAATAAATAGTGATTCAAATGGTACAAAGGTGTCAGATCGCTGTGTTTCAACTCCAATGAAGAAGGGCAACACTTGATAACAAAGAACAACTACTCCAAACCAAGTCCTGACATAAGGAATGCTACAGGTGTCGAATGAGTATAAACCCCCTTTTGAAAAGCAACGAGTGTCGACAAACATGTTGGAAATAGAACCGGAAGATGAGTGGCCGTTGCCCCTGGCATTTGACGTCATCGGCGAACGTTGGCAATGCGTCACCAGCACCAGCTGCTGCAGCCTTGTCTGCCTGGCTCTGAG